>NW_020664587.1:7982848-8084850 GCF_002925995.2 Terrapene triunguis
ATTCCAACCCCATCAATGCAGTCGCCCAAAACCCACAATGCAAAGCATGGGTAGACGCCATGCATCAGTTACACAAATGTGTAAGAGACCCATGGGTAATGCTGTGAAAACTGAACTTTGATCAAATGGACCACACAAAGGCTGTTTTATAAACACTGAAATGGGATGATGTAGGTGAACTAGAATTCATATTTGATCTATATCAAAATGGAAATTTGTATGGACCAAAACAAACATCTATCGTCAGTCACTGAAAAGGCAAAGCTACAACATACTTTAGGCTACTGTTTCTAAGATATTTAAGTTTTTACACTTTATGTCTATGTATATTGTGTAGATAGTAGAGTTTTAATCATAAATTGTAAACCTAGGTCTTGTCATGTGTTTATGGTTGCTTTACATAATATTTCACCTGTCCTGTTTATGTAACACTTTAATAAAATCACCTGCCAGGAGATTCCACTGCTGTAGTCTGGAGCCCAACTGCTCTGCCTTACTCTTGGGTAGTTCCAAATCCCTGACAAGGTCATTCAGGTCACCTTGTGTTATGAGGTGTGGTTCAGAGGAGGAGGATGGGAGAAAATGTGGGTCCTGTGACATTGATGGTTCAGGACCAGAAGTTTCATCCTCTTCCTCGTCTGACTCAAGTGAGAATGATTCTGGTGCATCAGGAACCGGCAGTCCTTCTCCGTGGGGTACTGGGCGTATAGCTGATGGAATGTTTGGATAAAGCACAGTCCACTTTTTCTTCTTTGACACACCTTTCCCAACTGGAGGCAACATGCAGAAGTAACAATTGCTGGTATGATCTGTTGGCTCTCTCCAAATCATTGGCACTGCAAAAGGCATAGATTTCCTTTTCCTGTTCAACCACTGGCGAAGATTTGTTGCACAAGTGTTGCAGCATATGTGTGGGGCCCACCTCTTGTCCTGATCTCCAATTTTGCAGCCAAAATAAAGGTGATAGGCTTTCTTAACCATAGTGGTTATACTGCGCTTTTGTGATGCAAAAGTCACTTCACCACAAACATAGCAGAAGTTATCTGCACTGTTCACACAAGTATGAGGCATCTCTGCTCACTTGGGCTCAACAGAAATGTGTCCCTTTGCAAAATCAAACACTGACAAATAAGAGAGCACGACACTGTATGATTTCTAGAGCTGATATAGGGCAATTTGTTCAGCAGAGTGATGTAACCTTCGTTATGATTGCATCATCCATGACTCCTAGGAATAACATGATGCACTTCATATCATGTATGACGCAATACCAGCTTCAGATTGCATCATTCATTGTTTTGCCTAAAAAGCAAGTACTGTCCAAACCCAGTCATAGATTTATTCATAGATCCAGTCAAAGATGTATTTTAGTAATTTCTGGTTTAAATTGAGATCCCTTCCCTTTATAACTCACTTATCCCCCGCCATTCCCAAGTCAAGGGTCATATATACTGACCCAATAGCATATCTTGAAAACTAGAGCCAATCAACAATTTTAAGCATCATTTTTGTTCTCAGTGATCCAGAATTAGTAAAGTTTGACTACATTTATTTCAGAAGCATTTTGGCTGTAGAGCAGTGTTATTTTACAAAATCATATATGCACTGAACCATAGAATATTAGGGTTGGAACGGGCCTTAGGCGGTCATCTTAGTCCAACCCCCTGCTCAAAGCAGGACCAACACCAACTAAATTGAGAACACTTATTGACACAAGATTTCAAATATACCATTCCATGCTCCCCCAAAACCCTGATCCTGCAGACACACAACAGAGTGCTCCTCTATTGTGAGAAAGTAGGATCACCACCTACGGCTTTCTATCAGGGGTGGTTCAGGTTTAGTTAAACGTTGCTACCCTTGCCGAGCCTGCTACATCTCCACGATGCCATGTTATTTTGGGTCAACTGGGCTACCAGGCAGACCCAGCCCAAGTGTGCAAGAAAACAATCCTAGGGCGTGGAAGGGTACCTTCATGAACACACACAAAATCATAAAACGCAACAGAGAGTCCTGTGGCACCTTTAAGACTTACAGATGTATTGGAGCATGAGCTATCGTGGGGGAATGCCCACTTCTCTGCTGCTTTTTACAGATCGAGACGAACAGGGCTACCCCTCCGATACAAGCTCATAAGTGACACCAGTCCTCACCTCGTGGGCCAGGAGCGCTGCCTGCGAAGCTGCTGGAACAGAACAAGGAAAGCAGCTGTCAGAAGGGAGCCAAGGGCGTGTGACGGGGCTGCAGAACGGGGCGCCCCAGCGAGCAGACGCCACCGGGTCCTGCGATGTCTCCCGCACGGGTTCTCTCCTCGGCCACAGGCCGGGGACTCAGAGAAGCCGTAGGAATCTGCAGACCGGAGGCCCGGCTGGTTCTCCAACGCGGTGGAAGGGGACCGCGCGTCACGGAGGCCGAAGGCCCGCGCCCCCGTGCGCCACACGGGCAGAGCCAGGAGAGAGCAACTCCCGCGGGTGCCCACGTCGGGAGCTGAACCGACCCACCCGGCCCAGCACGCGGCCTCCCCCCGCGAGAGGCCCCAGGGCCGGGCCGAGCCGAGCCTGAGCCCCAGGCTCCAGTCAGGGGGCGGGCCCAGGCTGCGGCCTTGCCGCCCCTGCAGGGCCCGGGGCTCCTGCGCTGCATGCGGGGGTGTCCCGAGGCCCCGGCGGAGGCGCAAATCCCCCTCCCCACCCCCAATCAGCGAAGCGGGCCCGCGAGCAATCATGATCCCCGCCGGCCGCCGTCCCCGAGAGCGGCACCAAACCCCCTGGCCCCAAGCCCGGCCTCCCCTTCGCCATGGGCGGGAAAGGAATCATGACCCCGCTAGGCCGCCGTCCCCGTCTCTCCCTCCCGCAACGCGCCCGTCTCTGCTGCTTACGCACGCGCACCGCGAACTCAGCCAAGCCGGATCCGCTCCTGCCACCCACCTCGCTCCGAGGGAAAAGAGCGAAGGAGGCGGGGCAACGAGAATTTATAGCGCCCGAGGCACGACGGGAAGCGCTGGTCCAGAGCGCATGCGCTGCAGCGGTGAGCCGGAAACAGCGAGGGGGGGGGGGCTTGCGTAGCTCCGGGCGGGCACAGGCGCAGAGAGCCTCGTGGGTGAGCGGCAGCCTGCGGCGCGTGCGCTGCGTCATAGCTCTCTGGTCGGGGGCAGGGGCTCCCTGAAGCGCATGCGTAATCCCCAGGCCAGCAGGCGGGCGGAAAACCCAGGCAGCGCCCCCTGCAGGGGGGCCCTGTCTCTGCCCGAGGCCAGCAAGGGGGGAAGGGGGAGGGGGAGGCAGGCCCACACAGAGAGGGGGAGGGGTCACCCTTGGCCTCAGCCAGGGGCTCCTGCCACAAACTTAAGTGTTAGGGTGACCAGACAGCAAGTGTGAAAAATTGGGACGGGGTGGGGGGTAATAGCAGCCAATCAGTGCCTCCCCCTCCCTCCCTGCACCTCCTGATCAGCTGTTTCAATCAGCTGTTTCCTGGGGAGCAGGAGGCTGTGGGGAGGAGCAGGGAGGGCACAGCAGGCTCAGGGGAGGGGTGGAATGGGGGCAAGGCCTGTGACAGAGCCAGGAGTTGAGCAGTGAGCACCCCCCTGGCACATTGGAAAGTTGGCGCCCGTAGCTCCCGCCCCGGAGTCGGTGCCTATACAAGGAGCCGCATATTAACTTCTGAAGAGCCGCATGTGGCTCCGGAGTCACAGGTTGGCCAGCCCTGGGTAAAACTGGGTAGCGTAGACCAGGCCTAAAGGTTTGGAGACAAAGTCAGCAGTGGATACCAAAGAGCAAGATGTCAGCAGGCCTCAGTAAGAGCGCACTGGCAGAAATCAGTCTCTATTTCATCCCACAGAACTTCAAACAGGTCCCTAAATCCTGTGAGTAGATGGACCTCACTAACCTAATGGTTCCCCCCAGGCCCATTCATATACAAATCCACAGAAGCAAATGTACTCCAGCACACAAGCTACCGTAATATCATATTTATATAGTATTTCATCTTTTAAGATTCAAAAGGCCTTAACCTACTATATAGCAACATGGCAGAAATGCTATTGCTCTTGAGGGCAGCAGCCAGCTAGCACACAGTCTGCTGTACAATGCAGGTGAGAGGAAATTTTGGTCAGAGGCACTAGGACAACAACATTCCCTGTCCTTACAAATAACATCCTGAGGATCTTCAGTCTAAGGTGGACAGGACCTTAGTCATGGTCTCCTCTGACAGACCTGCAAAGACTAAAACCGCTCAGAACTTAACTGCTCCTCCTCAAGAGGATAAAGGCTGTGTTGCCTCGGCTGGGATTTGAAGTGGTCCCCCTTATTTCTCACCTTCCTGCTAGCGGCACAAAATGAAAGACAAGTTGTTTTGTTTACAAAAAAGTCCTAAAATACTTTTATTTAATAATTAAAATTTGTCAACAGGAAGACAGATATACAATGCAATCATTTACTCTACAGAGATTTTGTACATCAGGGAAGCTATCTGGAAGTACAATGCACCAGTTCCATATTGTTTTCTATAAAGGGAACTTCAATCTTTGCCTCTTGCTTGTGAATCATTGTTTTGGGGGACAGTGAGGGAACCCTGAAGAAACAAGAAATTATCCCCAGTGACTCCTTGCACTAAGAGTATGATGACTGAGATGAAACAAGGATTAACTGGATCTCCTAGGGTGTGAAGGCAGCAGATGAAGGTGCCACATTACACCCCGTAGGACTGGCCCAGCAGATACTTGGCACATCATGGAAGAAGGGCAGTACCAAGAACCTGAAAAGGCCTCCACACTAGGCAGGCATACATAGGATTCATGAGTGCAGACCTCAAGCACACTAATGCCGACTGCTAGTCGGCACAAGCGGAGAGTGACCTCCAGCAAAGAGAGTGAACAAGCCACAAACAAAACACGCCAGTGATCCAACAATACAGAACCCTCCACCCCCCCGTAAAATCCCCAATCCCCCATATTCTTGAGTAACATCTCCCCTGCCTCATTCCAAGTGTCACTTCACCCCCACGGGACAAGTGCTGTGCACATCACTACAGCAGTAGCTTATGTCAGCATTAAAAACATTCAGTAAGAACTGATAAGAGAACATTCTCAGAAGACTGACTGGTTTTAAGGTCACTTTAAAACCTCTTCCCCTCCACAGTGTAATTCTCAGAATTTCCAGTAGGTTTCGCTATGAGAATAGGAAAAGGCAAGTTTCACCCTGATTTGGGAGAGTAAAAAACAAAAATAGAGGAAATCACAATCAAAGAAAACTTATTACATGCCACAACTTCCTGAAATTAAAAACAAAACTTTAAAAGGCAACCGTCATTTCCTGTGTCTGTAGCTCCTGTTAAACAAGACTTAATTGTCTCAAGACAAGGTCTGTTAGCACAGGAGCAGGTTCGTGGGTTTGGTTTTTGTAAAATAAAAAATGAAGTTTACAAGATGCAGCATATGTTGTTAAGATCTATACATTTCCCTTCCAGGGCAACATACCATTGGTCAGTAGTGATTCAGAATATTAAGTACATTAAAAAGAAGCAAGCAAAACCAAAAATAGTCACGTGTCAGTTTCCTGCCAGGACAGCATTTTTGTAAAAGGTTTCCTTTGTACACAGCAAATATACACACATGCTTCCCAGCTCTCTGGAATATCAGAGCTTAGATTATTTTTTCCCCCTTACCAAAAAGGGAAAAAGAAAAACTTCCAACCAGTTCATAAGGACTATTTACAGTGGAGAACAGGGCCCATCCCGCCGGAGCAATAAAGGGAGCTGGGGGAGTGGTGGAAGAGCTCAGTTCCAATGTGGGTGTGGTCCCCAGGAAGGCGAGCTGAGATGCCTGGATGCCATGGGGAGTATTGCTGTATCATGCGAGGTATAGTGTTCAGTTCCAGCCTGATGGCACTCGAGATGCGTTTGTTCCAGTGAAATGCTACATTCAGATAGGATCCCCCTGCGCCCCAGCTCAGAGCCCTTTTCTGGGTATGTTTTCAAGGCAAAGCTTGGATGAGCCCCAAGGTTCTCTCCCACTATATTGTCCAGGAGATGGAGATAGCATGCGCTTTCAATTCTCTCCCCTCTGGTCTCGCTCACTCCCTCTTTTGAAGGATCATGGCCGATGGAACCTAAAATAGAAGAGTAAAACCAGTGTCACACCTGGAATTTGGAAGGAAGTGTTATGGATGTTAAAATATCAGGCTGTCTTTAATAAATTGGTAGTGTCCCCGCACTGACGGTGTGAAATCACTGGGCTCTCAGTGCTAATTTTAGAGGCACTTCACGTCCCTGCACGCCACTCCACCCCAGTGGGGACTGAGAGAAAGAACTTCTCCTGCACTGCCAAGCCAAAACACTCCCAGCTCTAGCCTGGGGGGAGCAGCTTTTCATTCTCCATTCACTTCTACGCAGAGACTGTGGAGCAAGTCGGAGGGAACTGTGATGGTGTTTTCTGTAACATGGGCACCTGGCTACTCGTTTCACATACTAGTTAACAGCCGGTTAGTGGTGTATCAGCTTTTGCTCACTATTGATTTACCGGGATTTGAACCCACAATGTACAGGTGAAAAGCTCAATAACCCATTACCCAGTTTCCAGGCCCACCATTTACAGGCAGGTGCACCCAAGCAGCTCCCCCACACTGGAGAAAGTGAAGATAAAGGTCTGTGAAAGCTGCCTCTGGTTATTTCTCCCAGACGGGATTAAAGCTCATTACTCAATATTAAAGCTCAGACCTGCTCTTCGACTAAGAGGCTCGGAGCACAGCTTTATGAGCGAGACCAGAAGCAGCTATGGCCTGCGTGGAGGCCTGGGGTCTCGTCTCACTCACCGTGTGAAGTGTTTGCTGTCTTCATGGACTTGCATTTCAGAGCTTTTAAACTCATTCAGTTCCTTTCGGATGGCAGCCTGCATGGAGGGGGAAATAAATCCTTTCAGCTCACCCGCACTGTATATTTCCCCCCCACCGACGATTTACATAGACCCAGGACGTGCTGCATGTACAAATCTGCTTGTGGCTGATCCGCCCCATCTCAATTACTTTTAATGAATAAAATGAAGGGCACATGTAGTTTTGAAATGGACAGGACTACCCACAGCCTCCGTTTCCTCGGCGTTGAAGAGGGAGCTTGCAGACAGCTGTAACCCAAGTGAGGTACTCGAGATCAAACTCAGCAGCTCCCCCATTTCTTCTTCAGCAACCCCACTCAAGACTCAGGTTAACCCGAAAATACTGGCTAATCCCCAGATGCTTGATACCCTGAGGCCTGCCCAGTTCCTAAGGGATGACGGTGCATGCAACTGGACTGAGACTTTCCTGCAGTGATCCTGATCAGGCCAGCCACAGCCTGCCAAGAACATCCCCCTCTTACTTGGGTCTTCCCAGCATCTGTACCCTGCTTCCTCCTGCTATTGGCTCCTGTCCACTCCTTCAGATCAGAGCATTGGCCTGCTACACCCAGGGTTGTGAGTTCAATCCTTGAGGGGGCCACTTAGGGATCTGGGGTAAAAATCTGTCTGGGGATTGGTCCTGCTTTGAGCAGGGGGTTGGACTAGATGACCTCCTGAGGTCCCTTCCAACCCTAATCTTCTATGATTCTATGATCAGAGGCCAGAGCAAAAAGAGGGAGATTGGGCTGGGAATGGGGAGGAAGCGGCATGGAGCCCAAACGGGCCTTGTGTGTAGAGAACAGGAAACTGTTGGCGTGCTGGTAGCGGGTGGGTGCTCAACAGGATGGGGCTAGGGAGCTGGGATGAGTCATTCAGGAGAGGGGAGGGAGACCAGGGTCCCAACCACATGGAAGAGTTGAAGCAAAAGGAAGAAGAGCAAGTTTACTCTGCTCACATCCCTGAGCGTAGGGTATCGAACCTGAGGCTCCCAGGGTTGGGAAGAGTGTTCTCCCCATTACCTTGTCAGCAGGTGTGAGTTTTGTCCACGGCTTATCTGCTCTCCGGTCATAGTCCTGAGCATCTGTCACTTCCACATATTCATGAAACCTCAGGATCTTCCTAGCTTGCAGTTCAGCCACTGTAGGCCTTTGACTAAGCTGAAAGCAACAGGAGACAAATCAGCTTCAACCGTACTTGTCACCAGTGTGCATTCTAGCCGAAGACCCCACCATTTGATCTTTATCCTGCATATGAGAGAGATCACTAGCCACAGATCATTGCTTGTGATGCAGAATGCAACAAAGCACCTCAGTATTGTCCTGAATGAAGAGTTAATAATCGCCTCATCCGTGACGTGAGTCTATGGTAGGATTTGTAGTGTAAAAAGCGCACAGGGCCAGGATGGCATTTCAAATGAGAGCTACAGGAACAGATGGAAGGGAGGACCTCAATACAGCAATACACAGCAATTGCAGGAAACTGACTGTGTAGGATACACCCCTAACCTGATTCTAATGTGCGATTCCCCCCTACTGCCCCAGGGAATGGCAACATTCACTCAAGTTCCATATCAATATGCTCTGTAAAAATTCCCTCCCAGCCACAAGTATGGGACGAGTTTAACCCTGTCCCCGTGGGCTAGACCCATCTGGGATCAACAGCTAATCCCGTTGGTATATGGGAGACACAGCGTTAGAATCTGGGATAGTCTGTCCATTTCACACCCCATTCTGGAAATAGTGTCCACAATTCTCGAACCTGGCTGCTAAAGTTAGGTTCCGAAGTCTATATCTAAGGACCCAAATAGAAGTGGCCTGTTTTTCCCAAGGTGCTGGGCACAAATCCCACTGAAGACAATGGCTAATCAGTTGCAGCTCCCATCAGTTTCTCCCAGGCATTTATTTAGGAACTTGATTTCAGGCCACCAGTTTAAAAACCATGGCCGCTGCTGTTTTAATATCGAACTCCGACACCCCAGTGAAAGGTGCAGTAGGAATACCTCGACTGACCAGACCAACTCCCAGCTTGCTACAGTCAGAGGGCGCTCAGGATAACCACAGAGCAGTCTTATGACTCCCCCCATCCCTCTATGTTCTCTTGGGCACTTACTACCGCCACCATCCACAACAGATCAGAGAGACGGGAAACACCACATGAAGCACTGCAGTACCTTTCTGGTGAGGCGGCGTTTAATCTCCCGCTTCTCAGCCTGCCGGTCAGCCTCATTTTTTTCTGGCAAGGGGGAAAAAAATGTTTAATTTAAAGCAGTGTCACCACCACTCGTTGAAAACCACGGTCAATACCTGAACACAGAAAACCAGCTTTTCTTATCAGTGGAATATCTGCATCTCCTACCGTCTGTCTGCAGTAACTGCAGGCATGCTGAGAGCGCTAGGGTCTGAATCAGACATCCTTACTCAACAAACAGTCCATAGACTATGAATGGCAGAATGGCCTTACCTCAGGATGGTTCAGTTGCTAACCAGAGCCCTCTCCAGGCTAGCAGAGGACTCTGGGTAAAATTTTCTAAAGCACCTGAGCGACTTTGGCTCCTGTGGGCCTAAGTCACATTTTAAAATGGGTGTTTGAAAATTCCCTCCCCCATCCCCTAAATCTGTTATGCTAATGGTTAAAGAGCAATACAGAGAAGGAAATTTCTGTTTCAATTCATCTCTAAGCTGACATTTTATTTTCCAGAGTTGATTTTTTAAGTCTTGTCTCTTTTCACCATTCACACTGTTAACTCTAATTGCATTCATCATGGGCAACAAAGCTAGACAGACCATTGTCACCTGCTGGGTTTTATGCCATAGCATGATGCAGTGATCTGTGGGCTGCACATATTGCAGTCGAATGTTTACACCCAAGCAAAACATTTTTTCTTTAATAAATTCATGGGAAGAAATTGTGCGTGTTATTTCACAATCCTTCAGGTGTAAATTACTTGAGTGTTCACACTCTTGTCCAGGAAGCTTCAGACAGGGCAGCGATTGCTGGTACCCCACAGAAGGGATACAGAACAGTGTATTAACCTTAGCTCAGTACAGTTTGTAAACGGGCCCAAAACTCTGCTCGAAAGCTGCTGAAGGCATACGTTCTGCCCCGCACCCCCGTGATGCTACAACTGAGAAGCAGGGCCTTCTATTGCAGGCTTCTGGATTTTATGGAGTCCCATTTATTAATCATAATTCAAACCATTTCTACTGGGTAACAGTGTAACTGGGAAATCTCATGAAACTGTTTTTATACAATGGTGTAACCAGGCCACAGAATGCCCTGTCACCACAGTGCCAAGCAGAGGCCCTTCTGTATTTAGCCAATTTGCCCAGGAGATCTCAGTGCATCTGGAGTAAAGTGAAGCATTAAGAGGAAATTAATGAAACAAAGAAAAAACCAGTAATACTTTTAAGTGTTTGGGAGCTTTAGAGCTACTGTTACTCACGCTGAAGTATGTTCCTTTGCTCCAGCTCTTCTGCTGTTGGTCTCTGACTTAGTCGCCTAAACAAGAGGAGGTAAAAACCATTACACTTGCCCAGCCATATTCCCGTAGGACACACAGACGCGAACACTCATTTGGAGGCAGCAGGGAAGAGTGTCAATACGATACTCACTTTAATCGTCTTGCTCCCCTTTTTCATTACTGACTCTGCCCTCCACCCGCTAACACAACTTTTCACCCAGACAGTAGAATCCACTAGACCAAACTTGGCCTAACTGGGTCCTGCTCCAATGGAGCTGTCTGGGCCAGACAGCAGTGGTGTAAGTAACACAGGAGGGACAAGCTGGTCAGAAGTTGGGTGTAAATGGTCTCACAGTGTAACTTCTAATGCACCTGTATTTGTTGGGCGCTTCAAACATGTTAACTTTCACGTATGGGAGGGCTGGAGCGGAGCAGGAAGACAGCCCGCGTGAGGATGTCAGATAAAGCAGGGCACAGCTGCCACTCTGCAATATTTGTCACATGGAAACAGGTCACTGGTTCTTCCTTCTCCACCCCAAGAAGTGGGGTCACAACTGGGTGGCACAAGCTGACCCCACACCTAGCGCACTGGTAACCAGGGGCCTATCTCCCCTGCCCCCTCGTGCTGTCTGAATGCAGCAGAGCACCCACGCTGGCCAGGCTGGTGATGAGTGCACAACTGCAGTCTGGAGCGGAGGGAGGTGAGAAGCCGCTGAAGTGGGCTAGTTTGGTTGGTCAAGTATCTGGCTGCCTCCTTTCTCTCCCCAGGGGCTGAGGTGAGGAGGAGGAACAGGGAGCAGTGAGTGGAAGCAAAGAAGCCTCTGAAGCATTTGGTATTGGCTGCTGCCAGACAGGTACCGTGATATCGACAGCAATTCCTGTTCTTAGAACTGCCAGCACAGCAAGGGCTGAACCAGCCCAGAAACGTCAATGCACGGGAATCCCAACTGGATGTGAGGGAATCCAACTCAGCTGTGGGCAGCACGAGAGGGGTTCCCGGTGTGTCCCTCCAGGGCAAGACACGTTGCAGCCCTGCTTTTAGTTTACACCCACAGAACTCCCACTCCTCCCCAGGCCAAATTCAGCCCTTGGGTAAGGGAGTTGTACCCTCTAACTTCAGGAAGTGCAGTACCAGTGCCACCCACAGAATGCCTACTTACAGCAAGCTAGACGATCTTGCCACTTGCACCTGTTTTCCAAATTACATCTGTCAAGTTGCTCACATCACGGCTCAATGTGGCCCCTCGAACTTTCTTTTTACCAGCACACTTCAATCCAGGAAATGAGAAGCCTGACAGGCTATGGGGGTAGGAAGAGTTGACTCTTCCAGCTCAAATGGCTTCCCTCCCAAACAGTGGAAACTGTCCTGTGTGACATGTAAGCTGCTTGTCTTTACATTCTTTCAGAGGGAAATGATACGCAAGCCTAGCACCCCAGCCCCAAGGCAGCAGAGAAAAAGCCTCTTTGTTGCCACATTTCAGGCAAGCAGATTTTTTGGCTCACCCTTAGTTCTGCCAAAGATTTGAGAGGATTTCTCTTTTCCTCTGCATTTTATACCTGATCAGCGCTGTCCCAATCTGCTGCCGAATTTCATTCCACTCCTCCTTGCTCTTCCGAGGGAAAGCATTCTTTTCCTCCAGCTCCTCCTGGGTGGCCGTGGTGCCCAGTTTCATGGCCAGCGTATCTTTCCTCTTCACCTTGTTAGCTAGAGCGCCTGTGGGAAAGGGAAGGAGGGATCCTTGCATGAGTAAAGACAGCTGTGCCCCCAAGCTGTAAAAAAGCGCTGAGACCCACAGGCCAGCCTGGCGTCTCTCACACACAATGGTCAAGTACCACAGCTCCCCTGTTGGCCGGAGCTCAGTGTCACGAAGGTAATGCAGCTACAGCACCGCCTGCAGCATGGTAAAAGGAGCACCGTCATCCTGGCTAGAGAGCAGGAGCTGGAAGAGTGCGTGGTTCCTATTTTGGTGGCATTCCTGCTGGAATTTCCCCCATCAGGCAGGGATATACACGGGCTGGTTGGCGGTTGGGGTATTTGAGGGAGTGTGGGAAGGGGGAGCGTAACATAAGAACGGCCAGACTGGGTCAGACCAATGGTCCATCTAGCCCAGTACCCTGTGTTCCGACAATGGCTGGTACCAGATGCTTCAGAAAGAATGAACAGAACAGGGCAATTATCAAGTGATACATCCTCTGTTGTCCAGTCCCAGCTTCTGGCAGTCAGAGGTTTATGGACGCCCAGAGCATGGCGTTGCATCTCTGACCATCTTGGTGGACTATCTTCCATGAACGTATCTAACTTTTTTTTTTTTTAAGCCAGGTATTCTTTTGGCCTTCACTATATGCCCTGGCAACAAGTTCCACAGGTTGACTGTGCTTTGTGTGAAGAGGACTGTTCGTTTTATACCTGCTGCCTATTAATTTCATTGGGTGACCCCTGGTTCTCGTGTTAAGTGAAGGGCTAAACACCACTTCCCTATTCACCTTCTCCAAACCATTGGTGATTTTATAGACCACTCTCATATCACCCCCGCCCCCCTTTAGTTGTCTCTTTTCGAAGGTGGCCAGCTCCAGTCTTTTTAATCTCTTGTCATATGGAAGGTGTTCCATACCCTTAATCATTTTTGTTGCCTCTCTCTGTACCTTTTCCCATTCCAAATTGTACCTTTTTTGAGAAGGGGCGACCAGAACGGCACACAGTATTCCAGGTGTGGGCGTACCATCAATGAATATAGCGGCATTATGGTATTTTCTGTCTTGCTATCTGTCCCTTTAGTAACGGTTCCTAGCGTTCTGTTCGCTTTTTTGACTGCTGCTGCGCACTGAGCAGAGGTTTTCAGAGAACTAGTCGCGATGACGCCAAGAACTCTTTCTTGAGTGGTAACAGTCCCCCTCATTTTGTATGTACAGTTGGGACTATGTTTGCCGGTGTGCGTTGCTTCGCACATTGTGGATATGTAGCCTGTCAGGAAGCCAAGAGGCCAACACTGTACTGTGGGACACTGTACTGACCAGACACTTGATGTGTCTAAGTGCGGTTGTGTGTGTAGGAGTAAAGCTGGCCTCCCAACGGTGAAACCTTACTGTTATGGCTTTCATCTTCCTCTTCATCCTCCTCATCCTTATACAGGATGGGTCCCTCCGAGTCCGAATCACTCATCCCCTCTTCTTCCTCCTCTTCCTCCTGCAGGGGCTGTGGCATTAACCTAGGAATGATCGTGACAGATGGTGCATCTCCAATGTAAACGTGAGGACCTGAACTCCGTTCGCCCTCCTGGTCTGCTTCCTCCTCCTCTTCATCATCATCTGGACTAACAAAACGCACACAATTATTATTTCTTTTAACAATGACAAAGATTCACTTTGAGGTCAGGGATTTGTTCCATCCCCAGTGACAATTTCAATGGAAGCCTATCTACGGAAGGTAGGTCTCTAGCGCTGTAACCCTTTCCTAGCCAATGGCTGTTTGCCTGGGGCTGCTGCCCCCCTTTTACCCCACCTTTCGTGGAAGCCCTGCTGAGCTACGAGCAAGAGTATTCAGACTTCCTTACCCTCCGGTAGCACCTTCCCTCCAGGGATGTCAACGTGCTTTTAACGTTCACGAATTGCAGCAACTGAGACAGATTATGGGTGGGATTTTCAAATGCACTTAAGGGAGTTAGGGGGTGAAGGAGCCCAAGTCAAGAAGCTTCCTTGGGTGCTTCGTGGCTAGTCCAAAACAGTGGCAGGTTGAAGGAGTTCTGCTCACAGGTCCGTGCCATAATCCCTGCCTCATCCCTCCTTCCTGAAGAGTCGGAAAGACGCCTGGCTCGGCAAGCACCAATTCAAGGAGATGCGTTGTCTGAGGCACCTGGGGCTAACCCCTTTCCCCCCCATCCCCAGCCAATCCCATATGGGGTTTCAGGGCTCAAACCTGCTGCCGAACCCAAGCAGAGAGAGTATGTGTGAGTGTGAGGTGGGGTGGGGGACTACCACATCAAATCGCAAGCAGTCTCTCTAGGTCATCAGAAGCTGGTCATGGATGAATGAAGAAACTGAGGATCTCACTTTGTCTTGTCAGTGCAATTAAATACCTAGATTCCTCTGAACTGTTTTTGATTTTCCTGCCTAGGGTACCAAGGTGATCACCACTTCTCCCAACACTCAATTCCCGGGGCACTTTCCACAATCATGGGTCTTGCCCTGGGACGTGGAGCGCAGCGTTCCCACTCCACAGTGCAGGCTGCTGTGTGCCTGTCTGCCCCCCTACCCGTCAGTGCTCCTGCACGCACAGAGTCTGTACTCACACTTTCAGCATCTCAATGGTGACTGGCAGCGACCTGGCCCGGCCCGTGGTGCCGTTGTCTTCGTAGAGGCTGTCATTTTCGAAGAGCAGCGAGTGAGCCCTGTGCGACCCCTCTGCAGGTGGGGTAACGGGCAGGGGGCTTGTCAGCGCCTGCTGGATCCGGATGTGCAGTGGGATCTGGGGCAGCCGCGTTGGCACGTGAGGTTCTCCGAACCCCTGCTCTGTCGCCCGCTTGGGCACTTCCAGTGACCTGAGATCTTCCTGTGGAGGGGTCTCCTTGGGCAGTTCCAGGGAGAGCTGGGGTTCCATCGCAGGGCTGGAGGCAGGCAGGGGCGTACGCAGGGGCTCGGGAGGTACGTGGCTGGGCAATGGCGGAGAAGGCGACGGTGGTGGGTGAGACACGGTGATATGCACTGGTATCGAAGCGGGACGAGTAGCTGTCACTACCCTATCGCTTGGTGGTTTCGAGGCAGCAGTTGACTCAAGCGAGGGTGCCATGTTCGATGGAATGCCTCTCTTGGGTGGTAGGGGCGGGGAAGGCTTTGATGAGCCCATACCACTGTTCACTGCTTGAGACAGTTCAGCTGGAAGAGAAGAGAGATCCCACATTTTATTAGGACTTTGCCATAGCCCCGGACCCCTCACTCATCCACTAGCTGAGCCCAGAAAGCACCCAGGAGGCTACAGGGTCCAGTGGTTAGAAGCAGGCAGATTCTGACCCACGGAGACCGTGATCAGATTGCATGACCTCCTGCAGTCTCAGCTGCTCGCTCCTTGATGCCAGAGGTAACTGGGTGGCAAAGCTTCTCACTTGCTCTTCTAGCTACTAAGGTAAGAAGTCAGGACAGCAGCCAAGAGTGAGAAGGCTGGAAGAACTCCTGCTCGTCTCGCTGCTTTGCGTGGAAGGTTGGCTTGGTGAGAGTGCAACAGTAGGGTCAGCTCCAGGAATGGCAGCATTTCTTGGGCAGGTGCAGGACATGCAGATCAGTATGCTGCTCACTTAGCAAAGGAATGAATGCAACCAGGGCACTGTGTGTCTGCACTTACAGCCATCACCCAACAACGGAATCTGATACAACATCCCCAACAAAACCCTGGACTTACAGCTTTTCCCTTCATACACCACTTTTAGGGTATTGCTATTTGAAGACAAAAGTCAGTGGGACTGAAACGCTAACATGCTCACACTCAGTTTAGCTGTCAGAGCTAGCCACAGAGAACATTACTGCCAGCCACTCCTCGCCAGCATGCAAATGCTTTCCCTACGCCACGTGGACTCAACACTGGGTCACCATAAACCCTGTTACCAGCTTACCCCTCATCTATGGTTCTACTGTGGTCACTAGTATCTAAGGCAGAGCTGATGTCATGAATCCTCATGCGTCCAGAAGGGTTTATAGGACCCATGAAATCTACAGCTGGGGAAGTCCCTCCCCAATTTGTGGGGCAGGCCTGAACTTAACGCAGGGGTCTGTGCTGTTTGATGCTGATCAAGGAGAGAATGACAAGAACAATGTGACTAGGGGAAGAGGGCTGGGGCCCAAATGTAATGTACCCCATCCAGAAAATATAGTCTTCAGTAGTGGCTCCCAAAATTGGCAACCTCACACTTGGTATGTCACTTCCGTCCTACAGGAGAACACCCAGTGTTTAAAAAGGACATTGGACTCTTGCTGCAGTGCAGAGCCCCGCAGTGGGACTGGGATCCCATGGGTCCCACAGGACCCACTGCCATAATAGCGGGAGCAGGTGGGAGTGGGATTAATAAAGTCATGCACCAGGCTCTTTGGCAGTGGCTTTTTGGCCTTTAATATTTATGCAGTAGCAGCTTCTTAGGGTCGAAAGGTTAATTTCCCTCCTACCAAACTGCTTGGAAAACATCAGTTTTCATCCGTCTCTGCTTGTTTTCACCACCACAGTCACATCTGTATCAACGTATTCCCCAGATCTGGAACACGAGCTACTAGTCCAGTGGTGCTGCAGAACCACAAAAGGCAGCAAGGGATGAGGAGATTGTGCTTTTTTGGGAAGACTACAGTAATACAGAGGTGGACACGTTTTCCAGATGTTTAGAATTTACAGACTTTTCCCTTACAGATTAAGGCCAGGATCCTGTCTAGTGCTGAATGTCCTCAGCTCCCACTGACTTCTGCTTTCAGTGCTGCTCAAAGCCACACAGGATCAGCCCTAAGAGATCAGGTTTGGGTACTAAGAGCCTCATTCTGAGAGGAGCCAAGGAGCCAGCACCTCCCATAAAAGGGAGTTAGAAAAGCAGAGCACCCACAGGACCAGGCCCTACTGCAAGGGTGCTGTGAATCCAATCTGTCTCCCTTCACGAGCAAGGCAAAGGGGTCTCTCTCACTGGGCTAAAAATTAGTTTCACTGCACCCAGGACAGTACAAACTCCTCTGACCCAACATAGAAGCCAACATATTACTCTAGTAAAGGCTAAATTAGCCACTTTGCTGTGAACGACACAGCTGCTCCTGCCTCGCGTGGCCTTGACAGAATCCATGCATACACTGTGAACTGCGGTTGGGTAAAAGTTCGTTATGCATTTCCTGAGCCCTATCCTGCCGCGAAGTGCCGTTTAAGAGGCCAGCGGCATAGGAGCCTAACGTACGGAATGAGAAAGCAGAGATTCATAGATTCTAGGACTGGAAGGGACCTCGAGAGGTCATCGAGTCCAGTCCCCTGCCCGCATGGCAGGACCAAATACTGTCTAGACCATCCCTGATAGACATTTATCTAACCTACTCTTAAATATCTCCAGAGATGGAGATTCCACAACCTCCCTAGGCAATTTATTCCAGCGTTTAACTGGGCACCACATTTCAAGAAAGATGTGGAGAAAGATGGAAGAGACTGGTTACGTTAGCCACATTCACCTCATTCCAGTGCGGGGCCGTTCCCTTCCATTTTGTGCTCTGTCACCTAGTTTTTATTCTGTCAATCAATGGGGCTTTCACCAGTTCCTTTGGGAGCCTATTCCCCAATCTCACCATTGGGTAACACTTCTTGACATTCAGACTGTATGTTCCTTTGCCTAATTCAGATCCATTGTTCCTAGTTATACCTTTACTAGGTGTTAAATATTTTCTTCCCCTCCTTGGTGTTTACACCATCCAAACACACGTCCCTTCAATTTCACCCTTTAGTGAAACGATGCAGGCTTGATACTGCAGAATGGTTAACTCCAATCCTGCTTTCAATCCTTTTGTATCAGAACCCACAGCATCGTGTTGAGCATTGAAATGTAGGTCTGTACAGAGTACAGTTGTGAAATCGGTTGCTGTTTGGATGTGGATTCTCAACAGGCAAAGCAAGCAAAACAGGTGCCGAGCTCTTCAGCTCTACTTACAACTCCTCTCACTCCCTCCACACCCTCTGCCATAGGTGTCTGAGGCCCTACCCTGGGGATAGCAGCAGGATGACACTTTGCTGTCTTTCATTACATTTTTTTCTCAGCGCTATCTGCAGTTAGTGCTGGGGCATTTCAAATACCACCCATGTTGTGTGCAAGCAGCTTAAGCAAGCAAAGAAGGTATTTCCTTGCATGCACAACAGGAACAGTCAGACTAGTTTTGTCGTCCGGCAAACAGCAGTTTAATACCATGCAAAGTTCAACTGTAAAACCTGCTAGAGCAGAGAGCATCCCAGAGCAGAAAAAACTGAATTATTTGGTTCGTATTTATTTTTTCGTCTGGAGAAGTCGTGTTATTTGCTTGTGGAAACGAAAGCACTGACCTAAGCCTACTGCAGATAGTCCCGCGCTGGCTTTCTCTATACAGCTCTGCCAATGCCTCCCAAACAAGACCTGCATAAGCCCAGCCACCACTATTCTAGAGATGGATTCATTCCACAGCTCTGCCCATCCATCTCAGTCCTGATCTGTGGCCCTCCCTGCTGCTCCTGTCCAAAGACTAGTGACAGAGCTGTGTAATGGTTATGAGATAGGGATTGTCCTTTAACAGCTTCATTCAGTCCACTTAACACATTTCACTTGTGACTTATTCAAGATTTAACCAAGGCATCTGAGACCAATACTTAATATTGGGCTAACTGCGTGGCAAGAATCTCCCCCCAACATGTTCTGTTAAAACAGGTTTGAAAATAGATGCATTGAATTCTTTATTTAACCAGCACTGGGAAGAATCAGCTCTTAATTTACGTTTTAGTGCTCTAGGGTTTGCCCGATGAGCAGCCTGAATTTCTCCATTTATCCACAGCAGCAAGGGGGGCATGCTTCCCCAACTTCCCTGCCTTGCCAATGCACTTTGAGGAAGCACCTCAAGAAGTAAGGGGGCAGTTCAGACTCCACAGTCCACTCCGAGTCCTTTGCCACGCTGCTGCAACTGGCAACAATGGCACCGATCCGTGCCAAATACCACAGTGATTTGTCATGTGGGTATTTCCCACTGGGACTTACCAGTTCATTAGGACACCAAACGGCTGTAACCATAAACTTCCACTGATCATATAAACTGGTGATTTACAGGTGAAAGTCTTCTAAGACCCTCTAACAATCCCAAGCCTTCCAGTCCAGCACAGCTGATAAGTTCCCACATTGGTCCCAGATTAAAGACACTTTATTACAATAGTGATTTTTAATCTCAATCACTACCCTTAACAGAAAAACTAGAGACTGCCTCTCTTGATCAGCTGCTGGATACATCTGTGCTAGGCAGATTGTTCAGTTTGTAGTGCCACTTGAAAGTAATTAACATTTGCCCTGTGCTGATGGGACCAGCACCAACAGGGCTCACCCAGTTTCCACGCCTGTCCAGTGGTCAAGCTTTGAAGATCCTTGATTAGCTCACAGGCATTCGAGACATGTTACTGTATTAACACAGCAACACAAATCTTCCCTTCCAAACAGAGTTTGCAATCTCAAAGAACGAACGAAAGAGCCTCCTAGGTTTGACTGACAGCCACTTGCAAAGAGGCAGACACTTACCTATTAAAGGGTTGCTATTTCTGTTCACCGGCTTCGGGGGCGGGATGGGGGGCTGTTTGGCAGGCACCACGTTGGTTGTACTTGTGGTAGCAGTAGTGTTAGTGCTGGCAAGAGCAGGGGGCACAGTCCTGGGGGCTGGGCAAGGGGCGACTGTGGAATTGACCGTCTTTGCTATGCTGGTGGCGGCAGTAACAGTAGAGGAGGATGCAGTCCTTGTAGTGCGGCTGGCAGGGACAGGATCCCTCGCCTGCACATCACTTGCCTCCTGCGAAGAGGATAAGGGTCTTTTCGGAGGAAGCAAAGGCTGTTTGGGTGCATGCGGCTCATGAGGAGGCTCCATTTCTGAACTGGGATTGCTACTGGATGAGCCTGCAAAAGGGAACACAAAACAAGTGCTTATAGAGATTGGTGAACGAGGGGACCCAGGAGACGAGACTTCAAAACAGATATTTCTTTGTGAGAAACTGAAGCAAGCCGGATTTCCTACCTGGTCTTTTCTTTGGTTCCTCAACTGGAACAGACTTTCTCAGACTTGATTTCTTCCCAACCTCTTCCTCCAGGTGGGCCAGGTTTGACATCCCAGAACCACCAATGGGGACTGTATGCCCATTCTTCAACGCAGTATGGCTGAGTTTGTCTGGTTCCTCTCCATCTGTGAGGGGATGGGGGTGAGGAATGAACAGAAAACCATCAGAAAAGGCAAAAGATACTGAATACTTAGTCCTGCCATGAGAGCAGGGGGCTGGACTAGATGACCTCTCAAGGTCCCTTCCACTTCTATGATTCTATGATCTGAAGTCTGATGATACACACCTATCGGTAGGCAGTGAACTGGCAACAGATTGCCAATGACTGTCTATTTAAAAATCTGCAAGTATCCACAACACTCCTTTTACTTCTGGAATATCTGGTCCTAGAATTACTTTCTGCATAAAATGGCACATGGTAACATCAGCACCAAGTTAGTTTGGAGCTCTTGATTTCAACAACAATGTGCTAAAGACAGTATAGGGCCTGATCTCCTGTAACTCTGGTTTATTCCAACAATCTGTTTATTCCCCCTCCCCCCCATCAGTCTCCCATACAATGGGCTCATTTACAAAGGAACATATTTACAAGGTTCAAAGATAGGATGGCCTTCAAGGCCAGCACTATCCCATGATCAGCAATCCAGCAGCAGTTGCAATCAAGCTCTTGTAGCCTTCTGCATCAGCTTACTTGAAGGGCTTTCTAATGAATCCCTGTACTCTGCTACGTTACAGAACTCAAAATGTTGGCCAGGTTTCCACTGTAGGTACAATAGATTTGTTTTGAAGACAAGATTCATTCAGTGTTCCCGGGGCACTGATACCTTCCATACTGGTTTGTACATGGCATTCCTGCAGCATTTGCCCTGGAGAATGATGAGCAGCCCCAAACATTTGAACAATGGAGAAGAGGAGTTTCCTTAAATGAAGTCCCATCTCTCCTACCTTCCTTTCTGATTGAGGTCCAGTACGCGTTTTCATACCCTTCGTCAACCTTAATCCTCACTACTTCTTACCATGTCTTCTAGAGCAGTGTTCCCTAAACTCTGAAAGTTGAGCATTTCTTCAGGAAAACAAAGCCAGCCGCACACCCTTTCAGCCCTGCCATATAGTATTACAGAAGCTCTCCCCACCAGAACGCTGTGCACACAAGTGCTTATGTCGGTGTAATTTATGTCACTCCAGGGGGTGATTTATTCACACCCAAGTGACATAAGTTTTGCTGACATAAGCTGTAGTGTAGACCTAGCCTTAGTTGTCACCCATTTGATTGATGGGACACGTTTTTCACTCTCAGCTATTGTTTCAAGCTCTCTGAGAACTCAGGCAGATGTTGCTGTGTTGGTTAAATTTGCTTAAGCTTGGTCTACCCTTAAAAGTTAGGTTGACATAGCTATGGTTCTTCACATCCCTGAGCAACCTAACCCCCAGCATAGGCATGGCTAAATCAATGGAAGAATTCTTCAGTCAACCTAGCCACCACTGCTCAGAGGTGGATGACCTATGCTGATGGCAAAACCTCTTCTGTCGTCGTAGGAAGGGTCTGCAGCATGGCACTCCAGCAGCATAGCTGTGCCACTGTTGCGCCAGTAGTGTAGACATGGCCTTAGTGTTTTTATGGTTTTCTTTGCAAACATGAGACTAATTTTAAAACTGAAACCAGGACTCTGGAGGACAATCCGGATGGCCATCTGACTAGTCCTTCGTGCCCTACGTACGAGTTCCCTCACACAGGGAAACGCTGTCCTAAAATCTGCCTATCATCTCCCTTGGTCAGTTCCCTAGATATTACACCCCCCTGCCCCGCCTCAACTATTCAAACTCTCTCCTTATGCCTTCTCATATTCTCCAGGTTCTGGTATGTACAGGATGCTGCGGCTGGCTCTCTCATTCTCACCCCCAGCCATTTCAATTCCAGTGGCTTTCCATAATCTAGTTCAAAATGGTCGTCTTTGCTTTTAAAGCCCTCCATGAGCTTCAGCCAGCCTGCCTCAAGGAATCTGTCTGCTGTCCTTGCTCATCTGGTACTCACTCCCTATGTCCCCACTGTGGATAAACCACCTTCTCTACACCTCTTCCCCACACAGCCCTACTGTATCTGCCACAACTCCAGCTATTTTCACATCCCGGCCAGCTGCTCTCCTTTATTTATGTTACAATTTAGAGTTTTGCCTGCACTGTTTGCAATTCGTAAGGTGAATACTAGACACAATGCAGCTGTGTAGAACTGAATTAAGGACAGCAAAGAAGTTTATTAAAATGAGCCACTGAGACCTGAATGTCAGAACCCACAAGCCAGCAGAGCGTATACAAGTGGGTAAAAACTTTTTCTGCTCTCTCCAGAACACTTATCTTTCAGAAAATACACTGATCTTCTCAGTGCAGGATTTAAAACGCGACCAACTGTGGAAACCTCCCACTGACTTACAACAAAAATATCAGCGAGTCAATCTCCAATTTCTGTGATTTAAAATCTGTCCACCTGACAGGGCTTGCCTGGTCCCACATTTTATTTCTAGCACTTTGTTTAATCTTATTGTAACGGTCTTCTCCACTTCCTAACCCAGGTCATGTGACTGCAGCCAAAACACAAAATTCCACCTCTTACCTACACTCCTGCATGCCACCCCCTTGTTACACCTCGGAACACTCTCCCCGTCTGCCATCTCTCTCTCGGGAAATTTATATCCAACCTACGTTTTCGCTTCCTCAGTTTCATCCCATGACACCTCATTACACACCTTTGAACACACAAAATTCCTCCCTTAACTTGGTGTTCACAAGGTTCAAATACTTGTGGACTACTTCAGTCATATTTCATCCTGTTTCACTAGAATCTTTCCTCATGGGTTGTTTTAATCATTTTTTGCTGCTTTTCCTACAGTCTGGCTACAATTTTCTGACAAGGAGGAGCCCAGAAATGAATGCACCATTACAGGCCTGTCTCAGAGGCATGTGAAAGACACCTATCACCTCCTTGATGGAATGTCTCTGCACAAGCAGCTCAAAAGCCGTACTGAATTTTTGTTTCCTTTCATTTGGCCTTGCAGCCCTAGAAACAAATCAAATTCAACATTATAGATAGCCTATTTCTCACTGGGGCTAGGATATAAACTGAAACATGATCAGAACAACCTGGAGATTATAATGAGCATGAACGTGAAGGAGAGGAGCATGGAGGGATGGTACCAAAGATACAAATCTGTGCAGAGATACAAATATGACAGAGACACGACAGGAAGCGACACAGAATTCCCCTGCCGGCAGCAGACAGGAAGATGCATAAGAACACGGAATGCTTATCTTAGGAATTTCTTCATTACACTGCTTTCCTAGCTAGGTGCAGGAGTCAGACAGGGAGCGTGTGCAAAGGACAGACAAGGGACGGGAGGGCACGTTTAGCAAACAGCCTTTAACTTACTGTATTTTATTTTTTAAAGGTGCAACAACAAGGGTGGGTTTATGTCAGCGGCAGACCAGCTACACAGAACACAGATAGGCGGATGACAGGTTCATTTGCAAACTCACCCTGCTCAGGGTCTTCCAACAGAACCCCTCTTTTAACCAGCTCCTCTCTTGGCTTTCGCATAGAAATCTTTCGTTCTAAAACTGATATTAAATTGAAAAAAAGCACTCAGAAAACAGGGCAAGAGGAGGGTTTCAAAAGAATGGGTTTTAAATGTATTGGCTCTGTGGATGAAATAAAACTGGCTCAAGTTGCTGCATTTTGCATGGAGGAAGAAGAGGGAGGGAATTAAAAATAACCTATATTCACACACCAGAATATAATGCTAGCGAAGTGAACAGTCATTCCTCCAACCTAAGCCTCGTTGGAGACGTTTCCTTTCAACTAAGAAATCTTGCATCTTTAAAACTCTTCCGAATATTGTTTTCTACAGTTAAAAGATGTTTAAGCTGAGGTTTTAAGAAGCCAGTGGCTGAGGCCTCTGATCAGTGAATTTGTTGTCCCATCACTGGCAAAGAATTAAGCTTTGATCCCAAACATGCCAGCACTGGGACGCAAGGCTTCAGCCAGCCTCTGCAGCTCACCCATAGCTGCTACTGCTCTGATGGCTAATTGCAAAGGATGAAACAAGTTGGCATGTGCTTCCCCAGTGGGGAAAAGTGTTTAAACCAAACTTCAAGACCAGCACCAAGCCTGATGCGTTACCTTCTGAAGTCTCCTTGAATTTGTCACTGCTTTTCTTTTTCCTCCACTTCCAAGGTTTGAAAATCTTGCCAAAGCCGGAAAACTTGCTTTTCCTCTTGGTGGGGGGTGTGGTGTCTCCAGATTCCAGAACATCAGCCCCCATCCCCATGTCAGATGGTGGATGATCCACTTCCTCAGCTACACAGAAAGAAAAAGCAAAGTCACGGATCTATTCCAGTGAAACAGTCGTGAGGTCCCTCCTTGCCAGCCCCCTGCCAACCCACCCATGGATACCGGGAAAGTGATAAGCAGTGAGTGATGCAAATTCATGCAGAGGAGATAGCAAGACTCCATGCCTTCACATAACCAGTCAGTATTGAACAGGAGTAGGGAAGCAATCGAGTGAAGTTTTCAGTGCTAACAGGCTAAAGACATACCGCGATGTGTTAAAAATCCCTCAAGTGTAACTGCAAAAAGAACAGGAGTCCTTGTGGCACCTTAGAGACTAACAAATTTATTTGAGCATAAGCTTTCGTGGGCTACAGCCCACTTCTTCGGAGGCAAGTCTAACTGTGACTTAGTTAATATTTGTACAGTGCTATAATTTAGCCCTGGGAGCACAAACAAAAAGCTTTATTGCAGTCTCTTGATCTCAGCTGGAAGCAACTGCTCCGGACACAAGTAGTTACATGAATAAAATACCTTCTGTACTATAGCATGGCAGACTTCCATGACTGTATTTAGACAGAACCTACTGAAGTTATCAGCCCATCTCAACGGCTGTATACAATAGAACTGATTTCCACTCCCCACCCCCATAACAAGCTAACAGTACCGGGCCAAGAGTAACAAAAACTCAGGAAAGCAACACAATGAAAGCTTGCACTCCACCTAGTGTACTGGAATTCCCAGGAGAACGCAGCAGGAGAGGATATACTTATGGAACATAGTTCTGTATCAAAAAAGCCTCCTTATGAGGCAAGTTGTGAAGAGTGATTTGAACATAAAACATCAAGATATGCCAGTCACCTTTCTTGCTTGCCTGGAGTTTGCAATTTTGCTGGAACTTACTAGGGGAAGGGGGAATTCACAATCCACAAAAGCCAGTTGGGACTTTCAGCAGCCTTGCTTCGTATTGAAGATCGCTAGTGATCTACTTCATGGTCATAATTTATAGGCTGAGAATCCCTGGCCTCTAGCTATATGTGACTTGGGAGCACCCAAGTCGCTCTGCACGACACCGGGATGGTACCCAGTATTGGGAATAGAGAGCCTTACAAAGGGCTTGTCTACACTTAAAACACTATAGCATAGACCTACCTACGCTGACAGGAGGGGTTCTCCCATCAGCCTACAGAATCCACCTACCAAGGGGCAGTAGTTCGGTCAAGGGAAGAATTCTTCTGTCAACATGGCGCTGTCTCCATGGGGACTTAGACTGGTTTAACTACACCGCTCAGTGGTGTGGAGTTTTCACATCCCCCCCCCCCCCCCCCCCGTGCAATGTAGTTATGCAAACCTAATTTACTAGTGTAGACCAGGCCTAAAGCTTTTTGTAATACTAGAATGAACCGCATACCCTAATACACTGGGGACTCTATTGTGTATGCACTGGGCTATAAATCACACTTGTGGGCCTTATTTTCTGAGCAACTGTAAATAAAAACACTTTTTGGAGTTTGATGCAAACTTTTTGGACTTGTGAAGTCCTTGAGCTATACAATCTCAAACTAGGCTACATGACACGTCTCCAGAAAAGGCAGCACCCCTGACCCACGATGACAACTCACTCATCTGCTATTCACATAGAGGAAGTTCAAACCGAGAATCCCATCACCCAGGGCTATAGGGTTTTGGAAAGAGCCAACTTCTAAGTCCAGCACACCCCAAATAGAGTATCCTACATCTAATCATAACATTTATGTAACACCGTCCAGAAGACGTAGTACCAGATGTCAGAACTTGACATGTTTTAACAATATGTGGGAGATCAAATTTGCAGAGAAAGAGAGAAGAAAATGGGAAAGGCCGACGTGTTGTATTTCACTAGGGTTTCATTGACAGATACTTGGATCTTCATGCCATGACACTGTTCATCAGGTATGTCTGCACTGCAGCCGGGGTGTTGACTGCATAAGCTTACGTGACCCCCTGGGTACATACTTTCCTATGTAACCTGTGGCACCGCATGCCCACTGCTATTTTTAGTGAGCTAATTAGATTAAAGCTAGCACCGGTTAGTGTACGTGGACTGCAAATCACTCCCCGCTCCACATATCCACCTGCAGTGTAGAGACACTCCTAGAAAAAGATTAGGTATGCAAGAGCAACAGTCCAAATCTTTTGCTCCCCAGGCAGCTACAGGCAAAGTTACTACGTGATGCAATATTGCTCATAAAGAGCAGTGCTGAAGGGCCCCTGGTGGCCACTTCTTGGGTGAAGAAGTGATAGGATGCAAAACCAGGCCTCCCCAATGGGAGAAGGGAACAACAGAACGTGTTTTAATAACGCAGAGAGAACAGGAAGAGTATTTCAGTGAATCCTACAGGGACATGCAGGACTCTATGTAAAGACCGGATGCTCTTTAATGGCTGCTAATAGTGGGATAAATGATCAGAAACCAAACTGACAAAAAGAGTCTGATGTGAAATGATAGAACAGGAAGAGTTTTGCATAGGAGTCAATTTCATGAAGATCTGAGGTGGCAGCGATAGAAAAGGGAAAAGCAACCAACATAAAGGCATTTCCCAACATTTCATTGCCTGAACTAGTTGGAACGTATTTTAGAACCGGACATCCTAGGCCCAAACATGGGTCAATTTGATTTTACCTATAAAGGCATGTTTCTTCCGGCTCTATAAAGATTTCTTCCTCCTGACTCACTGGAGTCCAGCTTCGATGCAGTAATGATCTACCTTCTCAGTTAGAAAAGTTTGATTCACTCAGCCTCAGTGAAGACCTGAGGCCATAGCCACAGCTAGGAGCCATTTCAGAAAGGTAGGTAAGTTCAAAACTTGATTCAGTTACAAACAAAGCTGATGAATTATTGCAAGTATGTAAACAGACTAGGGTAGTCCCACACCTGTATGAAAAGCAAGCACACAAGATACCCATTTTAGTTTAATTCATGTTCACCTGGGTTAGTCACAGGAAAATCAGACTGGACTTTTAAACTTAACACCAAAGAGAGATTGCCTGGATGTTTCGAGGCAGTTTCTTCAGAGACGGAAGCATTAGTCCTGGAGCCGTGAGTGTAGTTTAAAGAGCTGCATTCACTTTGCTCAGCAGAGCGTTTTGAAAGTTCACAGGGCAAGCAGAAATTCTTGCCAGGAACAAACTGTGAATTGAATTTGGAACTGACGTGCCATGAAGGCATTTGAGCCTATGGTGGGTGACCATCACTATACTGACGCTGCAATACCTGCATAACGGAAGACCGGTGTCAAGCTCATTTCAAATACATCTCCAGTCAGGACGGGTATAAGAAATGTAAGCTCAAGCGCTTTCTGCCCCCTGAGGTTTCAGAGTGCTACACTAAGCAAAATGGGCTCAGTTTTCTTTTAATAAGCTAACTGTCAGGTCCAGAGATTAATGAACTGAGACCATAGCTCAAAAAACTGCAATTTCTCCACTTCCAATTAGCAGGAGGACCATATCTGCTCTTCTTCTACAACCATCTCTGGGGGGATCAGAGGGAGGGCATGGCGAAGCAAGCAGATGGACCAAAATCCTAGATGCCAACAAGATTCCAAATTTGACACTGAGCAGCCAAAACCAAGTTAAATCAGCACAAATCCAAACAGGCTTAAGCATGGAGGTAGAATTTATCCACTATTTAATTCTGTCACGTCATTCAGTTCTGGCTATCCCAAATACCTTCAGTCAAACTCTACACTACTTCTCCCATCAGTGTCAGCTCATTGCATTGTACTGAGCAACCTCTCAGTGAGAATTCTTGTCTGTCAGGAGACGATTTATGTCATGAGAGCAGCTCCCTTCCTCCTTTGTCTGAAACATGACTCATCATACAGGCTCAAAGTTAGATTGCAAGCATCACAGGGAAATGACCACTTACACTGGGGTTTGTAAAGTGCCATGCTCCCCAATAGCGCTAATTATTAATGACTGTGAAAGGAAGAGCCTGTGCACACAGCCATTTAAAACAGCAGTCTTATGATGCCACTATAAGCTATATTCACTTTGCATTCTTAATTACAGGGTGGATCAGCTGCTGCAGACATGCTTTAGAGTGACATGTATTCCAAGTAGCCTCGCTTACTCAGTGACTGTTCTATCAGTGGGTAATCCCCTGGAAGACCAAGGAAAGAATCTGGACTCATCCGAGGGTTCAGTTTCAGCACAGTTCCAGTCGGGACCAGTGAACAATTTCTGAAAATGGCACAAGGGGAGTAGATTTTGGCACCCACTGAGTCTTCCACCACAGTTGTCTGGACAAGGTGGTTTTTCTCACGGCCTCTCCTTATTCTGCTGCATAATGAAGTGTAGGAGGTCTGTAGGCTGTTTTATAATGAGTCCAAGAGAACACACCCCTCCTTATCTGAGTCATACAGCTGGGGAACTGTGCTAAAGAGCTGCAATTTAGTGCTTCGGAAAAGAGATTGGGGGAAATAGGAATGGGAAATTAGTGAAATTAGGGGTGTGAACTTCTAGCGGCTCCTCCAAAGTTCTCCCCAGAGCACAGTTCTCACCCACCTGTGTGGCAAGCTCAAGCCATACAGATGGGGGCAGGTGAGAGACTCGGATGCGGATATCCGCGGACCATTTTTGCAGATCGCGGATTAGATGCGCATAAAAATTTTGTATCCATGCAGGGCTCTAAGTATCATCACTAGCCAGTCAAGACCATTTCAAATAAGAACCTCTGACACACACGCATACTCATCCACACCCTTAGGAAGAACCTTGTTTAACCAATTTTAACGAAAAGAATAACAGTATAGATCTAGCGTAAAAGGGTTGCCGCACTTTCTATCAAATGCTTCACGACAGGTTAATACGCTGTCTGGGTAAGACTGCCTTGTGATAGCAAAGCTGTTCTTTCACGCCACAACTCTGAAGAAAGCTACAACTTCAAACCAGCATGTTCTCCCACCCAAGCGTTCGTGCTGCACCTCCATTAAAAAACTAGTGTCCCGTTTCAGTCACACATTTTAGGCAGCTGGCCCTTCAAGTCCACATTCACTGTTGTCGAACGCACAGCTGACACGGTGCTTAGGAGGATCACGTTTTAGCATCACAGCAATCCCAATGTCCATGTTAAAACGTGGGCCAGTCTTGCCTGATGAGCACAAAGTATATTTTAATCACTTGATAGAATTCTGTTAAGGTCAAAAGCTCTAACAATTTGCTAACATGTTTACCACACACGCTGGTCCCTCCCGGTGCACTTAAACTGCACTTGCAAAAGCATCCTAAGCCTTTCTCCCTGCAACACACAACCATTTCCTGCTGAAATATAGGACATTCCAATCTGAAGCACATTTAAAGAAAAGTAAAAACACATGAATGAGATTCTCTAAAGTTAAAAGCAATTTTGTCGAGGGCACTTGTGATGCACAGACGAGATCACACTTTTGTCTGCACTGAAGTCCTACAGTTCTCTTTTATTCTTGGGATTTTAAAATTGATTCAACCTTGTTTTCTCCTCCTGCATTTTGTTTAGACGCAGAAGAGCTGTGCTAAAAGATGAACATGCCCTTAAGCTGCCTACAGTACTTTTCATCCAACAGAAACCATGTCATTGACTGGAGCTAGCTTCTTATATATTCAAGGCCTCGATTTCCTGACACACTCCAAGCTGATTGCCTCCAGCACAGTCAACTAGTGGCTTAATGTTTTCCTGTAGATGTGTCATTGATTCCCAAGAAGCTTGGTGATGGAATTTCTGGGAAATTTCATGGCAACGTTTTTGCCTCAAGTTCCCAAGGAGAGTCAGATATCCTGATGGATGAAATCCTGCAACAGAGCAAGGATCTCTGAGTTTTATTAAAAATAGGCATCATCCCTCAAATGGTGTAATCTGGTCACGCCCATTGCAACACACTTTTGTATTGCACTATGCACCCACCTTAAAAAAAGGAATAGGAGAGTCTTCAGGCAAAAACCTCAATAACAGAATCCTTTATTTTGTTAGCTGACATTCATAGACCCCTCCCACCCTCTTTAAAATGGCAATAGGTACCCGGATAATCTTTTAGAACACCGGGGCCTCTGATATACAGGATCAAGAAACACCAAAAATCACAAGCCAAGGTGAGGTAGAAAAGAGCTCTAAGTTAGGTAGAGATGTTAGGCTGGCATCGTTTTTAGTGATTTTTTTTAAAGCAGGTTTAATTTAGTCTCCACACAGTCCAAACCCAACTTAGAGCTCATTGCCAGTGTACAAGGTTGAAGAAGATAAGGAAATCTTCTCAAGGAATTTCATCCCAGATGTGTAGGAGTCACACTAGACTATTAAATGTTCAGGAAGTTTGATGAAGCTGAGGGAGGTTACAGGTATTTCCAGATTCCACTGAAGAAAAATGGAAACTTTTCATAGACATTCAGAGTCAGAACAGATTGTATACTGTTTTCTCCTACCATATTTTAGATCAGTGGCTCTCAAACTTTTGTACTGGTGACCCCTTTCGAATAGCAAGCCTCTCAGTGCGACCCCCCCTTATAAATTAAAACCACTTTTTAATATATTTAACACCATTATAAATGCTGGAGGCAAAGCGGGGTTTGGGGTGGAGGCTGACCGCTCGCGACCCCCCATGTAATAACCTTGCGACCCCCTGGGGGGTCCCAACCCCGAGTTTGAGAACCCGTTTTAGATTAAATACAGAGGACATGCTCCTTCCCCCACCCATTCTGCAGAGTAGTGTGTGAAAGAGGAACAAGGCAGGTGTCTCAGACACTGCCTGACTGAGGGAGGCTCTCCCAGTCCTCCTGCTGAAATGTTAATGCTATCCGTATTTTCTTATGACACTAGTGTTAGACGGGAACTTAGTGAGCACACACACTCGAGATGATCACACTGAGTGACAGGGTGGATGATGCACCAGCGATGGGAGTCATAAGAAGAACCAGGCTAGATGGAATGTGTTAGAATCTTGCTTTTGTTAAGAAATAACCTCAAACCCAGGATATCAGGGTTTTATTTCGCAACACCGATGGTTTGTTGGGAGCTGGCATTGCATTTAGCCTTTCATGGATTTGTTGCTGGCCTGTACCACTTCATGCTAAAGGATTACCTTTCACATAAAAGTGGTTCAATTTCTTTTTATTTATGGGAGTTACTGCAAGCAATCTACCAATCACCAGATGAGTTTCTGCTCTTAGAGAACTCCCCCAGATAATTCTATAGATTAGACTTCTGTTTGTGAGCCTCAGAGCTTGTCTACATGCAGAGTTGCAAAAATTCAATTTAAGGGGGTATTTTAAACCTATGCAAAAGGCTGTGTGGATACGTAAGCGGCACATGAGTTTTTTGTTTGGGGAGGCCATTCCCAGGAGTGCCAGAAGCTCTCTAGAATTGTGGGGCCACCAGCGACCGGATCGTGGCCCCTCTCCCACTCTGGCCCACCCCTGCACCACCCCAAGGACATGCCCTCGCTGCACCCCAAGGCCCTGCCCCCTCTCGGGCTCTTCCCCCGAGGCCCCGCCCTCACTCCGCCTCCCCCCCCAAGGCCCTGCTGCTCACTCCTCTCTACCCCCGTCGCTCGCCCTTACGGCAGGAAAGAAATGATGTGGCCATGGCCAGGGGTACCAGAACAGGGGAGGCCAGGGAGCCTTGGTGCCATCACTTTTAAAAGTGGGAGGGCTATACCCTCCCACCTTTTTTCCTGCCTTAAGGGTGAGCAACAGGGGGAAGGGGCAGAGAGGAGCGAGCAGAGGGCAGGGCCTTGGGGAAGGAGGCAGAGCAGGGGCGGGGCCTCGCTGCAGAGTCGGGGCAGGACCACAGGGGGAGGGGCAGGAGTGAGGGCAGGTCTTGGAGGGGCGGGGAGGGCTAGGGGCTGGGTCCGGGTGCTGGTGCCCCCCCACACACACACACTTCTAGGGAGCTTCCAGCACTCCTGTTCCCAGGGTACAAAGGCGGCAGGCAGGCATACCTCCAAAGGGAGGCGACCCGCATCCAGCATTTGCCCCCTGCATGGGCAGCCTTCTTTATTTTGGGGAGTCTTAGCCTCCCCAAGCCTCCTATATGTGTTGCCCATGTGTGGATACTTATTTCAGGTTAAACCAGATTTATTTCAGTTTAGCTTAAGTAGAACATATTTAATCTAAAATTCAAAATAAGTGTCTACGTGAAGATTTGCACTGCTTTACCTAAACTGGTTCAAGTTTATATGTAAACCAGGCCTAAATTTATGGCATTTCGATCTTTTTCATGTCATATTTCTTTATAGAAACCAATGCATCTTGCCCTTAATTTTCCTAGATGTGGCTCCCACACTACTGTCGGTGCACTTAACCTCATATGCTCTAATTTTTTTATATGGGACTAGAAAGACTTTTTTAAAAAGCCTTAAATTTGAGGGACATATGTATTCATGCTGTAAGCTAAGGCCTTTGTCATCTTAATAAAAGTGTTTGAAAACTGGCTACAGCACTTATGCAGTAACTTCCTTACAACCATCAACGATATGCATAGTTCTATTGGAACATTAAATAGCCCCACATATTGACAGAATATTAAGTACATTTGTTCCAGGAGTGGGAAGCTTTTTGACTCTATCAAGAGGTCTTCTGCACCTTTGAAATCCCCAAGGAAAGTCAAGGTGGCGGAGGTAATATCTGGAATATTGGACCAACTTCTGTTAGTGAGAGAGAGAAGCTTTTGAGCTCTTCTTCAGATCATGCAAGGAAAGTCAGTCAGTCGCACCACTCTCTAGGTTAACATCACCCCCAACACACTTGAGCAAGTCAGATTGATGGGATAACCTTCCGAAGATGAACTCCCACGTGACCATAAAGCACTGCCACCAGACTGGTCCGATGTCACACTTTAGGACCAGTTATAAACATTTCCATTATGCAGGAAAAAGAAACGACAAAGGAAAAATACATTCTGATAGCATTTTAGCCCATTCCCTATATCCACACTCCAGAAAGTCAGGCCACCATACACAAAACATCCCAGCCTTTCACAGCCAAAAAACCCCTCAGAAGACGGGTCCCCCATTTATCATCCCTCAATGACTCCAGAGCGAGGCCAGGTATACACCTGGAAGGCTACAGTGGCTTACTACACTGACAAAGCACTTCTAGTGTGGATGTCATTTACACAGGCAAAACTGCTTCTCTGGTATCGCTTATTCCACTCCCACCCCCTCACTCCCCAAGAAAAATAAGCTATACCAACAAAACTGCTGGTATAACTTCATCTCCTCTAGGGGCTTTTGCTGGTACACTGATGTCAGTCAGGGTCAGGATTACACTTCTTCATGCCCCAGACCAACACAGCTATTCCAGCAAAAGTTCGTTGTGTAGAACAGACCTAAGACCATTTAGTTTACAAGTAAAAATATGCCAGCCTTGCAAAGTAACCCTGGAATCTAGGAGACCTGTCTAGCATAGCGCCATCACTTAGTGATTTTGCAGCTAGGACTTCAGTTAACAGTTCTGTTAACGCTTAACTGTTAAAATCAGCTACTGATGTACAAGCCAGAGTAGTATCTATCTCCCTCTGTCCTAGATGTGCTGTCTCTGAAAGTAGCAAAACTAAGTCTTTCAGGAAAGTAAGCAAATATGACTCAAAAAAAAAATTAGTAGCCATCTGTTAACTATGGGGATGCCATTTTGATGACCACTTTGGTGTTTCTACCTTCCTATTAAATTAAAACTATATAAGAATTGGGAGGTAGGGGAAGAGAGACAGCGAGCAAGGGGGAGAAGGGAGGGAGAGAGAGAGAGAGGGGGGGTGTGTGTATATATAAGATGTCTTGACCTTAAAAGCAATTTTCACCTTAAAAGCAACAATAGACTCCCGTCACAACACATACTGCATTTCCCCAACCTCTTCCACCATAACAGGGCAAAGTAAGGACAGTGCGAGCCTTTAACTTCCCTGCCTTTTGTACATCTCTGTCCAATGCCATCTTAACAGGATTTTTATTTGAAAGAACATCTTGTCTGTGTTAATATAAGAGAGCCCGCGAGAGCTGTCCCATAAAAATTCAGGATCTATTCAATGGGTTGGTATCTTTACTCAAGCTGTGCAATAAGAGGAATCTATAGATGGCACATAATCAGGTGGAGAAGACAGACTTTGAGGGCAGGGGAGGACAGCGTCACCCTTCTTTCTCACTAAAAACTACAAAAGTTTCCGGCGCCCGGGCAGCCCAGCCAAGACTGAATAGATCTGCCTTCCAACACCTCATAAATCCAAGGGGAAGACACTATTAATCTCCACTGACAGCAGAGAAGATTGAAGTTTTACTGCCCCCCACACGACTTATTTTTAGCAGCTCTTGAACAAGTCCGGTAAGAAGAAAAAAAAAATCACTATCTTAACCTAAAGCAAATTATTCCCCTAAAAAGCACCAGAAATATTCAAGGTTATAAGACTGAGAAACTGATTTAATGGAAAGGGGATGAATAATTTACACATATGTAAGTGCTTTCCACCTCCAAATATCAAAGTGCTTTTTGTGAAATGTGGCAAGTGCATTCGCCCTCTCTCTCACACATGGGAAAATAAAGGCACAGAGCTGAAGTGACTTGTCCTAAGTCACACAGCCCTTTCCCAGAGCCAGGAATCGAACCCAAGACAGACTCCCAATGCCATGCTAAATTCATTAGTCTACAGCAAAGTAATCAAATTCTGCTTTCAAAATGTGAAGTACGGGGCTGGCACTTGTGATTAATTGCCAGGTATCCATAGTACATCAGGACTTGTCCACTCCATGTAGTCGGAGCATCAGTACCCCAGAATTCAAGACCACAGACGTCCCTCTGTATAAAGCAGGGAAGAAATGGCAGAGATAGAATCAAGTAGAAAGAAGACTGCCGACCCCATTTTTCAAAATATTAAAGGTGCCCCCAACAGCTCCGTGATGCCATACACAAGTTGACCATTCTGCATCATTTCCACACTGCGGCTGTATAAAATGTTTAATTGCAGTCAAATCTGGGGAATTTTACTGGGCTCTGTAAACCGGCGTCCCTGCACCTGACAGGCAGCAGCGAGCAAGATCAGAGATCGTTCCTTAATGAATGCAGCACAGAACCAGACTACGGTGATCAGCAAGGACAACGTGTTGCATAGTAAATAAGTTTAAACACAGCAAAGAGAGAAAGGAGAGAGACAAAGTAATTCCCCTCTAGTTACTCTTCTCAGAGTCAGACATTTCCCCAAGTCTAATGCGATCTATGCAGGTTTCGCAATCCTAGCATTCCATTTCTATGTACTTCACAGCTTCACCTGCAATCCCTGCCTCAGCCCCAGCCAGAGATTGTTAGACTTCTCCTGCCCTCCATTACTCACCGAATGCAGCTGGATTTACCGGTCTCGAGAACAGTGTCTGCCCCATGCTTAGATTCTTTTCAAAGTAGCTCTCTGAAGGCGGCGCGGGGGTCGGGGGGACCACACACCACTACCCTGGGAGAGTACGATAGCCTTTTTAAAAAGAGATAAATCCACACTGGAGGGTGGGGGAAAATCCAGAGCCTTGCGACCGGGGGACTGCCAGAACTCAGGAAATAGCCTGGGTGTCAGCCAATCCACCGCAGCTCCTGTTCTTCCTGTATCCCAGGCCCAGGCACTTGTGATTCTCATAAATAAGCGTCCATGCCAGCTCCCTTCAAGCAGGAATGCCTGTCATTCCAGAGTGCACACTAGTCAGGGGAGGAGACTGCCAACCACACGCTAGCCGCTTAGCTGCGTAGTCCAAATAATCAACACCCTTTGCTCCTTACATCAAGTTTAGCAGGAACGCACCAAGAGGCTGAGAAACAGGAAGGAGGGGAGAGGGAGATTTTACCAGAGAACAGTTTGCAAACAGTATTTGCAGCCATTTCACTTCCCAATCAAAACCAACTAGATACTACAGTATACCTGGGCCTAAAAATATGAACCAAAATAAGCTGTTTGGACCCATCAAGTCCCTTTTGCTACAACAATACTGACAACTGATATTGTACAAAAGCCTGGTATGTGGATTAAAATTAAAGGAGCATCAGAAGGTTAAGACCATATTTAAAAAAAAAAAAACCTATACATTTGTGTTACAAATGTCCAGAACTAATGAACTGTAAAAAGCTGAGTTTTCTTTTCATTACTTACGCTGTTTGGTTACTTTTTGTAACTTCTGTTTGGACAGTAAAACAAAATGAGTCTCTATTCTGGTTCTCGTGCACTAGAACGATGCTGAGATGTTTATGTTGCAAACACTGCAAGGGGATATTTGCATTGCAACAAAACAATCTTTCATCTGGAGTTTAAATACATTTATATTATAATAAATATAATTGGGTTGTTCGTTTTGTAACCAAAACCTAAATGTGGGGCCTGCCTAATGTGACAGGGCCCCTTGAAAGGAATCGGCTCTCACCCAGAAGAATCTCCACATCTAGATTTTCTTTGCAGAAAAAGCTATGATTAATAGAAATGGAAACAATTTTTGTAAAACCCACAAACATTCCCACATTGCAGCATCACGATAGCGAGTGGAAAGCAAAAAAATGAAAACGACCTGAAATTCTCCGTGGTCAAAGGGAGCGAAATGCTGAAACCAAGCAGTAGAGAATGCTATTTTAAAAATTCGGTTTTAATAATCCAAAATGACATCTGTAACACAGGTGAGGGAGTTTGTTTTAAGCACCTAATCAGACAGTGTCTCTAACAAAGTCTGCTGCGGCATCGTCTTGCAATGTAGCATTCTGCTCCAAATCCAGCTCTCTAGTCTAGCTCTAACCACCACTAACGTCCACTATGGAGAGCCCACTGCATCACAGCTCTTCTATTTCACGGAACAGAAATCGCCCTCCACAGCGCTCTGCTTGACAAAGTGATCACATTTCCTAATGCACGACCTGGTCACGCGCAGCCGATGCGGGTGGCCGAAGGACATAGCCATTTTCCAAGTGAGGGCTCAGTCCGCCAAATCAGTAGCTGGGTACGTAATGGATATTACAGATCAAATTAGTGCATTAGATAAGAGCAGGTGTTTGCTCTGCTACCCTTGAGGATATATTGAGCCAGTGTACGGTACAATGACTGGCTGGCCTGTATATAGCTTGGGACATGCTTTATAATAAAAAGTCACCAAGTAAGTTATATTAATGCATGTGGGAAAAGGTGGTGGCACCTCTGGTGCCTATGCTGACAAGTTACCTGTGAAATCATGTGACCTTTAGATTCACTCCTCCACCTTTAAGCACAGCTGTAAAACATGCACAAAGCAAAGTGCTCACCCTCTGCTCTACCTGTAGATGTAACGCGCTTTGCATTAAACTGTCCCTGCTGAACAAATGGTTCTTGTTTCCATGGCCAGTTTCAAGGCAGCAACAAAACCATATGGAGTAATGGATTTGCAGACACACGTCTAAACGTCCCCCCGTCACAGAACTGCTTCAAGATCTTGAAAGCACCGTTCTTATCTTCACCCCCCACAATGCATCTTCATACTCTAATTAAATGTATCATGGTTATTCTTGCTGCCGAGTCAGACAGGATCAAAAGTACTGTGTCTTTACAGAACTTTGAATCCATATTATGAGCAATTAAAGTCCTCTGAATTACAGATGCTCCACTTCTCGCAAAAGCTGTTTACTTTGAAACATGCAGAATTCCTTTTAAATACACAGCTATGTGAAGGAGACAAAGTCCAGAGGTAACAGGGCTGCATATTCTCTCTGAATCAGCGGAGGAGAGTTGTCAGGAATATCCCCGCAGCGATGGAAAAAATGCAACAGGAACCGAACACTGATCTAGTCTCACTTTAGCAAGCTGTGGGGTAGGGTCTGTGGCAGGATTCAAGAACCAATGCTCCCTTCCCATTTGAAGTAAAATAAGAAAAGCCTGCACACTGAAGACAAAGGACAGGCCATATTCAGGGCATAGCTTCAGCCTTGGTCTACAACACAAAGTTAGGCCAATGTAAGCCACCTTCCGTTGACCTAATTGTGCACGTGTCTACACTTAAGTGTGTCTCCCACCTATGTAAGCGCCCCATTACACCACCTCCCCAAGTGGCACTGAGCCATGGTCCATGTACGGAGGTTCATGCAGTGAGAGTGTTGATGCCACGTTACTTATGTCGACCCTAACAGTCCTCCAGCAGCTGTCCCACAATGCCTGACATTGACTATTCTGGTCACAACTGTGAAATCCACTGCCTGGGGTCATGGAGACTGGAAGCCCCTTTAAAGAGCCATGAATTTTTGAAATGCTTCCCCCCACCCCGCCCCGGATTGCCCCACTTGGCGAGCACATCTAGATGCTCCCTCCATTGTTGCATGCAACTGCCCAGCTGACCAAACCTGGCTGGTGTCCAGATATGCCACAAGCCAGGACCTGTTTGAGACTCCCCCACACAACGGTTAGTCCTGGAAGTCAAGCACAAGCAAGCCCGATGCAGGGGAAGGAACCTTGGGTAAGTGTGTCCATGTATTTTCCATTACAGTGATGTACTGTACTGCCATTGCCCTAAACTGTACTCAGTTTCATGCAACCAAGCAATTCCCTCCTCATTTCCCTTGCCCATGGTGAGCCACACACACCATGGCTGGAGCGGTGAGTGGAACCATGCACAAGCACTCCAAAGCAGAAGCGTCAGTAAGCAGATCTTGTGTCAAACTTTAGGGGAGCAAGGGAAGCGAGCTAAATTAAATAAATTAAATTAAATTAATGGAGATATCCCATCTCCTAGAACTGGAAGGGACTTTGAAAGATCATCGAGTCCAGCCCCCTGCCTTCACTAGCAGGACCAAGTACTGATTTTGCCCCAGATCCCTAAGTGGCCCCCTCAAGGATTGAACTCCCAACCCTGGGTTTAGCAGGCCAATGCTCAAACCACTGAGCTATCCCTCCTCCCCTGAATCTTAGCTTTTGCTTTCTGTTGTGACTATCCTGACAATGGTACCTCTGTGTTTTATCTGTAGCTGCTACCATGGCACTTCTGAGGGGCTCTCCCTCCACACTTGTGGAATCACCTGGACCAGATAAGAAGGAGAAAGAAGAGGACACAGGATGAAATGTTCAGCGAGATCATGCAAGCCAGTGCTGCATCAGACCACGAACAGAGAGCCTGGAGGGTGATATTGCAGACTGCATGAAGGACAGAGCAGACAGAAAAAAAGTGCAGGACATAATGGGGTTTCTCCGGCAGCAAACACAGATGCTGCAGACTCTTATGGACTTCAGGTTCAATCACAGGCTCATCTCCCTTTGCGAGCCATGGAGAACTCCATTACAGCACCTCCCTACACCCACACCTCAACATTCCATGAGGCACAGGACCACATCCCTTCCCCGACCACTCCACCCAAGGGGACATTAAGGACAACCACAGCGTCACACACCCTGACCTGTGAAAGCCATGGTTGCTGCATGTGTACCTGAAACGGACAAGAATGTTCATTTCCTATGTTATGTTCCATTCCTTTCCCACACTGAATTTTCCAAACTCCAAAATGATTTCCCACTGACCGGTAGCAACCTGGCATTGCACGCTTCCACCGTGCGATCACCACTCGCTCCTCCACTTAGCGCCGCTCTCATTCCGGCCTCCCTGCGCTGCAGGGATGGAGCAAGCGCCACACACAGATCCAGGAACGTGGGCTTGTGCATCTGAAAGTTCTGCAGCCAGCGCTCAGTATCCCAAGCCTGCATTACGATGCAATCCCACTAGTCAATGCTAATCTCTCCGGCCTGGATGCGGCAATTTCACCATTTGCAGCTGCTCCACGAACGCCACAAAACAATCTTTAATTTGTTCTCGCTATGTCCCACGGTAATCTGCCCTCCACGCAATCAACCTTCGTGCACCCCTGTGCTTGCAACACTTATGACAATAGCACAGAGCTGCGCAGGCTCCATGCTGCTGTAAGAGATGGAGGACAGCTAGAAGGGCTGCACGGGTTAGTGGGATTTTTAAAAAAAGACATACAAATTATGGGCTATAGATGACATTATGGGATAGAGACTGTTGCATGCTGGGAAGCTGACCCCTTGTTCCCCAGTCAGCCCGAGAGACTCATTTCTGCCCTACCATGTATTGCCAAAACTCCCCAAAAGAGAGAGTGCTGGACAATGGCAGGTTGCACACCGGGATAACGACACTGCACATCGACACAAGGACTCCTGGTGAGTATGTGCAGCATCAACACAAGGAGCCAAGTACGCACGCATCTGAGCGGCATGCTAACTGCGACGGCTTCACGCGGGCGTCACTTCCATCAGCAAAAGTTTGCAATTTAGACATGGCCTAAATTATAATTACTCCTGGTGACTGAGTGGGAGTTGCAGGACTGAATTCAAGCCAATAAAGTCTCAAGTGACAGGACAGCAAAAGTAGCTATTGTGCAGCAACATTCAACCTTCAAGCCCTTTTATAAACAAAACTGAGTCTAATGAAACTTCCCTGGAGCCTCCAGCAATAGTGGGGGTGGGGAGGGGGGGAAGAAGAGAGATCTAGCTACATTTGTGCACTTCCCTAGTGTAGACAGCAGTGAGAACAATATAAAGGTACCTCTATTGGCACAGCTTTTTCCATATAGTTTCTAAGCCAATCTAGTTAAAATAGTACAAAAATTGTGCGTAGACTGGCTCTTATAAATCATAATCAAGGAGGATGACAACACTGCTCATAGTAATGCTTCCCAGAGCGGAAGTGTTGATACCTGCTCCCAAACATAGGAGTATATTGATTACCCAGCAAAGAGCTGCAAACTATGGCTAGGTGTGGACTGCAGAGAGGTACTGGGGACATCCTCCACAGAAAGCCGCCTATTTGGCGTTATATAAAGGAAACCACTTTGACTTGAGAACTTGGTTGTTACGTATCTCTACTTTGAGACAGGTCACAGAGTTACCTTTACAGCTTGAAACTCATCATGATCACAAGCACTAGCTACTCTATGTGGACACAGGCGTTCACACTCTAGATTCTGACCGTCATGTGACTCAGAAAGTTCTGCTCCATGATTCAGCCCTAGCAGAGTTAAAGAAGAGAGGATTGCATTACTCACTCCACACAAGCTTGAGCTGTCCATTCAAAACCAACGAACGATACTGGGTGTTTTCCTTCAGAGCTTGTCAGCAACAACATACCTTACAGGGAGATTAGGTAAAAAACAGGGATCTTACCCCAAGGTAAAGGGACTAATTTTTAAAAAGATAAGGCAACAATACTGGATTTATAAACATCCTTTTAGGGGAAAGATCAGTAGGGGGACGTGATAATACACTGAACATTTTTTAACGAAGTTTCTCTGTTTAATTCTCTCTCACACACACACACACACACACACACACACGTGCATGCACACACACCCCGCCTTCCCCCCCCCAATCATTGTTCACTTCAACTGAAGGACAAAGTTGTCACTGCATGCTAGCCAGTCTGCAGGATTTTGTATATAGCTAGGAGAATCCATAGAAATGAATTAACCCAAAGACTCCCAGAGTGCTGAGTACCTGTAAAAGTTGCCATGGTCTCTGGGAGTCTCAGGCTCAACCGCCAGCTTCCTCGCATGTGCTATGAAAGCCATTTTGACTTGATTTCCCATTACGCTTTGCACAAACATTTGGAAAAGGTATTTGCTATGACTGACCGACCAATGTAAAGTGAGTGGTTGGAAAGGTGGGTAGTAAATCGAAAAGGTCACAACAGCGAATGCAGCATGTGACCTCCTCCTCTTCTCCCAGATCATGAGAAAGCTCAGCCCATTACCCTCTGTGGAAACAGAAAGGGTTTAGTCACAAGTCAACTGGCATCCCGTTTAGATTTTGGATACTTTGATCATACTTTTCTGTGCTGGAAGCACACTAGGAGGTCAGTGCAGTAAGCCAGTTACTGGTCACCTGCTTTCCTTGTGAACTTCCTATTCAGTTACCAGCTGGGAAACTCCTATTTCCTCGAGCAGTTTGCTGGCCTTGTATCCTGTGATTACTCAAAAATTCCAGCTTCTTCCTGATCTCAAACTGAAAGGGAGGAGACGTCGTGATCCAACGAGTTGAGGATAGCCACAGTCCTGCTGCTTTCTACTTAACACATACTGGATACCAGTGCTAGGTAGGCCATACATCTGAGAATGATGCTGATCAGGTGGCTAGAGCACCAAGGATGCTTGCAAACCCCTGTCACAATCCCAGCTAAAATGCTTACATGACACTTCTGTGCATAGATGCCTGGGTGCCAAGTCCGTGGTTCTATGGCCATAAGCCTGTTTCTACTTATTAAATGCCACTCAAAATAAGAGCAGATGTTATGTGGCGTGATTCTCATGTCTTCTTCCATTCTTCTCCAGCCATCCTAGTTAAAATGGACTAAATATTTGTGATGGACAATAGAGCACTCCTTCCTCGAATTTTGAGATCCAGCCGCATCTTGGCTAGGTCATGATAATTTCAAGGATTCATGACTATACGGTCTCTCTAGGCCACGGACTCTCCTAGGCAGATTCCAACCACTCCTCAGAGCCTTCTGAAATAGGGTTAAAGTAAATAGTGGTCAAAAGCTGACGAAAGAACAGCAGCAGATACATTCCAACAAAGCACCACACAAACAGCGAAGTGACAGCATGTTCTACTGACACTTGGTGCAAGGGGCCCCATCTGTCACATTCGAGTTGCATTACTGGAGGGCACCACAAACTGGAATATGGAAACATGTGTTACCTTTAAGTTTTCCATTCTTTGAAAATTATACACAACTTCTAACCCTCCCCTGCCCGCCCCCACCTCCGTTTTACTCATTTAAAACCACCATCTCCTCTCTCAAAGAGCAAGAGCTGTCAGAAGCAAAATATGCAGAGTGAAACCAGGAGGTCATCTAGTTCCTCCTAATGCAAACCACTGGGATGAAGGGGGAATAGTATGAGAAACAGTTGTAGCATGCATCGAACATACATTCTCTTTCCTTTTAAGACCAAAATATATTCATATACCAAGGGCAGGTCCACACTGGGGCGGGGGATCGATCTAGGAAACGCAACTTCAGCTACGAGAATAGCGTAGCTGAAGTCGACGTTTCCTAGATCGAACTAAGTTTTACTTACTGCGGGTCCACACGGCGCAGGCAGGTTCCCCGTCGACAGCGCTTCCTCCTCTCGGCGAGCAGGAGTTCCGCAGTCGACGGGGGAGCGCTTCTGGGATCGATCTATCGCGTCCAGATGAGACGCGATAAATCGATCCCAGAAGATTGATCTCTACCCGCCGAATTGGGCGGGTAGTGTGGACCTACCCCAACACTCGGCTGGCAAAATACAGGAATAATTGCTGCAAAACAGTGTGAACATGCTAGCCAGATAGGGTTAGATCACCAGTTTATGGAAGGCACTTTACTGAGCACAAAGTATGTGAGCCCTGTCCTGAAGAGCTTAGAGTCGAATGCAGAAAAATAGCAAAACTAAAAAAGGACTCCTTTAGCAAAGCTGCATGACCTTTCTTGCAACCTTTAGGATAGTAAAGGACTAGTATATGGCCAGGCACTAGATATGCAGAAGTTATAAAAGCTAATTATTACTAGTAATGTTTATGGCTACAATCCTTTGTAAACTTCTAAACATAGTAAAAATGTAGCTCTACCCCTAGAAGTTAGTCAGCATAAATACAGCTTGTGGCCTGCTCTTGCATATCATTCTGAAGTACTTAAGATACCATCCCAACTAACTTTACTCTAGTCTGGTGCATCAAGGTGGCAAACTATCAGCTTGAGTTGAATGCGTCCCCCCACTGCCTATGGTAACAGAGAGAAGAGTGGTGGGAAGAGCTTTCTACACAAACTAAAATCTTATTTCCTAGGTTCCCCTTTTGCTGCAATGCCCTAGAAAGGGTCAACCCCATGAAACATTACAGCATTTACTCTGCTAACTTTAAGTGCCTTTGTTGTATGTATACCTCAGAGAAGGAAGCTCTGCTATCCCTGATTCCTAAAGTTACCGAGAATTTGATATACTGAAATTACACTCTTTTTGTAAGTTAATAAAACATGGAGAAACAGAACCAGACAATGCAAGGGAATCTTACCATCCTTCACTTACTTGGCTCTGACTAGGGAAATGGATAAAAGCGCTTTAGTTTAAACTTCTGGGGTACAACCAACTTCCACATGGCACCTGCTCTATTTTAATTGACTAGACTAGGAACCCCTTGTTAAAATGCAAGACAAGTTAGGCATAAACAGGGTCTGCTTCTGATCATTTGGGGCACACACATTTGGAAGAGAAACCAATATTCCCCACCACAGTTTCACTCTTAAAAGGAACTGCAAATAGACTTGGCTAAACTCCATCACTTGTAAGAGTCAGAAATTCAGGGAGGAAGATACTTTTTCACCCATGTAACTCAAAACATCTCTAAACATTGAAATTTCGCAACTACAGCATAGTATTTTAGATCCACAAACACGTTTAAAAGCTTCCTTCTGTAAGTGAAGTATGTTTTACTAGGAATTTCCATCAGCATGAAGCTAGCACATAATTACAGGTTTGATCTCCCTGTCTATTGCACAAATATGCCTTCTGAAACAATTCATGAATAAATATTTGACTAATATGGACACGGCTCCAAAAGGAACCATTCCAGTTTATCAACTTCGTGGTTCAAGTTAATACAGGTCCCACTCTATATTTACCTGAGGAACTAGATAACACTTAAGGAGATGATCTAGCCACTCAAATTAATACAGTTTATAAAACGATTAAGGACTAACTTGGATGGTGAGTGTCCAGAGCACCACACATACAAGTGTAAGAGTGATTAGTAAGAGAGCATGAGGGACCCTCACTGAGAACACTGCTGCACAGCCACCAGTCACTCCTGCCCAGTAGTGTGAGGGATAAGTGTGCAGCCAAATGCCTCACTAACTTGATTAAAGTGCTGCTTAATCTCACATCTTCTGATATCCCCACTCTCTATATCCCCTTGGGTTGGGATTTCCAAACAGACCTAAAAGAGTGAAAGTCTTATGTGAGTTGGGTGCCTGACCCCCTTCAGTCCCCTTGAAAATCACAGCCTCTGTCCACAATACACGTCTCTTACAATTTCCTACTGCTGGCAGTAACAGTGGGAGCCTTAGGCCAGGTCTACACTAGCGACCTATATCAGTATAACCACGTCGCTGAAAAATCCACCCCCCTGAGCAACGCAGTTATCCCGACCTAACCCCCAGTGTAGACAGTGCTATGTCACTGGGAGAGCTTCTCCCAAAGACCTAACTACCACCTCTTGGGGAGGCAGATTAACTACGCCAACAGGAGACGCTCTCCCGTTGGCATAGTAACAACTTCACTAAAGCGCTACAGCGGCGCCGCTGTCACACTGTACGTGAAGACAAACCTTTAGTGTAAACAAGGAGCTGGTGAATGCCCCACCATCTAACTCTGTCCCAATGCAGATCTAGACAACATGGGAGTTACAACCAGACAGGTTATTTATTCCAGGACATTACATTTGGTTTCAGAGCGGGCTGAATTCTGACCAATGGAGACAACTGTCAAGGATAACAAATAATACTATTGCAATCATTTCCTGGCTTCGGCGCAGAACTTCCCCATGTATTTTAAACTGACAGAGGCAGTGTTTAGTGGCCTGCACACAGCAGTGGAAGTCAACAGCTGCTGAGTTCAACACCATCTGACACCAAATCTTCTATATCCTTTGACAAGTCACTTAGCCTAAGGTTACCCCCGGGAGAAAATGTACCTATCTCAGAGTGAGGAGGATCAACATGTGTCAAGCACCTCGGAGATGGAAGAACACTATAAATGCCAAATATGATGCAGGCCTGGCTTCCACATCCAGTATTGCTTATGCATTGTGTTTGACTCATATAGCTTCTGAGACAATGCAATGGCAATTGTTTACACTGTCAAGGCCATTCTACATAATTAAAGGAAACAGTCAAGAGATGAGATAACACTGACTGAGATCAGGAGATCCTTGCGAAAGTAACAGCGGGCTACAAAGTTGCCCATTCTCCAGATGTCACCATACAGGTTTTCCCAGTAACATCCAGTATCCTCCCCTTCCTTCCACATAAGCCTTTCCTTGCCCCCTCACAGTGGAATCTAGCACCAACCACCACAATATTGGGTACCAATGACATCAGACCAAAATATTAGCCAAAAAGGATTCATGGGAATAGTGCAATCCTTCCAGTCACAATCAAGAGTCACTCCTGAAGAGAGCAGACTTGGCAAAGGTTGCATGAGGCTGAGGACAATTTCAGGGCTGCTCACAGATCCTGCTGGCCAACAGAAGAAAAGATTTGAAGCACAGAAACTGCAGTGCTAGCCTTCCGGTTGTGAACATACTCCTAAGACACTGGACTGGTCAAAGCAGTGGTGTTTGAATCCCCTTGTCTCTGCCCAATGCACCCTTTGTAGATTTTACACTTTGCTGCTACATGTCTGTGTGATACCGCAACTCACACAGAGATCACTTGCATTTGCATGTAGTGATTAATCTCCTGGGGAGCTTCGCATGACACTTTGATATGAAATACATTTGACTGTACTGCAGATAGGTTCCCCACCTTCAGATAGGTCCACAATGGACTTGCTTGGCGAGGGAGGACAGGAAGAGGTCAAGATGTTCCACGCTAATATATATTGTATAAAGCAACATTATGCTCCTCGCTCTGCCGTCCCGTCCCCCCCCCCAAGGAATTTCTGTATTGGAGATCCACGATAAACTGATAGAGGAATACAACTTTGGCACAGTCAAACTAACAGGCTTACTCTTAAGGTAATTTGTTTGCTATGGCTGTGTTATATTTCATCTGCAGCACAGAATGTATTTAATAGGGGTACGTACACACAGGAATCCGGCCAGGTCTCTAATGCAGTTTACATTTGGTATGCTAGCGTTTAGTCTTATTAGGTTCCCAATTAAACAGGCCGCACCCCTTGTTACATCAGCTGAGGGTGCTCTCTTGGTGAAGCTAGGAGGAGCAGAGGTGCAGCTCCAATGTTCCTCAAGCATAAACTGTTGCCAGGAGTCCATATGTCCCAGGGCATCAGCAGCTGAGCACAGGCTGGGCAGTTATTGACGCTGGCCCTCGTGTTCTTACAGAGCCTGGGGAAAGGCAGGGCACAGCCGTACTTTGAACAAAAAATCATTTTCACTGAAATGTTTATAAAATCTCTATTGTAAAATCAAAAACGTTGGCACTAAAAGCAAGCAGCCCTTTATAGGGACTTTCCTGCATTTGGGGATATTTTTGGTTGCCATAGAAAACATGTGCTCACTTACTGGGTATTCATGTAAAGTGCCCATGACGCTGGCAGACCAGGTGCCAGCTCACGCCAGAGCCCCAGGCTAATTCACCTGTGTATGAGCATAGATCAAAGTCACTGTTAAGTGTATAAGAGTGTATTTGGTGTTTAACCGTCATGAAAACTAGCAGGATGTTATTTGCATTGTTCTCATTTATCTGTAGTATACTGCATTATAATATAGTAGCAAATATTTATATTGTGTATACCCCGTAACTAAATAACCCATCAAACAAGAAAGAAGCCTTGTGGAATGCAAATGAAGAACAGAAAAAAGCTAATTTCAAAGCAAATGGTCATTGTGTGTGATGATCAGAGGTCAAGACTCAAAATGCATTCCTCACTCTCTGTCATCAAAGGAAAAGCCCACGTGGGTCGTGACACTGTCAGCTTGTTTTCTGTGAGAAGAAGCTAGAAAGAGGGATTCAAGAAAAGATCCTGCATCTCTGAACTGTTTGGACTCTTACAGGGAAGTGTACCAGATGCAAAGCGGAGATCCCCAGAGATTCTGGGAACCCTGGAAAGACTTTTGGGAAACTTGCAGTTTATTACATCACTGCCACCATTTGGAATTAAAACGGTGACTCACCTGTACATATATTTTACCTGCTTTAACCTCTCAATAACTCTCCTTTCCTTTTCTTAGGCTAGGTCTACACTACAGCGGACTTCCGACCTAAGATACGCAACTTCAGCTACGTGAATACCGTAGCTGAAGTTGCGTATTTTAGGTCGGCTTACCTGGCGGTGAGGACGCGGGAAAGTCGACCGCTGCCGCGCTGCCGCCGACTCCGCTACCGCCTCTTGTCGAGGTGGAGTTCCGGAGTCGACGGTAGAGCCATCAGGGATCGATTTTACCGCGTCCTCACGAGACGCGGTAAGTCGATCCCCGATAAACCGATTGCTACCCGCCGGATCGGCGGGTAGTGAAGACGTAGCCTTAGCTAATAAACCTTTCATTAGTTTACTATAGAATTGGCTATAGCATCTTTGATGTAAGATCTAGAGTATGAATTGCTCTGAGGCAAGTGACTGGAAGCAACGTCAAGGTGATGTGATTACTGGTATAAGTGACCTTTTATCACAAAGTCCAGTTTGTCTGGGTGGCAAAACAGTCTAGAGGGTCTAGTGGGGACAGTCTGTGACTCCATGATGAGACTGGTATAGTGTGATCCAGGAGTTCACATTTGTCACTGGCATGGTGAAATCTAATTATAGAACACGCCACCAGTTTTGGGTGTCTGCCCTGAAGAAGGCCCTCACAGCCATTAGCCACGCCAGACAGCGTGACAGTGCCATTCTCCTCGAACGTCACTAAAAATAGCCTTGCACGGGGGGGTCCATTTTATTGCATCACAAGAGAACCAGCTCAGTTTAGAAGAAGGAAAAAAAAGGTTTTTTTTTTCTTTTCTAACTTCCATAGTCAATCTAGGGTCTGGTTCTTTCTGAATCCTGCTTCTTCATTGCCTGTAAGATATTTTGCTGACCAAGTTCTGTCTACAGTCACATCTCTGTAACTAAGACCAGAACCAGACGTCAGTTGGGGTTGTCCTAATGGAGGGCATAATTTGGCCATGAATCTAGAATTCCATTAAGTAATTATAAGTAATGCATTTAGTGCCAAAGGAAATACGTGAAGAGACACAGGGAGGATGTTGCATAAGAAGGGGGTATTTTTAGTCATTCATTAGAGTAGAATTGCAATTTGAGTTTGTGGAATATTGCAAAGCGGTGTTAAAATTTCGAGCTCTCACTTTAAGGGTAAGGAATTTCATGGTGCTGTTTGCAGGTTAGGCGGCTCTGTAAGGAAGCCTATGATCTGGGTCTTCAGTCAGTCAGTCTGCAAGAGCCAGCCTAGAGCAAGGTGGGATGGGTTATGCCTCTCTGCCTTACAAAGTCTGTTTTCTCTCTGTTTGTGGTTTTGGTTCTGGTATGTTAGGGCTCTGGATTTTAAGAAATAAAGTCGTGTTCCACTGCAATCTTCCAGAAAGAGTATTTATCTAATTTTGGTTTGCATGTTGTGAACATAACATAGTTCCTTGGGTCTTCCCTGTTCCTGACAGCAGCATGTCCATTCCCAGCAGATACATTTTCTCAATTCAAAAATCAGTGAAGAACTAGGCTATACAACCCATTGGGAGAATAAGCCTCTCTGTGAGGATTAGACAAACTTGACTCCAGGCTCCGGGGTAGTAGAGATAAGAAAATACAAATGGAGACGCAGCGCACGCACCAGACTCAGTGGAACAATCCCATTACAGAGGGCACAAGCAGATTGCTCAATATTTCAGAGAGATAATGGGATTAACTTCATGGTCAGCATCATTTGATCCTGCTAATTGCAGAATTTCACTCCCAAAGCCCTCATGTCATTGATTCAGCGGGGGATTCCCCCCACCCAACATGAAGCTTGTGTAATTCATTAGTGTCAGCATTTTCAACTTAATTAAATTCAGAGAGATATTTTCCTTTCCCCCCCAAAGCAAAATATTACCTAGTCCCTGCAATGCACTAGTACTTCAGCCCAATACAGTGTCTGTATTTCCTGCACCAAGGGACTGAGTATCTACTTGCTTAATTAGCACTAATGGGAGTCTAAATCCCCCCATACTTTAGCATTCCCTCAGTTAGAAGGGAAGAACAATCACTTCCCATGCTGTGATTTTTCCACTGCCCAGCACCTTAGATAAGCAGCTATTTAGATAAGCGCAGAGAGTAGAACATTCTGTGCATTCTGCACAGGTGCAGGGCAATGGAGGATCAGGTCCATATAATTTAAAAAAAATTCTAAATAGATCATTAAAAGTAGTGGAAAGTAGAGCCCTTTATGGGTAAGATTTTAGTGAGTTTCTTCATTTAGTATTTGGTACCATGGTATGGACAGAAGGAGGAGAGAGAAGACTGACAAAAGTTATGTCTTCAAACTGATTTTACACAGTTTCCAAAGGAATGCAGTTATGGGGTTCATTGAATGTCAATAATTGTGGCTTCATTGGATCTTTATGGATTCCCCCCAGAAGGGGGAAAAGGTTTGCCACAAGCAAAGTTAGCCGGTAACCTCCCCTAGCTATGCAGTTTCTGAAGGATTAAAAAGGACAAACTTTGCAAATCTGAAGAAGCCCCCTGGAATTCAAATTTAGTCTCAGAACCTGAATATCAAGAAAAGCTTCCTGACATCCCTGAAACAGACTCTCAAGGGGAGTTGAACCCACCCCACTGCTTGGAATTTAAAACCTAAATTGGACAACCCACGAATAAGAACGATCCCACATTTGCAGGTAGTAGCTGATCTAATTGGGCCTTATCCATCTGTAACTTCTATGATTCCACTAACCTTGCTTCGTGTATTAATGCATCTGGAAAGAAAAACAGTGAATGACAGGAAGCACGCTGCCCTAGCACAAAGAAAATGGAACAAAGAGCTCATTTCCATGCTTCTAATGCCCACAAAGTAACGTTTATCTTCTTGCACTTTAAAATTCTTAGAAACGCACTGTAGAACGAGCCCTTGTTATTGACGTGTCTGAAGATCAGACACTGCATTGGCTGAGGTTTCCATTAGACTGCCCTGTCAACATAACACCCCTCCGTGAGAGGTACCTAACTATGCAGATAGGAGGAACTTTCCTGTCGGTGAAGTAGCGTCTTCACTAAAGTGCAACAGCGTGCAGCATTGTACAGCAGACAAGCTCTCAGTTCTGATCCCACTGTCTTGTTCAACAAGTAGTCAAAAAAAAGGATTTACTCTTTTGTGTTTACTCTTCCTTTAAGCCACTCCTAAGGCAGATGGCATGGAGGAAGTCTCTTTCACTTTTATACGAACACCTTGAAATAAACACACAAGGTAACGTTTATTGCGGCTATTAAAACATTTATCAAAGTAGAGGCTCCGTCAGAGAAAATAATAAACACATCCCAAGCTCCCTCTGTGGAAAGTAACCTGCCCTTTGTGAATCAGATTACTGCAAACTCATCTAATGGGGATCACTCCCTAAGCTTCCAAACCCATTCTCCTTGCCAGTTGATGACTCACTGGAAGGCGAGCCTTGTAAATTAATCCTTTATTGCAGCCACGCCATAGAAGGAGAGGGGGGGAAAAAACAACAAACAAAGCAAACAGTGCATGGAGCTGTTTCCTAGTCAGAGGGGGGTAACCACAGTGGAAATATAAAGGGCAAAGCTTTGTTTTCTTTCTGTAAGATTCCTATTCAGAATGTGCAGAAATTATTAAATTCCGCATTTCAAAGTGCAGGGGGAGGCGGCTTTTGTTGTGGAGCACAACATGGATTATGCCTCCCTTGCTCTTTCGTCCCTATCCTCAAGCAATTATAACCTGCTTTCAAGCCAGACTCAAGATATAAAACTGGCTTGCAGCCAGTAAAATTCAGCATCCATTGCCACCATTGTTTGGCTACAACTTGACTGCAGCTTTTGTTGGTTTGGATTTATTTTTTTTAAATCCTGCTCCAGTTTCAGCTAAACTACTTGTTCATGGAAGATGCAAACAGGCAGATCTACAAGTAAGGGCCCTGATCTTGTAGTCTGGTCCATACAGGCAGATAAATGCATCATCCCAATGAAATCAGTGGATGCTACGCAGGGTCAGGGTGTACCTGCGTGGATCAAACTCCAGAACTGGGGCCAAAGTTGCCAGCTTTTCTATACTAAACCCCTGGTTTTGCAGGAATTGCTATAGTCTTTTGGTAAACAGAGACTGTCCGTGACTTTACTTCTCATGACAAGGAACACAATCAGAAAAACAGATTTAGGAGGCAGATATTAGGCAAACCTTCACCTCCTTCAGCAGCTATTTTACAAAGCAAAGAGATGAGTCTGACTCACTGACAAGCCACTAAGGGTAAAAGTAAAACCTTTCATTACAACTGGAGAGCTCATAAGAAAAAAACCAGGCAAGAAATCAGTGTTTTCCCGCCAATTAAATATAACCATGCCATTTCTACAGCCTACAAACTGCAAACTAAGTAATGTCTGCCCTCTAGTGGTCCACAGCTACGAGGCTATAAAATGCACTCAAATACACAACAGAAAATTTCTATACACCTAGCAAGTTAGCCTTGAGCATATTTGTAGAGACAACCACCGAATGGATGTTGCTGGCTTTACTGTAACTGCACAGATGTCATTACACACACGTCAGAGCCAAGTCATGTACGAAAACTAGATTACAAGAATGAAAGGAAAGCAAACAAGCAGCACAAGATGCTCAAGTAAACTAGATCATAATGTGTCACACTTAATAGCTCAGCGGTGTAAGTATTAAGGGGATGGCCAGGTGACCAGAAACAAGGATTCTTAAATTCTTTCATAGTGTAGATTACATCTTGAGTCCAGTTAGCCACTTCCTCTCCCACTCACAGGAACACGACCACTACGTGGCAGTGACAGCAATCGCTTAGGTAGAAAAGAGTATTTGTGAATGAGGTAAGTGTTTAACTCAGCAGTTCCCATACTCTGGGTTATGACCCCAAGTGTGACCATGCCATCAACAGATGGGGTCACAAACCTGACTGAAGATACAAACCAACTACAAACACGTCAGGACCTGCTCTACAATATGGCATCCTCTGTACGTGCAACCTGGCACACAATGCACGCAAGGTCATGACGCAGGGAGGGTGCCGTTTGGTCCGGCACGTATTCCTGTTAGGGCTCGCACAGCACTGCCTCCAGCAGCGAGTGTAGTGATATAATAAGGAGGTTGAGGGGATCAGTAAGTCTGAAAATGGGATCATGCAGGCAAAGTTTGGGAAGCGCTATTTCAGAAAGGACTGATCAGTCTCCTTTTGCTCTTCAGTTCATTTCTACCTCCTTCTTGTAATTCACCCTTCCCTGGAGTGGATGGGGAAGGGTTTGTGATTAAGGCACTGGCCTAGGACTCAGGACATCTGAATTCTGTTCCTAGCTCTGTCAGACTCCCCTGGGCAAGTCACTTAATCTCTGTGCCTCAGTTTCTCCTCTACAAGATGAGGATAGCAGTAATGATTTACCTCATGGGGTACTGCAAGAATCCATTCAGTAATGCTTCAGATGTTTTGCTATTATTGTGAGGAGTGCCATGGAAAAGCAGATATGTCGAATAATGCCTGTTGCTGGTCCCTTCTCCCCTCTCCCCCCAACTTGTCCTCTTTCCTGCACATGCAGCGCAGCTGCTGGATTCCCTTCTCCCCTGGAACATGCTGTCCAGGTTCCTATTTGTCCTCCCCCTACCCCCTTGCACATGCTATCTGGTCTCCTGCCCCTCTGGGACATTGTTTACTATTCAGCTAGCACTATGAATGTGCATGAATGCTTTACAGTACAGCTAGAGACCTAGCAGTCTAAGGTAACAATCCAGACCAAACAGGAGGCGATAACAAAGAGAAGGGTAGGAAGCGGAAGGATGAGGCTGCGCTGATCACAGAGTAGCTCGTTTTCTTCCACAGTAGCGTCTCCTCAGAGAGGCAGCTCTGCTGTATGAAGGGTCAAAGCCAGCCCCACAGGACTGGCTCACTTTGCATTGGCCAACCACCAGCAAGTGCTCCCAAGAAAGGTTGACAATCCCAGACTTACAGAACAGTGCTCTTCATTGTGACACAGGGCTCGTCTCCACTGCAGCGCTAACTCAGGCTCTTACTTGGGGGTTGCCCCTATCCCGGCTCCCGTTCACACTTAAAACCCTCTCACCCAAACATGGTGGTGCTTTCAATCCAGACCAGCTGAGGGTATAGATTGCAGCCAAAGTGCTGCTTACAGCCCCCTTTGCAGAGAGGACACGGGCTATACCACTTGAGTGCTCATAGTCCTCCAATGCCTTCCCACAATCTCCCACGTACCTAAAAGGACATACAAGTTCTCCCACAATTCACTGGGAAAGAATCAGAGGGATTCAGCTTACCTGTATCACTAAGAACCATGAGATCTGACCCAAGAAGTTCTAGCAACACACTGGGGAGAGCACCACCAGTGAGGACCGAGTGACTTGAGTCTTGTTTTCCCGTGTCCACTTACAACCGAGCTAGGCTAACCGTGGTGCTGATCACTTAGGGTCCTCGCTGCAGTGAAGACATACCCACACAAGACAGGACAACTTTCAGGGTAAATGTGAAATGCTGCCAAGATAGCGCATTCAGATTCAGGGAGAGGGGACAAACGAACAAACCCAATCAACTAAAGATAGCCTCTAAGGGGAGCCCTGTGCAGTCCTCAACTAAGACAACAGACAAATCGCAGCACTCGAGTTGAGATGAGAGGAATGTAAAAGCCTCAGTAATCATTAACCTACCTTAGACCTCAGCTCCCTTTCTGTAATTTTCAGTATCTCACAGGAGTGTTGCAAGGATGAAATCTATTCATGACAAAGGCCCTCTATGGAGGAGGGTCAGATAAATACCTAGATAGGAGACCACAAAAGATCCAGGACCCTCTTTTGTAATAGACTTTGAAGCCTGTCTGAAGCTTCAGTCTTGAGCCAGGCCAAAAGGTCATTTAATAAAGTTGAATTTAATCACTCCAATGAGTATATAATTGCTTTTTAGAGAGAGATTAAGAAGAAACCCTTTATTGTAGTCCAGCAACAAAAGTGTTGCCTCCCATTTTCGAGGTAGCTTAGAGGACATGCTTTCTGAAGCAAGGCAGAAGCAGCCTGAATTAGACACAAGTACTCCCTACCCCGAGCGGCGATCCATGATTTTAAAATCGGTCCGTGTCATGAACATTGATTATTCTTCCTTAGGCACAGACAGACCAGGAAGAGTTCTACAGCTCCAAGGAGAGTGCCAGGTGCCTTCTACAGGTTTCTTGTTATGCTGAAAAGCCTTTAGGGGGCTAAAACCAGCTTCAGCCAGCTTCAGAAGTCAGGACCAGGGTTATAGTTCAACGTGCTCTCAAGAATCGGTGATAAGGAGGTTTCAGAGTAGCAGCCGTGTTAGGAGATGACAACAGGGGCGATACAACCAGGGGCGTCCCTAGCTATTTTGGTGCCCTACGCAGCCCCGCCCCAGGCCTCCGTGGCGGGGGGGGGGGGTAGGGGGGCTGGCCACTTCCTGCAGGAAGTGGAATGACCCGGCCCCAGCCTGCTCTGGTCCCCTGGCTCCCAGGCTTGGGGGGAGGGGGGAACCGCCCCCCAGCACTCGCTGGCAGCCAGGGGAGCAGAGCAGGCTGGGGCCGGGTTGCTCTACTTACTGGTGAGTGCAGGCCCGACCGCTTCTGGAGTCCTCAGGGGAGTCGGGACGGGGAAGAGCCGGAGCAGGGGCTGGAGCAGCACGCAGCTGCGCAGGGCAGCAGGAAATTTGGTGCCCGAAATTTCCTGGTGCCCTACGCAGCTGCGTACTTTGCGTCTGGGTAAGGACGGCCCTGGATAGAACTAAGAACAGTTAGAAACCAAGCAGAGTTCCTCATTCTGAATTAGCACTAACTCCGCAGCATGCTGGCGCCCATAATGCAGCCTTCTTCAGCCAATGCTCTTCACAAAGCACCAGGGCAGTAACGCTAAGGAGACACAAAGTTCAGTTTCTTAAAAAGAAAACAACTAGGTCTGCATGAGTTTCGCCTCAGCCACTGTTGTGGGCCATTTAAGCACAGAGTTGTTGTGCAAAACAGCCTTTAGGAAATCAGGGAAGACGACTATTTTTTTTAAAATGGGGTACAAGACAATTCCACTTATCCAAAGCTCCCACTTACCCTGGCTGCATCCAAACGGAGGTTACTCCCCCACATATGACTCGCCTAACCTAGTTAACTTCCCCCATCTAAACCCTCCAGACAGGGAGGCAGTGGAACTGGAAGCCATCCAAGGAAAAAGGCAGACTTCAAAATAGAATCCAAATCTTCTGACGCCCACAATGACCTTCGCTACCGTATACCTTGTTCAAGCAAAACTAAAGGTCAGTGCCAGCATGTCCACAGCTTAGCCTCAAACCATGAAATAGCAAGTTTAACTTGCACTTTCTCCAACACAGAACCATCTGTACAAACTGCTATTTGCAGACTTGGCTATGTGCTCTAACCACTTTATCAGTCACTGGACATGGGGTACTGCAAAGTTACAAAGTCTCTAAAGACTCAACACATAACTTTGCAATTCCAGACCTGGAAAGAAAAGAAGCCAGAGTCCATACATCAGTTTGGGATTCCTTTTATTGCCGGATCAACTGACTGTTGCCTGATCTGATACATTTGCAAATGTGGCAAGTAGTGATGCCTTTACTGTTTCTCATCTAGCTGCCCGGAGCACACAGCCAACACTCAGTAAACAATTTCACTAAGAACTGGAATATCCATTGCAAATTTAAGAATACAAACAAAAAGCCACCAGGTTAATACATCCCATGGTGCTTTGTTAACTTGACAAGTGTAGTCAATTTAATTATTTATGATAACGCTTCCAAGTGTTCTGTACTGTATTTTGTTAAAAGGTCGTGAGGTATTATGAAATCATTTCAATTTCCTGTAAGTTTTACTAATGATGAAATCCTGCCTTTTTGTGTGTGCCTGTAAATTAGCAAACTTCCACTGAAATTAAAATATGCTTAATCTCAGGCACTTAGCTAGCTCTTGTATCATATACACCGTTTACATTACTCGCAATTTACAAAGCACCATAACGCCATGATGGAATCATGTGGTATGACTTGGGGGGGGACCCATCCTTTGCATTGTGGAATAGATTACAATGATATTCTTTTCAGAGTAGCAGCCGTGTTAGTCTGTATCCGCAAAAAGAACAGGAGTACTTGTGGCACCTTAGATATTCTTCTCATTGGCTGCTTGCCATTTGTAGAACTGATGAATGAAATTGTTTTTAATTGTTCACTTTATTAATGTAACTTCATAAGTAAAGTTTTATGAATGAAACAACATTCATTCATGAAACCGGTTATCCCAATAACTGGCTAATTGACAATTAAGGTGCTTGTTAAGAGCCATAGCTGTTCAGCCAGTTGCTCTTGTAAGTTTCACTGTCAATCCTTTTCCTGCTTAAATCACTGAGACTTGCACTATTTCAACATTGTAACTTCTGTTCACTGTTTGCCATCCACTACACTTGTCTATATTGTAACTTCTGTTCACTGTTTGCCATATTGTAATTCAAACCCCATTTTAAAACGCTTACTCCATTTTGTAAAAGCTTGCTGCAAACTTCATCTTTGCAAACCCTGCTGTAATCTTATTAGTTTAGTTTAGATGTGTGAATGAGGTATGTATGGATGATGGAATCAACCTCCAGCGCCAGCCAGTCCTGATAAAACAGAGTTCAAACACCAACAGCTGAAGATGCAGACAACAGCCCTAACAAAGTAAGAAAAGTCCATCCTAAAAAGAAAAGAACAAAGGTACAATAGAAGGAAGATCAAAGCCAGGTCCCAGGCTCAAAGTCAGGTCTGCAATTGACGGGTGATCAATCACCAAACCCAGAGGCAGCGTGACACAGCAAGACCTATAGACTCCGGATTCAAACTAAAGCCTACAAAAAGGATGGGTGAGATGGAAGACTTTGGAGGGTAACATTCTGCTGCCAACATGGAAGGGCATCGGTGCATGCCCGACAGAGACCCAGCTCGTCCTTGTGCCCGGCTTTCCTGGCCAGTTAGCCGCCACAAGCTACAAACCCAAGCCACAAACTCAAGCTACATTCAGGACTGGTAACTATCTAGCAGCTGCAGAACATTTGATGTGTGTCTCTGTGTGTGTATGTATATACATAGGTATTAGTTATTGGTCATAAATCAACTTGAATCATAATAAATGTGGCATCTTTGTCTTGCCCCCTAAAACGATCCTGTGTAGTTTTGTCTGCATAACACATTCTTAAGGAGACTGGTGGGGAAAGTGGGTAACAGCTGTGAGCCTTACCACTGAAGTATTCCAACATTCTCATGGTTTGTCAGTTAATTTGCTTTACAGATCAAAACAGGAGACCATTCACAACAGTGGCAGGACATCTCCAGAGCTTTAGTCTCAAACTCAGAAGTGCATCTTCCGCTCTTTCGCACAGAAGCACGCAAAAGCTTTCAGACAGGTTTCCTCTAGATGTCCGTGCACAATTAGTAAAGGTCTATTCTTACATCAACCTATACGCAAGCTGACTTCTAGTTAGACTTTTAATCATCAGAAGGGGATTCCCCACTTGGATGCTGTCTAATACAGTAGTAACACTAAAGCAAGTTCAAGAAACCTCTGGTTTCCAAATCAGAAGCAGTCCATTCATCCGAGTCCCCCGGCAAACGCAGAGGGTGGAGATCAATGCACAATGCTTCCCCTTCCCCACCATTTCTTTCCATTTTAAAGTGTAATATGTTCATGTAAAAGGAGCCAGATGGATAGCCCTGGAGATGGAGGTCCTCAATTTTTCTGGAGATCAGGTGACAACGAGCAGCAGAAGGGCAAGTATATCCCTAGCACAATGTCCTGCTCAAAGTGCTTCAACCCTGAACCTGCAGTGACCATCACTAGAGCAGAGGAGAATACCGTCTACATGCCCAATTAAATCCTTAGACCTTCTGCCCAAGAAGATACCAGTGAGTGCCACTTTTCTCTGTGATTCTTGTGGACTCCTCTCCCTGCCAAATACTGGATTGACATGTCCACCTCATTTCATAGAAGACCTCAGTCACCAGGTAGTAACCTGTAGTCACTACTGACCTGGGCTGGATTCACACTGGCAAACTATCATTCAAGTGCTATATCCTATAAACCACACCCTCTTTTTTTTTTTTTTTTTTTTTTTTTAACAGCTGCTAACACAAATGGCTTCATAAACCCATCTGAATTTTCCTTTGTTATGTGAAGGTATATACACAAAGGAACAGCAAGAAAAACATTGGCAGCTCCATTTAAAGTGGGGGCAGAAAACATATTCCTATTTGCTATGTTAACCGGTTTTGTTTTTTTCAATAACAGACTTTACCTGTCCAGAGCGTTCTGTTCTATCCTACCAACCACCTGCCTTACCTGGAAACATCAAGCCTGGCAGGTGATGTTTAAAATAAGCAGCAGTGAGAAATCCCAGCGGGAAGATAAAATCCATACACCTACACCCCACCTCGCAACCGGGGACTAGAGCATATTGAAGTAAATGTTATTTTTAGCGATCTGCAGCAAAGGCCGCTGGAACACGACTGAAGCATCTGATAGAACAGGAGTCACATCATTCTGGCCACCACAGTGTCTTTGTTATAGCACTCACCCTGTCTTTCAGCTACATAATCTCTGGATAAAAACAGTCCTCCTGGCAATCTAGTACTGAAAAACCACATAATACTCCTTTGATCTCGGCTTCCCTGCAGATAGGACGGTTATTAGACAGCGGGGACCAGTGGTTGTGTATTTAGAGGAGTATAGCTTCTCCAAACACACCTTAAACAGATGATTTAAAAATACCGTCATCCATATATATGGAATAATTGTATACCTTACTTGCATGCTGCTTTTTACGTGAAGCTCTCAAGGCACTTCAAAGTCTTATCCCCATTTGTGCAGGTGAAGACAGAGGAATGAAGTAACTTGCCCAACGCCACACGGGAAACCAGTGGCAGAACTAGGAACTAGACGCGGGTCTCCTGACTACTAGCCTCCTCCTCTCACCAGATTATAAGTGCCTCCCAGAGAGTTTAAACTCCAAAAAGCAATAGGCGATATTTACTGTACTAGTTTCCTAACTTGAGGCCATTTTAGCCCAGCAGCTACAATGGAGTCTCAAACAAATTAGCCACTGGCTTTCACGGAGGAGAGGGAGGGCCATTGAATACTGTGGCTGCTCCAAGCAGTTGGAAAGAGTGGCATGGCAGGAACTGAAGGGGGCGGATGTCAATCCTGATTAAAGAAATAGGACAGAGCGGAAGTTTCCTCAGCAATATCTTCAGTGCCACCTCTGGGAAAGCAAGACGACTTCTTGGAAGAAGCTTGTGGGTATAGAAGAGTCTACACTACCCCAGCATGCATTTCTGCTTGACTAACAGCACAACACGACGGCTTCCTAGCACGCCTCACCGATCCCGGACACGAGATTATAGCCTGGACGGCTGGTAGCAATAAAATCCTAAATCGAGTTCTGGTAAAACTGCCAAGCACAGCAATTCCATCAGCGTCCTCCGCTCTCAGGACAGCAGAGCTACAGAAAGGTCCTCCCAATAATTGCCAAATAGATTCCTAGACTCAGAAAGAAGCAAAAATTCGGGCATCAGAAAACCAAAGGTTTTCACAGGCAGCTGAAAGGATACAATGATGCCGCCCACAAACACTTCCCTGTGGGAAAAAGAGCAAATCAGCTCGGTGCAAAAACGATTCGTTCAAGTGCTATTGGAAAGCGAACGAGAGGTTTGTTTCCGCATTATTTCATCCCAGCGCCACAGCAGAGTTTCCAAATAGCCATGGGCTTAAGGGGAGATTTCTACGGCCAAAAAGAGAATCAGATGCGTAAACTATCTGCTTCTTAAGATCACATCATGGAACAATACAGGTAAAATGCTAGATCTCAATACTAGAAAAGATTCCTACATTAAAAAAAACAACAACACAGGATCCCAGACCAGCTAATTTAAGAGCATCCAAGAAACAATGTTTTTTTTGGGTGGGAGGGACTGGATGCTGATGTAGTGTGGGTTGGGAATGGAACCACAGACATATACTCTAAAAATAGAATATGGCCGCTAGCAAAACTTCACTCCCAATGTGTTGACAGGAAAGCCCTGAGAAGGGAAAAAGTCAATTAGCTGAGTATTCCAACAATATTTTCCTTGACAGATCACTTGCGTAAGTGGGATCTCGTCAAGGCCTCGCAAAGAAGCCTTGGCCCACGGTTTCCTGTGTGCATCACTTGTCAGCACCCAACCTTCTGCCTCACTCATGGAGTTAAACCTGGAAACTAGCAAGCTTCCCCCAGCTCTGACACATGGAAAATGAAGGCAAGTGTGAGTCTGACGAGGATTTAACACCACACTAGTCATGTTGGTGCCTCAGCACCTACCCAAAACCATGTTATTTCCATCCCGGCAGATTTTTCTTCCTCTTTGGTGGGTTTCACATCACCAGTTAGTAAGAGTACCGGGAGGCCTGTATATTCCTTTCCCTCTAGACCTCAGTGGAGGAGCTGAGCTCGATACTATACTAAATACTAAAACTCCACTATAATTGTCTACAAGGAATGCTCGCAGTAGCCTTCACCGATGATCATAAATTAAAATCGGAAGGCAGCAGCAAATCGGTCATTTTTGATTAACCAAGGCAGCCAGCCAAAAGGAGCTTCCATCCCTACCCATGCGCAGCTAGTGAAGCCGGGTGACTGAAAGGAATTATGATTAATCGTACAGTCCCAGTGGCCACCTGGGTGCATTGCAATGCTATTCCGAGCACACCACCTCTGAACATGTGCCAATAAAGTCAAAACAAAAGCCAGCCATGCAGTATTGTGAAGGTGGTTAATATACAACTGGTTAAGGACAGGAATCGATCAAGTCACTAGGTTTTGAAAAAGCAAAGGGAGCCAGCCTCAGCTCAGCTAGTCACACAGCTCCTCCAGTTAAAAGCTCAGCCTTACCTCCTCTCCAGTCAGTGCCGGGAATAGAACCCAGGAATCCTGAATTTAGTAGCACTTGGAGAATGAACCTCCTTAAAAGCAAAGTAATTTAAAAAAAATAATAATAATAATCAAAGACCCATCTGTTTATTCTACCTCTTATTGTTTCCAGCCATGTTAACAATATAAACCAGTAGGTTTAAAGAGTCACAACAGGCTGATACAAAATATAGCCACAGTCCTTTTGAGTAGAAGTGCAAAATCTAACCATTCTCGCACTTGTATAGCTGAGTGTTCAAATGGGGGGAGATGGGTCATTCTACATGGTTCAGGAGAACGGTAATGAGATTTAGAGCTTTCCACCTCCAGGTCACTAGAGCAGTCGAGGTCAAGAGTGAGCTAGATTGGTTGTAATCTGATGGCTGCTGGCTGGCCTCTGTAAAATGAGTTTGAGGTCTAAGTCAATTGCCAGTAGACAGATGATGGCTTTTGTGACACGGACACAAACTGGTTGCTGGTAGTCTCAGCAGAGAGGCTCAGGATTAACTAGATAACACAATCTGCATTGCAGCCACCCCCAGAAGAGTCCCTTCAGTGCCGGCTGAGGCATACTGGAGGGCGACAGAAACTTGCACTGCTGCTGTCTGTTCTGTGGATAAACGGAAAGATTCCATCCCCATGGCCATCGCTCCAGCATCTATTACCAGCACTGAAGTCATTTACTTAAAAAGTTGTCAGTTGCAAGTTAGTTTAACGTGTTCCAAAGCAACTTTTTTGGAGGAAAAGGGGAATAGCATGAAAAAAGCATTCACGTTACAGGCTATCACAGTGCACAGCAGTAGCTTGTTACCAGGAATTTCACCACGAGCAGTTTCTATGCATAGTCACTTTGGCACAGAAAGAAGAACTGTTCTAGCTGACCCATTAGGGTCCAGCAGATCAGTTTTCCACAAAGTCCTAACTTGGCCTTCACACAAAGGTGCTGCCATTGTTGCACGAAGACAACGCCACTGTTGAACATCGCTCAATTCCCTAGTTAAGGGTGATATAATTTGTCTCTGTGAGGACGCCCCACGGGCAAGATTTGTGGTCACGCAACTTTATTACTTCGCTTATGTCACAGCTCATTACAAACCGCAAGTGATCCAATAAATGGCTGGCATTTAAATGTAATTTAATTATAGAGACTTTTTAAAAAGGGGCCCTTGTATATCCAATGCCAAGCTGAGGATAATCTTTGCTATGACTTCATCTTAAGTGATTCATTATTTAAGATGTTAGCTGGCAGCCATGGAATGAATTAACACCATACTTCAGTGGGATGTAAGGTGAAATGCACCCAAATTTGTATTGGTGGGTGGGTGGGTGTGAGAGAGAGAGATCGACTCCTTCTGATGAAGGGAAGATGAAATGTTTGCAAAAAAAAGCAGTTTCTAGCCAGGTGGCTGCCTTTTTCTATTGCCTATTGACAATATTTTTAGCCATTCAGAAAAAGCCCTTATTCTGTGCAGATCTCTACCACTTGAACTGAGGCCAAATCCAGTTTGCATCACAGATTAGGTTTAACTAACACGTTGATCAGTTTGCCTCAGGGCAGTCAGGCAGTGCCTAAGGCAATTACTCTAAAATCAGCTTTTTTAAATTAAAGAACCCTACATCTTTCACACGGCAGCACGGTCTAGGGGAATAAATATGGAACTAGGACTACAGCTACTGTTTTCTAAGCCCTGTCTGTCCACAGAACTGCAGAGTGTGGCTTCGGACAAGCTTCAGTTTCACCATTTGTAAAACAGTAATGGCTACTTAGCCTGTAAAGTGCTTTGAGGATTGCAGAATCAATCCTGATCCCTCTCACCTGTGAGATCCAGAGTATCTTTGGGCTGGTCTACACTGGGGGGGGGGACGAAAAGGGGGGGGTCGATGTAAGATACGCAACTTCAGCTATGGGAATAGCGTAGCTGAAGTCGACGTATCTTATTTCGACTTACCTCGGGTCCTCACAGCGCGGGATCGACAGCCACGGCTCCCCCGTCGACTCCGCTACCGCCGCTCGCTCTGGTGGAGTTCCGGAATCGACGGGAGCGCGTTCGGGGATCGATATATCGCGTCTAGATGAGACGCGATATATCGATCCCCGATAGAACGATTCTGGACGTACCCTTTGATAAAGATAGTCCAGGTTTACAACATTTTAACTGATCAGAATCTGGTCTTTGAAGTGCTGCATAGGTGCTATACAGCATTAGTTCTTATCTTTCTGGTTGTCTTTTATCCTACCATTTGGACATTTATGATTCAAGACCCAGAAATTAAGGAAGTACCATTTCGTTATGAAAATATAGGAGAACCAAGGCTGAAGGAAAAAAGACCAACAAACTGTGGTATGGGGATCCAGGAGAGTACTTACCAGTGTTTTCTTCCATTCCTGTGGTACGCTAGCTTTCTGAAAAATTCCTGCAGAGAGAAAAAACAAAATGTAAGTGCAAGTTGATAGCAGAAAAATCCTGAGTTTTACCAAAGCCTTAGTCTACTTTAGCTTCCCTTTCAATAGTGGCTAACCAAGTCTTTAACCAGCAGGCAGGTAACTGAGCCCCAGGTTAGGGAATCCTATCTGGCAATTTTGGAACAAGATGGAAAGACACTAATATCCACCCCCTTAGCGCAAAAGCGTGACAAGTCCTATCATGGTGAACTAATTCCAGGGAGCTTCAGATTTCAGAATGCTTTGGGTTTGAACGTTCTCTTTTGTTGCTGTTCCATGCAAATGCACATGCATCATCTCTGCTACCCACCTCAAATATTGCAAGTCAAAAGAGGAGTCAGCCGTACTGGCAGGTTCTAAATCTGCCCCCAGGAGAGCGCAAGTCTGGGAAACCTCCCCCTTTCAGCACTAATGCTGGAGCACTAGCCATCCCATACACAAGAATATATTTGCAAGATAAAAATGAAAGTTATTAACACCACTTTAACCTCCAAGTGCCATGCATGTGGTGTGTGTTCTGCATATGGAAACTACTTATGCCATGGACAGGCAAATCTAAAACTACAACTTCATTAACAAATAAAACGTCAAATACTTCTTCCATGGATAAATCATAGCTGCGTCCCCAAGGCAGTGTCCCTTAACCTATAAACAGGATGGATAAAAACTGATGATGTAAAAGATTAAAATTGGATCTATTTAAACTGCCTTTTTAAACAAATCTATAAAATTAAATGTGAAATTGACAATTTATGTTAAGGCCTAAAATTATAATCTATTAAAATAATTTAAATTAAATACAAAAAATAATATTAAGCAGTATGTGTTTGCTGCCAAGTTTTGAAGAAAGTCAACCACTGAACTGGTGGAAGGCACTGGGTAAGCACCTGAGTTTGTTGGCGTGCTAGACCAGATTTTGATAGAAGTAGCCTCTTCTGCAGCGGGACAGAGAATATTTTCTTCATTTCAGTTTATTCAACTAGTTCAGTTCAATGACTAGTTCATTCAAAGTTAAGGAACAAATACGGAATTGAAAAGGCAGGAAAGCTTGTTTTCCTCTTCTAATCGAGGAATAAAAACTAGGTATGAGACGATGAGATCTACAAATTCTAAAACCTTGAATGATTTAAATGCTAAACAAGGGATTATCTTTGTTATTTTTTTCTTATGTATCCAGCACAATTAAGGGAGTTGTATTTAATTTTAAAAATATATCCTATTTTTTTGCATTTTTAATTGTATTTGAATTTCCACCCAAATAGTGCTTGACACAAATCACAAGTAAAAAGTTACTGTAATCCAGTAAAGAAGAAATGCATCATTTACCATCATCTAACATAATAAAAATGGAAAAATTAAGAATCTAAATAAATGTAAATTAAGCTATATAATTGTTTAAATAACTGTGTAAAGATACAGCGTGTCCTCCTGGTTATCAGAAAGAAGCACCAAATTTAGTGCAAGGGCAATTTTTAGTTGCAAATCAACATATTTAATGGTTACCAACCAATCAGACTCAGCCTTTCTTTAGGAAAAAAACTAAAAAGTACAAGTGCAAAATATAATTAAAATTGATTATTTAAATCAAGGTTTTCTGCTTGCTGATTTAAGTCATGATTAAAATTAGCTATTTAAATCACTTTGACTTAAATCAATCCACCATGCCTATAAAAATGAGAACATTTCAATGCTTACCTAGAGAGAATGGAAATAGGTCATGTTCATAGGAAGCTTTTAGAAACCACAGGATGGTATATTTAGCTGTGACACTGAGTATGTTTCCCAGACCTGAAGAAGAGCTCTGTGTCAGCTCCAACACTTGTCTCTCTCAGCAAGAGAAGTTGGTCCAATAAAAGATATTACCTCATCTACCTTGTCTCTCAAGTCTGAATTTATGGTAAAATGGCTTAAGAATTAAAAGAAATAGTGGCACTATGCTGGAAAACAGCTTTCTTACCGAGATTCTCTAAGTTCTGAACTACAGAGGAACTAAACAGTGCACCTTCCCTGAAGTATACTTATACAGAATCATAAATGTGCTTGGTGCTTTAGTGCAGTTTTGTTGTAGCCAGGTTGGTACAATAAAAAATATTACCTCACCCACCTTGTCTCTCTTGCTGTTTTAAAACAATGCTGAGTCCCTGTGCAGAAGAGCTTGCAGTTGCTAAGCGCAACAGAAGCTGATGAAAACAGGGAGGGATTGAGGAAGGATGCTATTAGTGAGATATGCCTGGAGGGTTACCTGGTGAGTTTAAGGTCTCCACTTACACAAGTGACTTCTTTTTAACCTTGCAAGCTGCATCACCACTTCAAAAACAGACTCCAACGAGAAACGGCAGAATTGGAATTAATTTGCAAACTGGACACCATTAAATTAGGCTTGAATAAAGACTGGGATTGGATGGGTCATTACACAAAGTAAAACCTATTGCCCCATGCTCTTTTCCCCCCTACTGTTACTCACACCTTCTTGTCAGCTGTTGGAAACGGGCCATCCTGATTATCACTACAAATGTTTTTTTTCTCCTGCTGATATCCCACCTTAACTGATTACTCTCTTTATAGTTAGTACAGCTACACCCATTTTTCACGTCCTCTGTGTATATATATCTTCCTACTGTATTGTCCACTGCATGCATCCGACGAAGTGGGTTTTAGCCCACGAAAGCTTATGCTCAAATAAATTTGTTAGTCTCTAAGGTGCCACAAGTATTCCTCCTCCTTATCACCACTTCCCACGCTCACTTCATCAATTCAATCTATCCCTTAGCACCTAGCAGCCTGAAACAGCTCTTTCAGTTCACCTTTGTCTCTGGCAGCCAGGAAGTGCTAATAGAATGTTGGCCAGGCACACTATGAGTTTCCCCACCTTGATAAATTCCTCAATTTTAGAATGTGTATTCAGTCTGTGCTACTATCCCAAGGTAGGGGAGACTATACTCTTACCCACACCAGGGTTGGAACTGTGTTTGAACAAGCAGTTGCTAGCGGAGCTTTAAACTTGGCTGAACTATATAGCCAGAAACAACAAGGAGTCTGGTGGCACCTTAAAGACTAACAGATTTATTTGGGCATAAGCTTTCGTGGGTAAAAACCTCACTTCTTCAGATGCAACTTGGTCAGAGAATCATGCCCTAGGCTACCAATACTTAAAGCATTCCATTCCAGCACTGTTTAGACAGAGTCTAAACTCTAAACTCTGTTTAGACAGAGTCCATTAGCATTAAAATTTATAACAAACCCCTAGCTCCATGTCATACGGCTGTCCTGGAACTTCTGAAGACAGCTTCACGATAATACCATCCGCAAGGACTAGAATGAATGCTACACACTTCTACCTATCAGAGGTAATTTTAGCTGCTTTACAAACTCCTTAACCAAAAAAACCGATCCAGCACTTTCACCTCAGAGTGCAAATCTTCAGCTAGCAAGGGCTGGATGGTGGAGGGCATTTGTAGGTCAAGTCACCGTACCTGCTGTCTCAGTAAGCCTTATAGAAAAGGGAAGTCAGGAGAGGAATGGAAACAGACACTTCAATGCTACTTTCACCACAGCACAGTCAGATTATAGCAACCCTCCAACCACCCAGGGATTTCAATTTCATTTCCTTTTCAAGGATGTTCGCCACAGGCTGCGCTCACTGAGCGTTGCTTACTCCAAGGTGCATATTTGTGCTTGGAATATTAATCCTTTCAGTCCCCTGCTCCGGCTGGATGCTCCAAGAACATCTGTCTCAAAGCCTAACAGAGCACTGGGATTCTCCCTAGTGTAGCTTTAAAGCCAAATTCTTCTAGTTATTACAGAACAGGTATAATAAAAACAGTCATATTAGGGAAATGGAATGTGATCTAAGAGCAAGAAGCAGTGGAGGCAGGATTCCTAGATTCTATTCCTGGCTCTGTCACTCAACTGCATGAGCTGGAAGAGGTCCATAGAATATCAGGGTTGGATGGGACCTCAGGAGGTTATATAGTCCCACCCCCTGCTCAAAGCAGGATCAATCCCCACACAGATTTTTGCCCCAGATCCCTAAACGGCCCCCTCAAGGATTGAACTCACAACCCTGGGTTTAGCAGGCCAATGCTCAAACCACTGAGCTATCCCTCCCCCCAATTTAAAGGAACAGTGACCTGTTTCCGCCCGGTTTCGAACCGGGGATGTTTCGCGTGTTAGGTTAACGTGATAACCACTACACTACGGGGCTTTCACATCTATGCTTCCATTCAGGAACACAAATTGCCACAAGGGATCAGAACAGTGGTCCAGCTAGCCAATACTAGCTACTTCAGACAGTTTGCTTCTGCAATAAGTAAACATGGGATAATCTGCCTCCCCCGCCCCCGTGAAAGTTTCCTTCTACCCTAGGGTGACCAGATGTCCCGATTTTATAGGGACAGTCCCAATTTTTGGGTCTTTTTCTTATACAGGCTCCTATTACCCCCCACCCCCGTCCCAATTTTTCACATTTGCTGTCTGGTCACCCTATCCTACCCCCAATAGTTGAAGGTTGGTTTATGCTCTGATGCCACAGGATTTTTTCCACTCCATGCATCTGATGAAGTGGGTTTTAGCCCACGAAAGCTTATGCCCAAATACATTTGTTAGTCTCTAAGGTGCCATAAGGACTCCTTGTTGTTTTTGCTGATACAGACTAACAGGGCCACCACTCTGAAACCTGCCACAGGATCTGTAGCCCTCAGAAGGCCTCTGGATATTCTTGTTATCCACATAAACGTTAAAGGCCTTTTTAGAATCCTGTTACGGGCCTCAATGACATTCTGTGGCAATGGATTCCACAAGGTGAATTGTGTTTAAGGAGTTTCCTTTTATCAGTTCTGAATACACCATCTTCCAATTTTATCGGAAGTCCCTTGTCGTGTTATGAGACGGGGAAACAGACGTGCTGTCTTCCTTACCTATACCATTGGTTATTTTGTATACTTCTAGCAAGGAGTATGGGGAATAAAAAGGAAGAATTGAAAGTATTAGCACACAAGCTAAATAATGATTTAATTGGCATCACAGACACTTTGTGGGATAAGTCTCATGACTGGAATATTGGTATAGAGGGGTATAGCTTAAAAGGCCAATATAATACATGTTACATTACATGTTAAGCCACTAGTTTCCATACAGATTTAACATTCTGATAATTGGCTCCCCATGCAAATAGTATAATAAATATCACTTTACACCAGCAGCATAGCTACCAGTGGGTGTGGCGCAGAAGAGTAAAGTAATGAAGACAGATTATAAAGTGGAAGGGGTTTACAATCTAAATTGTTGCTATGTTTGGATTTTGTTAGCCTTAGGCTATGTCTACACTTTGCACCTTTTAGCGACACAGCTGTGCGGTTCCAGCCGTGCTAAAAGGCGCACAGTGTAGCCGCTCTTTGTCAGCTGGGGAGAGCTCTCCCGCCGACAAAATAATCCACCCCCAACGAGAGGCGGTAGCTTTGTTGGAAGGCGAGTTCTCCCACAGACAAAGCGCTGTTCACACCGGCACTTTTTGTCGGTAAAACTCTTGTCGTTCCGTGGGAGCAGGGGGTTCACACCCCTGAACGACAAAAGTTTTACCGATAAAAGTGAGGTGTAGACAAAGCCTTATTTTCACTATACAGCCAAGACAGGCCTTAGAGAAACTAGTTAACAGCCTTTCACTAGGAGATAAGTTGTGCAGGACTCTCTCTCAACATACTGTAGCTCAACAGTGCTGGATGGTATATTAACTGAATAAGCCACATACACACTGCATGCACATTCTCACATACAATTCCATTTCAAACAAAAATCAGATTCCCCTCCTTCCTGCCAAAAATATGACCTTTTGGATTTGCGTGTGGTGTTTTTTTGTAAGAAACATCTGCAGTATGCAGTAGTTTCAAAGTCCAGGTGTTCCAGTTCACTGAACAAGCTATATTTAACAAAGCCTCAACATAAAAAGCAATCAACAAAGTCAAAAGGAAAGTATGGCACAGAATTAAACCTTAAGCTTCTCATCACCAAACTAAGTAATCTTAACTCTAGACTATTTTATTCCGCTTTCAGTGTTGCAGGATTTATGGGCAGTTTTGTGTCTCTTAGCTAGTTCTGCTGTTGGGGGTTTTGTTAGTTAGTTTTTAAGTACTTTTTGAAGTGTGTTTAAGAACTTGGTGCTGTGAACTGTGACAGACTAACCACCCTGGAAGTGGAAGTCCTGCATTTACCCACAACACAGATGCAGCATGGACAATAGTGCAAGTTTCCCCACACACTGCTATTTAAATCTCTTCTAGGAGCGACCATCTCCAGGAGCAAGAGGTACTTTAGTCTCCAAACTCATTTACCCCTTTGTCTCTCTGCTTATAAGTCTCCAGTTGCTGTGGTAATTGTACAATGCAGACACCTGCACAAGAGAAACGGCTTGATACCCCACTTCATGTCTCAGAGACTTCTAAGAGCTGTCAGTGGCAAGTGATCCATTTGGACAGCATCGCAGATCTGCACATATAGCTTTTGAAAGATAGACACCAATCTGGATTGCATTTGAACTAGTGATGTAGACATGAAAGGCTTTTATAAATCCTTGACAATCCAGAACCAACACATCCTTTCCAACCAATATGTTTGAAACTGTTTTTTAACCTGTAGTAAAAGGATCATTTAAGTCACGGACAAAAATGATTTCTGGTGTCCTTCTCTGATAGTCTACAAGAAATTTCAGGACAACCACACAAACAAATTTTCAAGTCACCTGACCTGCTACTGCTTTCCCTAAAAGATTGCTGTAGAAGTACCTGCAGTTAGCAGGTTATTACATGTCCAAGAATAAAGATGGCATTAAGACCACATTCTTAAAGTACTACTTTAAGTGGTGAGAAGACAAACGGTCAGTAAGCAGAAATTTTTAGGAAGGAAAAATATTTCACAATGGACTAGATTTTAGCTTCCTCAGCAGAGAGCTTAAAACTATATGAACAATGAAAACACATAAGCCACAATACTCAAACAAAACCCTTTACACCACAAAATTATGTTTTGCAAAATAATTCCATAAATTAGAGGAACATAAAACAGCTGGAATGAACAAATTGGTAGCCTGACAGCAAGGATCAGCGATTAGAACCCAAACTGGGCCACAGCCTCAAGCAGCAGAAGAAAACCTGGTTAATTAATATATTAAGGTTTATTTAAGATGCAGTCTACTATTTGATGAGTTCTGCCTGTAACCATAAAACTCCTACACAATAAACTAATCTGTTAGGCCTTGTAGAACATGTGAACAACTACTACCCCAATATATTATGCAACAGAGAGTCCTGTGGCACCTTTAAGACTAACAGATGTATTGGAGCATAAGCTTTCGTGGGTGAATGCCCACTTCGTCGGATGCATTTCTAGTGTTCTGAAGCAAGGTATTTCATTGGTTTCATGTACATCCTGAAAGCTTATGGTATGCCAAAGGGAAGGGAAAGAGAAAGAAGCTGTATAGTTTTTACATAATGATTCCATTCAGAAGCCCCATTATCCTACTGTCATCCTCTCTCTTCTGCGCTGTGGCACTCAGTGAAATGAACCAGCCACTTCTGATTGCCAGTGACTGCCTGGTTGTACTCTAACACCAGGAAATAAATATTTCAGTGAAGCTTATTTTCCTGAAATCTAAGTTGTGTCTTCCATGCCTCCCCTCTTCCAAAGAGCATGAATTCACACAGCCCTCTCTAGAAGTCGAGTCTGAAACCAGAAATCACATCATTGTTGCTTAGGAGGTGCCTCTGGGAAATGGAGTGTTAAGTTAGCAAGTCTCAGGAGTGCAGTTATGAACAGCTATTTTTCTTAATATGGGCTCCACCTCTGAAAGGCAAGAACCCAGCTCTGCACCAGACAATGGTTTGTATATATTAATTAATGCAGGAATAGTAATCATGAAGGAGCATGGCAAACAAGCAGTAAATACCTAGAACTCAATTCACGTTCATAAACAAGGGAAAAGTTACTAACTGTACCCATTCTTCTGTTCTATGAAAATTCAAAACACCAAGTAGTGTCTGGAAAGTAGTTGTTTGTGGGTTTTTTAAGAAATTTATTTACAAAGGTGAGCCACAACATGAAGGTTGTAACATTTCAGATTCAAACCTGAACATCATTATCCAGCCAGCTAACATACTGGTTTTTGTATGTCATTTTTCCATTATTAATAATAATAATAATAACAACAACAATCCAATTTTCATGCACAAACAATGCAGATTTCAGTCAAACAGCACAAGATTTGTAAGAATTTCCTTGAAGTTAAAATTCCATATTTTAAATATTCAATTGCATATATAATAATTTGTCCTTATGCCACACCTTTTGGAGAATTTTAAAGGGGTTTACAAACCCATCACACCACAGTCTGCTGCTACCTCTAAGGTGAGTGGAATAAATCGTCCTGTAAAAGCATAAAACAGCACCACAGGTAGTGAACATGAAATGCCATCTCTAATTCAGACTTCAGGGGGATTTTAAGCAAGCAAAATTTAGTCAGGATACTGGATCTTCAGCAACAAGTGGTCAGACCTTTGATTTTGTATCTCCTCTGAAAGATAGCAACTACAGCTGTACAGACACCTGGCATCACTGGTGCACAATTCAAAAGGAAGAACATCACCTAGTAAGATACCATATTACTTCCTGTAGCACCGACCTGTTTCTGTTAGGTCCCACATCAAATCACTGACCTAGCCTGCCCCGTTTAGTGTATAGTCTGGCCTAATCATATCACAGCACCAAGTATCATGGAAGCATTTTATATACAATAAATCTATTGCTGCCTGTTTATAAGACTTCAGTACATGGGTTGATGTGTAATTCATGGGTGTGACATCACATTTGTGACTTATGAGACTGAACCAGACAATGCTGCCAAAGGCTTTGTCTAGGCCTTGTCTACACTGGCAAGTTATTCAGGAGTAAGGTCAGGTGTGAATTCAAAGTGCTAGAGCTATTGCGGAATAGGAGTATCCACACACAGGGTGCTATTCCAGAATAGCTATGCTGGTCAATTTCCCCTTGTAGACAAGTCCCTAGACTGGGAGTTAAAGATGAGATGTTAGATCATGTTTGCTAGCTTGTTCTAATTAAAACCTTCCAAAATGCTAGTCAAGCCAAGGCAAGCTGTACTTCAGTGTGTGCTAAACTGGTCAAGTTAAAGCCTACAGGGGCCTAGGATTTAGCACACACTAACGTACAATTTGCCTTCACTTGACTAGCATTTTTGAAGATGTTAGATGGAGCTACCTAACACAAACAATACAACTTTAAATCCTAGTTCAAAGAAAGCCAAAGTTACCAAGACCCACCCCAGGAGGAAACATCGAATAGACGGCATGACAGACCTCGGCACATCTGCCCAATTACACCCTCTTTTTTCTACATAAGCCATGAGGTAATTGTGACACTGCATCTCATTCTTCATAGTGATATTATTCTGATATGGTTATAGCATAACAACACATTTTATGCAAGATGGGTCATGTGAGATGTCATTGGAAAAGTTATGATTTGCTGACGATGATTTGTGTGCATGTATCATTTTTGTATCTGAAGTTATGAATATTGACTCTATCTGTACTTCAAATGTAGTTACACCTGGGTATCGCCCACTAGACAAGATGCTTTCGGTCTAGATAGTGGGTGGGGAAGGGCCTATTCAGGGCAATGGGTCATTAGTAAAAACAATAGGCCTTAGGAGAAGCTTATCCCCCACTTGGTGAGCCGTCTGGAGAACATTACAGACAGCCTGTAAGTAATGGCTGTTATGACTCTATAATGACATGTGACCAGACCACATGTCTCTGGACTCCATCTTGGGATGTCAGTATTTTTCCACAATCCGGTCTGGGAACCAAGCTTGGAAACAAAGGGTTCCCACCATATGCTAAAGCTATATAAGCCAGGGAGTGACATCATTGGGGTTCTTCACTCCCCACACAAGACGACTCCTAGAAACACCTGAGGAATGAAGACTGAACTGGTGGAAGTGCTGGACCCAGGCTAACGGGCTTTCTAGCCTGTGTATGAAACACCTGGGGATTCCACGCTGCAAAGCAAGTGTAGCTTGTGCCTTAAGAATGTACAAGTCTGCCTGTATCATCAGTTAGGGTGAGAATCTGCTATTCCTATCCAGTCTATAACTAACTGTATTATTTTGTTTTCAGCCAGACTAAGTGAAACAGAGAGGGGCTGTCAGAGACAATCAACCTCTTCATCAGCTGTCATCTACTTTTGAATATAGCACCGGGCCCATGGCAAGCTTTACTAGTTCAGAGGAGCTTTTAGTCTGTGAAACAGCAAAGGCCACTTTCACAACTCCCCAGGAGACCAAAGGCTGCATCTCATTGGGAAAATATCAGTTTTTAATGGACACACAGTTTTGAAATGGTAGAAGCAGCCACAATATTGACTTACTCATGTATCTGCCTTGGTATATGAAAAGAGAGGGCTTGTCTGGATTCACCAGGAAGGAAAACCTCCAGCTTACAGCTGCACTCCACCTACAATTACATGGGGAACATCCACAGGAAGCGTTTTTGCTTGACAGTTGCATATATCCTTTGGGCTACGTACCCTTCACTCAAAGTGTGCATAATAATAGGGCTGCGAATTTACTAACCACTCTAGCCTCAGTTCTGTGGTTTCCAGTTTTGTCAAACTCTCGGTGAAAACAGAGGGGTTAGGTGTATGTTCTAGTGCTGTGGTAGTGCCACTAGAGTTATGACTGGAGAGGAAATTTCATTTGAAACCACTCTTTCCAAACTGAAACGGTTCCCTTCTTATTTTCAAGCAACATGAGGGTGGATTGTTTTGCCCTTTTTTTTTTTTTTTAAATAAAATGTGGCAAGAGTTAGTTCAGCCCTTTGAGTCACCAGAGCATTAAGAGTAAGTTGTCTCTCCCCTGCACCTGCTCAATGCATCTCAGATCATGCACAACGGAAAGCCTGCAGATCTAGCAAGGAGAGCAGAGAAGCATGCTGCCCCTTTAAGACTCTAGCCATGCTATTGATTTTTGTTGAGCATTAACATAGTCGATTCCACGGAGTTCATGTCCAGATACACTATGGATAATAAATGAGTGGCACTGCACCATGTGAAATGAACCCACAATTCTCTGCCTCTGGCACCAGCACCTGAGGCAAAATGGGATGCTACCAAGCTAGCCATAGTTGTACAGCATGAGAAGCCAACATGGCCACGCTAAGAAAAGAGCTACTGTGTGGACAAACTGAGCCTCATGTTAGCTGTAACCATATCAGAAAAGCATAGAAGACCCTGGTTACACTTGACAGGGTCTATTCCTAGTGTTTTCCTGTCGGTCTTGGCTACCTCTCTTCTTGAGCGACAAAGTATTGAGACCAGAAGAGAATCATAGAATATCAGGGTTGGAAGGGACCTCAGGAGGTCATCTAGTCCAACCCCCTGCTCAAAGCAGGACCAATTCCCAACTAAATCATCCCAGCCAGGGCTTTGTCAAGCCTGACCTTAAAAACCTCTAAGGAAGGAGATTCCACCACCTCCCTAGGTAACCCATTCCAGTGCTTCACCACCCTCCTAGTGAAAAAGTTTTTCTTAATATCCAACCTAAACCTCCCCCACTGCAACTTGAGACCATTACTCCTCGTTCTGTCATCTGCTACCACTGAGAACAATGGTAGCAGAAGAGAATCCAGAGATGACTGCCATGCTGAGAACACCAAGCTCATGGGCAAGCTTGCCCCACACCAGATCTGAGGCTCACCTTACCCCACGGCACTCCAGAAGAGTGAAGAGCTCCTTAAGTTGATGGCTGGACCAGTTAATGTTGGGTGTGCACTTGAAACTGAACCTGCAAGTCAGCCACTTGTGCTTTACCTGGAGTACGAAGAGGCTCACTCACTGATTCCATTATTGTGTGCATGACTTCACTCTGGGATGTATAAACCCCAGAGCACACAATCTGATAAGACCCCACGCTTTAATGGCTACCCACTCAAGTAAGTACAATGGCACCTTTAACTGAATTTCATGTTGAAAACCACCAAGTGCCCTCACTTTCTGAAGAGAAGAAAATTCAAACACAAAAAGACTGATCAATGCAGTTATAGTTGTGAATTTGAAATGTACAAAGTCAAAATGTCTCAAGTGAGCTCAGCTATTCCACATAAATCCATGCCTTAACAGTAGCCACACAGGAACCAACTATCGGGGCCTGTGGGAACATTCATTTTTAATAATTAACTTTGGTGCTTGGAAATTGCCGATAGTTTTGTCACATTAACATAGAATCCTATGCAAAAACAAACCCTGGGTGCAAGCCAGGGCATGTTAGGCAGGGCCATCCCTAGACATTATGGTACCCTACGAAACCCCCCCGCGGGGGGTGGGGGGGTGGCTGGCCCCAGCCACTGCGGGAGGGGCAGGAGGGAAACCGCCCCCCAGCACAAGCCAGCGGAGCGGGTTGGGGCCGGGTCGCTCCACTTCCTGCACCCCGTCATTGCAGGGCGGGCCCGACCCCGCACTCACAGGGCGACAGGAAGTGGAGTGACCCGGGCCCAGCCCGCTCCGCTCTGCTCCCCTGGCTCCCAGCCTTGGGACTTGGGGGGCAGGGGAGAGCCGGTGAAGCGGAGCGGGCTGGGGTCGGGTCACTCCACTTCCTGCTCCACTTCCCGAGTGCAGGGTGTGCCCGAGCCCTGCTGCAGTCCCCCGGGATGTAGCTTGGGGAAGGGGTGGAGTGGGGGCAGGGTTGGGGCAGAGCAGGGGTGGGGGCTTTGGGAAAGGGGTGGAGTGGGGCGCAGCAGGGGTGGGAAGAGGCAGTGCGGGGGCAGAGCAGGGGCGGGGGCTTTGGGGAAGAGGTGGAGCAGGGGTGGGGGCAGGTTTCCTGGCCGGCTCAGCCGGTCAGGGAATCACGCTGGCCGCTGGAGCAGCTGCGTAGTTTGCATCTGGGTAAGAACGGCCTTGATGTTAGGGTTTAAACCTCACTACTAAAGCACAGCTCAGTTGTAGTTCTAGCGTTCTCCTCACATTGTATCACAATAACTTACAGACAAGAGTGATTAGAGTCAAGTGCTTTAACAATGTCAAAACAGCGCCACACACCACACACACTTAGGACTTGTCTACACTTGAAACCCTACAGTGGCACAGCTGCGTCGCTGTAGTGCTTCAGCGTACACACTACTTACACTGAAGGGAGAACACCTCCCGTTGGCGTAGGTAATCTACCCCCCCAAGAGGCAGTAGCTAGGTCAATGGAACAATTCTTCCATCGACAGCACTGTCTACACAGGGATTTAGGTCAGTTTAACTACCTCGCTCATTGGTGTGGAAAATCCACACCCTTCAGCGACGCAGCCAGGTCGAGCTAATTTTCTAGTGTAGACCAGCCCACAGGTGTACTTGTGCACTGCAACCCATGTGTTAAATAGTATCATCTGAATAAAGTGGGATGAGTAGAGAAAGGGTATGGATGGAGATCAGTGCCCTCAGACTTTACCAGTTCTGACAGATTTCGGGTCTGACTACACTCCATTCCAGGGGTCTGACTGCTGCATCACCAGACACATCCAAGCCAGCTTTGGATCTAGCCAGTGAGCTCAAGTAAGAACAGCGGTGAAGTCGCGGCAGCCTGGACATCAGCCCAGGTGCTCAAGAACACAGCCAGGGTCCTGGGTGGACTTGTACAGCCTATGTTGTGGTCTGTGCTGCTAGGGCTTCATTACTACTGTTCCTCAAGCTAGTTTTGCTCTAGCTAGTTCAAGTATATCTACATGTGCCCCCCACCCCACCCCAGCTGCAGTTCAGACATACTCTTAGTGAACAAGATTGCTACCAAAATCCACACCGTGCAGCCAATGGGATGTGCAATAGTGAAAATAACCCCATAGAAGTAACACATTTCCTCTAATGAGAGTATATTTGTGGTTATCAGTTCTGTGGCCTAAATACCAGCTGAAGCAGTAAGACTTTAAATGCCAGAGTTTAGCCATCCAACCTGAAGTCTGACACCCCTTAAAGCTGTTCTGATCTTATGCAGATGAGTCTTTCAGACTGCACTGCGCTGCTGAGCAGTTAGTTTTAGGAAACCACCCAAATCCCCTGCTACATACAACTGGAGAAAACCAGTTCCGTTCTCAGACTCCCTCTACAGGCTTTGCATCAGCCATTGATATGCTTCCAGAGCCATGCGGGCACCAATGATATTGATGCACACAAAAAAAGCGCTATGATCATTTGAAGTGCCACTAGAAACAATGTTGATTACATCTTATTACACCTTCTTCATTCTTTCATGCTGCCAGTCATTATGACACCGGGATGCCTCACAATTTAAAAGTGAGAATACAAATGACAAAATCTGCTTATATGACTAGCTCAGTAAGCCATGACGGCCCCTTTTCTGCTACACAAAGGGTCGTCCACCTTTGCGATTAGTCAAAAGTCTGATTGAACAAGCAAACCTTACATCATTACCCTTTAGGCAGGTAAACTGGTATGGACCAAGTGAGCGGGTTCAACATGTAAGGGCTGATCTATCAAGAATGCCCTGTCACCAGACCTGCAAAGTGAAACCTCAGAAACCATTTTCAAAAGGGCCCAGCAAATTAACCATTGAGATGGGATATGGGGAAAGAGTCACTCTCTACAAACAGATTTTTATTTCCAAGGTCCCAGTTACATTAGTGGGCTGTGTCCCAAGGCCAAATTAAAACATGGTTCAGCACAGTCTGTTCAAACAAGCCCAAAACAAGTTTTGAAAATGCAATAGGGCTGTGTTACAGCCATACAAAGTCCAGAAGATTTAGTATCACTTAAACAGGCAAGACCCATATTGAGGAACTACTAGGTTGTAACTGGACCAGGGAAAACTCCTAACAACATAAACATTCAGATTCCCCAGCTGTAAAATGAGGATAATGATACTGACCTCCTTTGTAAAGAGCTTTAAGATCTACAGATGAGAAGCACTATAGAAGAGTTAAGTTAGAGTGTAAGCTTTTGGGGGCAGGGATCATCTTTTTGTTATGTCTGTACAGCGCCTAGCACAATGGGGCCTGGTCCATGACTGGGGCTCCTAGGTGCTACAGTAAAACAAATAATATATTTATACACACTTAAGAGTGTCCTTAAGGGATACAGTATTGACATTTTGCTGCATGAGTCTGGAAGTCAGGACTTCTGGGCTCTAGTCCCAGATCTTCCCCTTTGTAACCTTGGATGAAGTCACTTTATTTATCTGAGAATATGATTCCCATTTTACTTAACCACCTCATAAGGCAATTGTAGAGTGAGCTATATAGCGCTTAGAGATCCTGAGAAGAAGAGTAATTAATTCAAACCCAAATATGGCAAAGTAATCTTAAAGAAATGAGTGGATTAAAATTATAGCTAAGCTTTTAAACTTGCTGTCTGTTCTCCTATACACAATTCTTCAATAGGCCTTTTATTCTCCTTGAATACTGTGTCCTTGGACATAAGACCAACAGCAGGTTCATAATTTAAAAAAAAAAAAAACTCAACTGACCCATACAAGTTCTCTGTAGCAAACTTATCAACAAGGCTGAAATCTGCTCAGCAAACAAGGTCATTTTATATATGCTGTGGGCGGGGAGCGGGAACGGTTAAATGTACCCCTCCCTCACAAAATAATTTTAAAACCAGGAAGCTCAAGCTACCGGTAAGATCTTAAGTAGGGATTTGAACCACATCAATAAAACTTTAATACTTTAAAATGCATGAGGTATTGAAATGATCATTTTCCTCTCAGATTAAATATTTAAGATTTGTTTTAGGACATACACTAAGTTTTTCCTAATCTGTGTTTAACATCAGTGCATATACCCATATTTAGGCACCTAAATAAGTGGCCTGATTTTCCGAGTTTCCAAGCACCCAAAACTTCAAGGAGAGCTGCAAGCGACTATGGAAATTAAGGCATTTATTTAGCTGTCTAAATATTGATACATACCTTACTTCAGAAAACCAAATCTGAAAATTCTGATCAGTGTGTGGGCCCAGAAGAGGAAAGCTGAAGTCATACTATGATGCACAGTTATCTACGGTTGGGTAAGTAAATTCATTCTGAATAAGTGAAGTGAAAGCAGGTAGCAGTCCTGCAGAAATTAAGCCCCGTTTTTCACCACCTCCTTGTTTACTTTTTAGAAGAGGAGGCAACAGATGGTAAGAGAGAGTTCCATTTAAGAAGGGGTGCGAATATTCCCTGGAGCGCTGCATGGGCCAGTTTTTAAAGAGAGTTACTGTTTGCTGAAGTGACACATTTTATACGATTCTTACTCACTTTCTATTTCGGTGCTCTACGTTATTAGATGCTTTAGTGATGTCCACAAAAAGCTACACAATTGGCTCTGGGTGACACTTCTAGACTCTCCATTCCCCACGCCCTGAACACCATGTTCTACGAGGGGACAGAGCTGTGACTACCTGATTTTGATGGCAGGCACAACTGGTACGGCATGCAGTGCGACTTGACAACGGCGCAGACTCTCCAAGCAATTTGAACAAACTCTGCTAGTCGAGCAGACAGCTAATCTGTCATCTCCATCTCATTTGCTCCCACAACATTTAGACACTAAGTGCAATTTCTCACTCCCACACACCGAGTCAGATTGCCCTCCCCCAAAGAGTACAGATGTCAAGATGAAACGTCCGGACTTTTACAGCACACATGGGCCCCTGATGGCTTTTTATGGAGAACTCGGAGCATGGATTAGCACAGAATATTTAGATGTAGTATCTCTTATAATGAGGGACTGAAGCTGGATTGAGACTGGGCCTTGAAGGAGTTATTTGTTTCATGAATCCCCTGTACAAATTCTCTAATCTCACAGCAACCTTTTAAATTAGGTATTTATTTCCCCATTTTACAAATGGCGAAACTGAGGTACAACAGGTCTTAAGTAACTTGCTCAAGGTCACAGGAGTCCAATGACAGACAGCATTAGGGCTTGTCTACACACAGAACTATTCCCAAATACTTGTGTGTGTGGACGCTCTTATTTTGGCATAAGCATACCTTTTTCTTGTTTAGCTTAACCCACCGAGGCAACTGGTCTCAACACTATACCCCACACACATGGTTGAGCTCTCCTGGCTACAGGGCAGTAAAAACTACAGTGCCTATATCCAGGAGTAATTTACAATCAGTTAGCTAACACACATTCAGTGTTGATGTAAAAACACACTTTTGGCAGTGAAGACAAAGCCCCAGTCTGTGCTAGTCTTAAAACAAACAAAAAAAACAGGCTACAAACATAAATTAACATGCCCCCCTACAAGAGACAGTTTTGTCTCATAGCAAACACCCGTTTGCCTGTTCTATGCCTGTATCAGAGATATTCCTTCAGCATAAAACCAACTGTGAACAAGTTCACTACTTAAAACAAAACTGAGGGAAGGGACTAGAGGACAGAACCAAAATACAAAGTGGCCTGGAGGAATCAGAGCAGCAGGAAGCAGGTTCAGTGCCAATAGACAGATGAGGGCAAGCCAGGTAATTACAGACCAGGGAGCCTTACTTCATTTATTGGGTAAATGCGTTCAAAAAGTCATTTAAAACAGAGCTGTAAGTTACACTTCATTGAGCATGATTTGCCTCTAGTTGTCCCAAAGAAGGTATGGGATTGGTGTAGGGGAGGGGCGTCCAGGTGAGGATTTCTATCTTAAAGGGGCACCCTATGAAAAACTGTAAACACCACAGATATTAATCCCGTATCAGCAGATCCTGCCAGCTTCCTCATTCACTCCTTTCTTGTAGCCAGCGAGTTCAATAGTTCACACCATGTTTTTTAGATCCTCATTGTCTTACAATGAGGCAGTTCTGATCCAGTGGATAAGGCACTGGAATAGGAGTCAGGGTCGGGATTCTGGTAAAATGGAGACAGTGCTTACCCACCTTTGTAAGGAGTTTTGAGATCTTTGAATGGAAAGTGAAATAAAAGTACTCTTAAATACATGTGAGAATGCAAAGACTTGAAAGTAATCTGGAAGAAACACTTTCTAAGGACTTGTCTACAATTACAGCAGTGTAGCTCACCACTGTAGCACTTAGTGAAGGCGTTACCTACACTGACTCCAGCACTTCTCCCATCGATGAAGCACGGTCTACACCAGGGGCTAGGTCACTAGAACTATATCGCTCAGGGGTGCGGATTTTCCATTTATACCAACATAAATTGGTAGTATAGACCAAGCCTCAGAAATTCCTACCACACCCTAGGTTTTAAATTTCTTCCTGATAGAATCTGGTGATTCCTCTGGATGTCTCAAGACCTAATGAGAGAGGGGAATTCTAATTCCACCAGTCCTACCATCTCCCCTGTGATTCATTCCAGTTTGATGAGATTGCCAGTGTCAAGAATCCATCTATGACCTGGACTGGACTAATTAAGCACAATATATTGAAATAGGTGCAATGAAAAGCCACTGAAGTGAAGATCCAGGCTTAATTAGACAGCATCTCCAAATCCCAGTTCTACAGCCAAAGCTGACAGGTGGACTAGATGGACGCCCACTGCACAGAAACCCAGTTCCACTTCCGGCAAAGCATTTCTACATCAGGGGATGGAGATAGAAAGCATACCTGCCTACACTAGCAAAACTGCATTGTTAAGGGATCAGTTTATAACACAGTAATTCTCCAACCATAACAACACATCTTAGACTTGCATGTAGGCAGATCAAACAATATTATAATTTTACTAATCATCCAATCTTTATCATGGTTATAATACAGCCCTGAATGGTAACTTGGGCCCATCTACTCTGGCAAGATCGTACTGTTGTAACTAGACTGAGGGGAAAGTTGTGCTCCAAACCCCCATCACTGGAGAGCAACTCTTACACAGGCTATGGCTATATTACATTGGTGCAATGTAGTGTACAATGTAGTGTACAATGGCTATACTGCATTGGTGCTGCTGCACCACTAGCACTGCTAGTGCAGACACATGAAGCCGATGGGAGTGAGTTCTCCCGTAGATGTAATTACTCCAGTCCCTGCGAGCGACGGTAGCTATGTCGGCGGGAGAAGCTCTCCCACCAACATAGCACTGTCCACACCGGCGCTTAAGTCGGTGTAACTTACGTCACTCAGGAGGGTGGTTTATTCACACCACTGAGAGCTTGTCTACACTGCGAAGTTGTTGACAAAACCTTTGTCTTTCACAGGTACTTAAAAAAGCCCCCCCCCCCGCGAAAGACAAAAGTTTTGCCAACGCAAGTGGCAGTGTGAACGCAGCTTTGCCAGCAGGAGCGGTCTCCTGCCAACAAAGCTAACGCCGCTCGCAGGGCTGGAAGTATTTTGTCAGCAAAAGTACTGACAAAGGAACGACAAAGAGCGTTTACACACGCTGACTTTTAGCAACAAGGCTGTATCAACAGCCTTGTCGCTAAAAGCTGCGTGGTGTAGACAAGCCCTGAGAGATATAACTTATACCGACATAAGCTGCAGTGTGTACATAGCCTCAGCAACCATCCATGAATATGAAGCAGGCTACTCACCTACAGCAGCTCTCCTACAATACTGACAATGCTGCCTGTGCTCAAACAGCACTTTTTGTTAGACGTTCTAAAGAATCATTCTGCTTCAGTTTCCCCATTTGTAAAATAGGGATAGATAGTTTAATTGACTTGCCTAAGGTCACAGAACAGGGGTAGTCAATAGGCTGACCACGGGCCAAATCTGGACCGCCAGACGCTTTTGAATGGACTCCCAAATGTTTTTATTTACTTATTATTGTTGTTCTTTTTTATTGTTTTCTCTGGAGTCTGGACCTTGCCTATACCTTGACCAAGAAATTTGGACCTTGACAAAAAAATTAATTGACTACCCCTGTCACCGAACAAGTTAACAGCAGAACTAGGAACAGAATCCAGGACTCCTGCCCTCCATTAATATGTTCTATGTGAAAGGCCAATCTGCCTCCTACAGAACTTGACTATACCTACTGCAGGGAACAATCCTGTATGGGCAGAAAAAGGATTAAAACTTGATCCCCCCCCCCCCCCCATCTGATTCTAGGAAAAGACAACTTTCCCCCTTGTATATGTGGTCCTCTTCTAACCTGCCATAGTCTCAGAATCCCCTCAGCAAATAGTGGTCAATTTGAACATTAGTGATACACGAGCACAGGGCAGCTGATCACAAAATTATTCACCCATCTAAAGGGCTATTCATTTTATTCTGGGTGGTCAACTGGATTCTAGTATAAACGTGAGGTTTTTGGCTGCCTGCTTGGAAATAACTGGCAATTTTCAGTTAAACGGCCTATAGTGTTTGACACTTAAAAAAAAGACTTTTTATTCTGTGATTGCAATGCTGGGAACATTTCTCTACAGCTCACTGTTTACATCTGCACCATGGCAGCTCTAAAGTGAAGCACCTGTATTAGTTTAGGAGTGACTGCTGGATTTCAGTTCCTCTCCTTAGTATGCTGATAGAAACTGGGGTGTGTCTGCACTGGGTATTTTACATTCTCCCACCATTGCACTACCACCAGTGGTAGCACTAGTGTAGACCAGCTTGCTGGCATTTCTACACATCAGACCCCCCTTGACTTGCTCTGAGCAAGATTAGATGGTGATAAAGCATCTAAGCTCTGCCTACACTAGCAATACACCAGGCCTACACAAGTGGTAGCTAGATAGTGGTAGAACTTAAAAATGCTAAGCCTGGGGAAAATCCTGGACAGTTATCTCCCAAGGAAACTATACAGTATAAACCACTTTCATGCTCCTCTTCTCCTTCCCATCAGCAGTTACCACAGAGCATCCTCCTCCTCAGTGGAGGGCATCAGATCTGCAATACTTCTTCCCCCGCTGCAAACTATGTGACTTCCCGAGAACTAAGGTGGATGAGGCAATATCTTTTATTGGACCAACTTCTGTTGGAGAGAGACACAAGTTTTTGGCAATAAATGCTGGAACAGTCTTTAATCTTGTACCCTAACTTGGAGTCTATTTTCCTCCTAGAGTCTCCTTCTGCAGCATAATCCTAAAGGAAGAGGTGTAGGTGCAAATGCTGGATAGCAGAAGGCTGCAAGATTTGAATACACGAAGGGGACACTTCGCCACCAGATGCACTTTTGATCATTCAAACTGAGAAATTTGCTGCTGGGTTTGCCAAGATAGGGAAATCAATTCAGTAGGTAATCAAATTTCATGCTTCATAGTTTAATCTGATCACCACAACCACCAGGAAGAATAAATTCTCCTTCTTCACTCCTGCCTGGGGTCCCTACTTCCTGAACTGCAAATCTGACCATAGGCATTATAGCAGGCCTTCCTGAGAAGCATCAGAGTACTGGCTATTGCCAGAGGCAGATCCTGGACTTATGCATCAAATTAATTGGTCCATAGAAGTCCTGTGGAGAGCTAGAACTGAAATTGGGAAAAGTAGGAAATCCAACAGTCCTATGTAAAGGTTACAGTAGCATATTAGCCACAGTTGGGAGCAGCTCATGTCCAGCCACAGGTTCTTTATATCTAAGTACTTATGTGCTCCCATCAATTTAGTCTGAGAATAGTAAAGGGGGAAACATGTGAGTGCAAGATTTTGCAGCTCATGTTTTTCAACAGCAGGCTCCTTCAATCCATCCAAACGGATCATGAATTTTAAACAATCCACAAGGAGCCGCTTGCTACCATCACCAATCAAAATAGTTTCCATTATCTTCCTTACTCTATGCTTCTCCATTTGCAAAGTAGTTTATGTCCTTGTAAAACCAAGAAAATTTGCCAGCCCAAGCACAAAAGACTTGTACCATGCCGATTCATAATGAAAAACAATGATATTTTACTTGCCAGTCAGATGATTCTCAGCCCTTTACTATGCTGATTCATAATGAAAAACAATGATATTTTACTCGCCCATCAAAATAATATCACTCACCTTGGATGAGTGGGCGAGTAAAAGTTTGCAAAGCAATCTTATCACTTTCAGTACGCAACCTGAAATCTAACCACGTTGCTAAGACACCATCTGTGCTGAATTCGCACAATGTTTGAACAACACTCTGCCAGAAAGGTGCAAACATGATTTCCCTGGCCAGTATAAATAGGGTCAAATGGTGATTTACAATATGGCTCATTGCAGTTCAGCCCTGTTGATACTAGCCAACAAAAGTATTTGCCTCTTTCTAGCCTGAAATATTTTTCCAAACAGATCTGGCTAGCACACTTGGAATTGAGCATAGATGGGGCCCACTAAACATCATTCCTTTTTAAATGAAGTTTTCAGAGTCTGCAAATAAAAATGTAGACAGTCTGGTCTAAACTACTATGGTCAGAAAACAAGGACAATGCTCTATTTATTTGTCACTCAGAGTAACAACAGGAAATTGAAGTAATCCAGGGCCTATGTTTTACCTTCAAAAATTCCTTAACAGATTCAGCTTTCCAAAAGGCAAAGGACCCATTGGAAGTGGGAGGGCAGTGGGAAGACACTTAGGGTGAGAGCAGGGGGGGGGGGGGGGGGGGGGAAAGTCTGTGAACCATTGTAAGAGACAGCAAACAATGTACCTTTTTAAAACATGTTCAGGAGCCCTCATGCCAATTGCTAAAAAAAGAAAGAGTGATAAACCAGTTAGACAGTTAGTAGCCAGGGATAGTACCTTTGTTTCCAAGAGAATATGACTGCAGCTCAGAGACAAAGAAAGGATGTAAGGGATGAATGGAAAGAGGACCTCAGGAACTAAGGGTAAGTCTACACTGCAATAAAAGCCCTGCAACACTGAATCTCAGAGCCCGAGCCATTGACTTGGGTTCGTGGGATCAGGCTACAGGGCTAAAAATAGCAATGCAAGCGTTCGGGGTCAGGCTGGAACGGGCTTAGCTGGTTCTTCTCTTTGGGCTTGTCGACACTTACCGAGGTACAGCAGTACAGCTGCGGTGCTGTAGCGTGTCTGGTGAGGGCATTCTAATCCGATGGGAGAGAGCTCTCCCATCGGCTTAATAACTCCACCTCCGCGAGAGGCGGTAGCTAGGTCAGCGGGAGAAGCTCTCCTGCCGACATAGTGCTGTCTAAACCGGGAGTTAAGGTCGGTATAACTAGGTTGCTCAGGGGTGTGGATTATTCACACCCCTGAGCAATGTAGTTATATTGAAGAAAGTATGTAGTGCAGACCAAGCCTAAACCTCAAACTGCAGAGGATTAAAATGTGAACCAGACACCAGCTTTACTCTTTTTTTTTAAATACACACGTGCATGAACTATTGCTCATTAAATATGAGAAACTATCAGAATTGGATACAGCCAGGCAGAATGCTGCATACAGACTTCTTACAGACAAGCCCCCGCCCTTACTACCACAGGCAATCTTGGAGCAGAATCAGTCAAAAGCGTTGCATTATGTATTGCTTTTGGGATATGTGCAAAAGTCAGCCTGCTGTCAGTGAATCCATCCACTCAAATGTTGTAAGTGTAAGTTCAGTAATATTTACCAAGTGCCGCTCCATCAAAGCTCTTGGGGAGACATGCAACCATTTAAAAACAACGACTCTAGTGATTAGCCGTGTTGAATCATAAATCATGGTGAAAAGCTCAAGACTGAATCCTCCTTGCATTCCCTCATGCAAACATCCAATCCACAGATTTATATTTAACTATCCCACATTACCAGGGGCAAACCATATGCACAGAATATCCACACTTTCAGAGTCTGGATTTTTATTATTCCCCTAAAAACTTGCACTTAAGTTTGTTTGTTTAAAAGCTTTCTAGCCATTCAGGTTCAGAAGGGACTTCAGAATACTGTATACCTAGCCTGGTGCACTGATGTCTGTAGACAGGCAGACTGAAACAAAGGTCATGCTCTCCTCACCACAACCACTCATTTCACAGAGGTGTTATTGTTGAAGTCAAATTTAATCTAGCATTCAATTGCTAACATCGTTAACCATTTCAGAATAGGTCCCTGTATCAAAAACATCCAACCCCCTTCTCCCCAAAATGACTGGAAGCCCTGGGATACCACAGTAATGGACATGGCATTATACTATCAGGAATGCGCCATGATTTTCATAGGGCATTGCTCAGAAATAAGGCTGCAGGTTTTGAATACAGAATGTTTCAGTCAACTGATTATCTTGATTACTCTGATACACTCGTTATTGTCATTAAAAATTAGGGTTAGAGTGGCCATCTAAGAAATACTTGACTTCAGAATGTAGTTTGAGGTCTCTGACACTTGATCCAGCAACCGATTTTTTTTTAAGTGTCCCTTGAGATTTACAATGATAAAATATAAATAAGAGGCCAAGTAAATTAGACAAAAGCTGGAAAAAATTGTGATTCATGGAAAATCTTTCAGGATTAGTCAAAAGTCTCCTGATATATTTCTACTATGTTTGCTAATCTTACCCTGGTATAAGGAATATTACTCTATATTCTCTAGAGCAGTGATGGGCAACCTGTGGCCCATCAGGGTAATCCGCTGACGGGCCACAAGACCGTTTGTTTACATTGACTGTCCGCAGGCCTGGCCACCCGCAGCTCCCAGTGGCCACGGTTCGCGGTTCCCAGCCAATGGGAGCTGCGGGAAGCAGGGGCCTGTGGGCCGCAGGTTGCCCACCACTGCTCTAGAGTTTACTCGACTATAAAATGCCATGCACACCAGGAGCACTACATAAATTTTCCAAGTAATAAAGTAACTACCGCTCATGCTAATTAGTGGGAAAGCTAGAAATTTCTAGCAGCATTCGGCCAGGTCTACTCTACAAACTTACATCAGTATAACTATATTGCTCAGGAGCAGAGCCATCCCTTGAGTACGGCGAAGCAGGGCGACCGCCCTGGGCCCCACGCTTTGGGGGGGTCCTGCGCTTTGATAAAATCGTGAGGAGGCAAGCTGGGAGGTGAGGCAGGAGGGCGAGCGGGATGAGGAGGCGAACGGGGAGGTGAGCGGCAGGCGGGCGGGGGCGAGGAGTAGCCCCCCATCAGACCCTCCCCCTCCCCCCAGTGCCTCCTGCCCGGTGGGCCCCGCTGATCAGCGCCTCACCCTCCCTCTCAGCACCTACTACCTGCCGCGGATCAGATGTTTCGCGGCGTCAGGAGGCGCTGGGGGGGGAGGGGAGAGGAGGACGCAGAGTGCTCAGGGGAGGGGGCGGAACTGGGGGGTGAAGAGGCGGGGCTGGGGCAGAGTGGGGGTGGGAAGAAGCAGGGTGGGGGTGGGCCCTTGGGGGAAGGGGTGGAGTGGGGGCAGGGCCTGGGCAGAGCCGGGGGGGGGAGCACCCCCTGACAGATTAGAAACTCGGCACCTATGTCCCGGGCCCTGCACCTCCCTAAGGACGGCCCCGCTTAGGAGTGTGAAAAATCCACACCCCTGAGCGATGTAGTTATACTGACCTGACCCCTGGGGTAGACAGTGCTATATCAATGGGAAAGCTTCTCCGTCAACATAGCTACCATCTCTCATGGAGGAAAGCGCTGCAGCTGCACCACTGCAGCTTTTTAAGCGTAGACCTGCCCTTTGATATATACATCATGAATGCAGGAAAGTTTTTGAAACATATCCTTTATAAATGTGACTCTGAGCAGCTATAAATAGGCCATAAAATACTCAAAATACACTGCAATGAAATGGCAGGGATCTCCACCCTCTTGTTAAAGGTTTTGCTGCTATAGAAACTCTGATTAAATGTGCAATGCCATGAATCACTGCCTGAAACAGAGGTGCGCCTCAGTGAACAAGGAAGGGCCGGAGAGTGACTGAACAACATTTCACGTGTATCAGATCTTAAATCAAATGTTCCCCCATACAAGCTCTGCCAAGAAACGAGCGTTGCTCTAGTACTGCAGGGTTGTAGGGGAACTCTCTTGCAGAAAAGCAATGGAGTTTAGCACCTTAATTAGTTTTTAAGATCTAACAAACAACCCAGGAACAGAGGTGCCCAAAGTCACATGCACCCACTACAATAATGCAGGAAGAGTAAACAGCAGGAGTAGATTTCTGTTTGCAAGCACAGCCACCTGGATTGCTAGATCTATAAGGCACTCTCTCAAACCAACTGTTCTGCAGGCTAGCAGCAGCCAGCACAGACACCATTATATTGATGGGAAACTAGGAGATCTAGGTTTCAGAGTAGCAGCCGTGTTAGTCTGTATCCACAAAAAGAACAGGAGTACTTGTGGCACCTTACATCCGAAGAAGTGGGTTGTAGCCCACGAAAGCTTATGCTCTAATAAATTTGTTAGTCTCTAAGGTGCCACAAGTACTCCTGTTCTTTTTTTAGGAGATCTAGGTTGCTAAAGAAACACCACTACTAGCACCAAGTGTCAGCACATCACAATTTCTCTTTCCTACTTAATTCAGGCCACGTCTACACTAGAAAGTTTCACTGTCAGAATCTTTGCTGACACTTAGCTGCCAACATTACTATGTTGGTACAGCACACACGCATTTGGCTGCTTTTTCCAGTGCCACGCATCCTCACCATAAGAAACTGTGTCAGCAAAAGGCACTGCGCTCTGTCGGTAGGCATGCCAGCATCCCCCACACCACTGTATGCAAAATTGCTTTGAGGGACACCAGCACTCTACTACAGGCATGTCTTCAATGACCATTTGCAATCAAATAGGACTGCTAGTTAATAATTTACACAACTGCAAACATTAGAAACAGAAATTATAAATTAAACTGAATGATTTTCAATACCTAGTACTAATTATGCTTTCCTTTCATACACTGGAAGCCTTTCTGCAGCTATACTCCAGCCTTGCATGGAGATTAAATTATCAAACAGAAAAAATAAATTAATACAATCTAAACATTTAAGGGTCCTTTACTGCCACAAATCACTCTATAAGAGCTTTGAGCAAAGATCCTTTCCCACCCTTCTAATTGCCAACACAGAACTGCAGACTGGCAACTTTCCAACTCCATTTTGCCATGCTATTGGGCAAAAAGATCCCCCGGCCAAGAGCACAATACACTTTGGTCCAGCCGATGCTCAGCATGGACCAATCAAGCAAGGCAAGGGGTGGGGAGGCAGCACTCACCAAAACTTGCCAGAACAGCAGCAGCAAAGTGAGTTTTAAAAAAGGTTTAATTTTTCCAGAGACTAATGCTCTCAAATCAGAATAAACCCTTCAAAGGAGATCATCCACAATTCATTTACTAGTTAGAAATGTTAACATATCCAGTGTCTATACTAAGCAACAGAGGGTCCTGTGGCACCTTTAAGACTAACAGAAGTATTGGGAGCATAAGCTTTCGTGGGTAAGAACCTCACTTCTTCAGATGCAAGTGTCTATACTATTATCTTTGTTCTCTCTACTTATGCTCCTCTTAAATGTTTCAATTTGAGGGGCGGGGAAAGAGATGAAATTTCTCTGCAGGTTTTTTTTTTCTTTTCACACGGAGATGTTAAGATTGTGCAATAAAAGTCTCACTTTGCAAGAATGTCGCTATAAGTAATGAAAACCTAATGGTAAACATGTTCCCATCACAGTATGTCTCATACAGAAAGCCTCCTCACGGCAGAGACGGAAACTATTAAATGAAGCTATGTATCATGACACAAAGGATGATCCAAGGGAAGTAGAAAAATCAAGAATGAAACCTGACCAAATATTTAAACTGGAGAATACTAAGAAATATTTTAGAACTAAATACATGGTTATTTCAAGTTTCACAGGGATTTAAGACTTAGAATATTAACCGCTGACATTGTAAAAGCTCATGATACATACACATTTTTGTTATTTCTATTCCAGTATTACCTAAAGGCTCCAACTGAGATTGTACAGCACCTGGATGATGGCGCCCAAATATATACAGGCAGCTACTCTCTTATTAAAACAGACAGGACAAGAGAGGAAACAAAGGCATGGGGTAAAGTGACTTGCCTCACGTCACAGGGTATGTCAGCATCAAAACTATTAATAGAACGCAGGCCTAATGGATCCTAGAGCATTCTTTTACTTTACTTTCCAAATCTGTGATGTGTTCGCAAAGATTATTTCCTTCCTCATGACAAGTGATAAGTAACAGTCAGCATGGATTTGTCAAAAACAAATTGTGTCAAACCAACTTGATAGCTTTGACAGGGTAACAAGCCTTGTGGAGGGGGGGAAGCGTTAGATGTGGTATATCTTGACTTTAGTAAAGCTTTTGATACTGTCTTGCATGACTTTCTCATAAACAAACAAGGGAAATGCAACCTAGACGGAGCTACTATAAGGTGGGTGCAAAACTGGTTGGAAAACTGTTCCCAGAGAGTAGTTACCAGTGGTTCACAGTCATGCTGGAAGGGCATAATGAGTGTGGTCTCGCAGGGATTGGTTCTGGGTCCAGTTCTGTTCAGTATCTTCATCAATGATTTAGATAATGGCATAGAGAGTGCACTTATATAATTTGCAGATGATACCAAGCTGGGAGCTGTTGCAAGTGCTTTGGAGGATCGGATTATAATTAAAAATGATCTGGACAAACTGGAGAAATAGTCTGAAGTAAATAAGGATGAAATTCAATAAGGACAAATGCAAAGTACTCCATTTAGGAAGGAACAATCAGTTACACGCATACAAAATGGAAAATGACTGCCTGGGAAGGAGTACTGTGGAAAGGGATCTGCGGGTCATAGCGGACCAGGAGCTAAATATGAGTCAACAGTGTAACACTGTTGCAAAAAAAGCAAACATCATTCTGGGATGTATTAGCAGGAGACACGAGAAGTAATTCTTCCGCTCTACTCCACGCTGATTAGGCCTCAACTCCAGTTCTGGGCGCCACATTTCAGGAAGGACGTGGACAAATTGGAGAGAGTCCAGAGAAGAGCAACAAAAATGATTAAAGGTCTAGAAAACATGACCTATGAGGGAAGATTGAAAAAACTGGGTTTGTTCAGGCTGGAAAAGAGAAGACTGAGAGGGGACATGATCACAGTTTTCAAGTATGTAAAAGGTTGTTCCCAAGGAGGAGGAAGAAAAATTGTTTTTCTTAACCTCTGAGATAGGACAAGAAGCAATGGGCTTAAATTGCAGCAAGGGAGGTTTAGGTTGGACATTAGGAAAAACTTCCTGTCAGGGTGATTAAGCACTGGAATAAATTGCCTAGCAGTGTTGTGGAATCTCGGAGATTTTTAAGAGCAGGTTAGACAAACACCTGTCAGGGATGGTCTAGATAATACTTAGTCAGGAATGCAGGGGACTGGACTAGATGACCTCTCGAGGTCCCTTCCAGTTCTATGACTCTATGATTAACTTTCTATAACAAATGACTGGATTGCACTCATAGGGTCTTTCTCAAGGTATCTTAAAAAGCCGACTAAATATGTCACAGTGATGAAATTCACTGCTTTGTCTGTATTAGTAATTATTGAAGTCCACCAGATATGTTCTGTATAAGCCACACACTCTCCACAGGGAAGTGGATACTTCAATATTCCAGAATAGCTGTCAGTCTTCACTGAATGCAGTATAAAAAGAGGCAGTCAGGACTGAGATATCAGATATGTACTACCAATGAATGAGCTAAATTTTCCACTTCCTCCTGATACTAGTTATCCTGCATATTCAGCAAAAATAAGTAAGTACATATCAGACAAAAGTAACAGAATAGCACTTCTAAAGTTAATGATAAATTTACTGCAAATCCTGGACTCGGGCCATAAAGAGCAATCAAATTGAGTTAGCAAGTATGAACTTTCCCCAAAGTAAGTCTGCTAGCATTACGTGTTCTGGCCTTTGCTGCCACTCCAGCACAAAGTGCAGAAAGTTAATAAAAAAGCCAGTGGCCTGAAGCCACAGCTAATTTCAAAACTCTACTGTAAAACACAGCTGCCAAGGAAAACATTACATACATTGCTCATTGGGTAATTCCACACAGAAAGCCTGATACTACATATCTAAGGCTCAATGAACCCACAAGAGAGTTCAGGAATCATGATTAAGCATGCCAGCTACACTGGTTTCCTCACCATTTCGCTGGCCAATATGCATTGGACCACAATATGCCAGAACCATGTTTGAAACATGTTTCAGCATCTTTTTAAAATATATTTCTAACATGAATGTGACAGTCTGTATCCCTATGTTCACCCTTTTTACAAAACTATAATGATTTTGTACAAAGTATGCCTTGTGAGGTATCATTTGAAATCTCATAATATGCTGATCATTATTGTCCCGGTAAAATATGTGGGTCAACATTGCATGCAAAGTTATAAAACTCTACTGTATGACATTGCTGAGACATGCTCCAAATTTAGAAAAGCAGGCACAAACCAGTTCCTCAGAGACAAAAGGCAAACTGGCATCTCAGCCAAGTGTCAACAAAATCAAATGGACTATCACCTGGTTAAGCAGCTTCTTTGGAGGAAAAAGGGTGAGAGTGAGAAATTTACATGTTGGCAAAGAAACAGCGGGAAGTTTCCAGTCCCACAGACTTTCCGTCACCTGAACCCCAGATGGAGATGATTCTCAAAGAAGAGAATTGCTATAAGAAAGGGGAGCAAACTCCCTAGATTATCCGTCCCTTCATCTGTACTCATGGCACAGACAACACTTGAAAGACAAAGGAAGCATTACTGAACTGGGGAGGGATTCTGGCTGAAAGAGCTAGATAGTAAGACTGCTAGAGCATGTGGTGAGAGACCCCCTTTTGCTTTAAATTCACTTAGTTTGTTACGTTTGGTATTATTTTGCATTTTACCTTTTATTTCTTTGTAACCAATTCTGACGTTTATGCCTCATTACTTGTAATCACTTAAAATCTATCTTCCTGTAGTTAATAAACTTGTTTTATTGTTTTATCTAATCCACTGTTTGTTTGAACTGAAGTGTTTGGGAAACTTACTTTGGGATAACAAGATTTGTGAATATCATTTTCTATTAATTAAATGATGGACTTTATATGTGCCTGTATTGCCAGGAGGAGCTGGGCAGTACAAGATGCACATTGCTGGGGGAAAAGTCTGGGACTGGGAGTTCGCTATTGTTGCCCTGTTGGTGTAAATTCATGGGTGGCTGGCCATAGCACTTGTACAGTATAACTGGAAGTGACTTACAGGCTGAAGGCTATGAGTGGGAAGACCAGGAGTGGTAGCTCTCCCAGCGAAGCCATGTAAAAAGCAACACAACTGTTCCAGATTGTATCCTGGGTAATGTCACAATGATGTGATCCTGTCAACATGGCTGGCCAAACAATGGGCCTGATTTTACCACCACTGTCACTGATGGGACTAGAACAGGGCCCACGTTAGAAAGAGGATTTAAACACTAATTTGGCTCACAGCCCAGTGTACATGAAGCTTAGGAGACCCAGGAGAATGTGGCACCTCATGTATGGACAGTGAAAACTTTTCAAACAGGAAAAAAAGTGTGTTTCTATTTCATTCAAATATTATTTCTTTTGGCTCTATGCAAGAATCCCTTACAAGGAAGTGAACCCAAAGTGATTAACAGGATCTTTTTCACTTCTGAATCTTCCTGTGGAACACTTAATTAAACACGGTTTACAGGAGATGAAACATGCTAACATCTATGACAGTGAGAGAAGAACCTTGTTTGCATAAGCCGGTTGGTCCATTAAGCATATTCCAGAAATCATCATCCTGTTATAAGTCCCAGCTGGAAATGACGGTACATCTAAAATGCAAGGCCATTCATACTTTTGCATCCCTATACTGAAACAGTGAATAGTAATTAAGATTCTATGGCCACATCCATACTTTCGGCATAGCCATGTTAGCAGAACAGCTTTAAAAAACGAGTTCATCATTCAGGCAAAAAAATGGTTTAACACTCTACCCAGACAGCAAAGAACAGTTCTAGCCTTGAAGAATAATGTTTCTCCAACCAGTTTTTTTTACTGGTGTAACTCCACTGAGGCCACTAGAAAATGTTCTCTGGTATAACTATACCAGCCAACCCTCAGTGTAACACAGCTTATACCAGCAAAACACTAACTGTACCTTTGCCAGTACAGCTTACACTGGTTCGGAGAGTAAAATAAGCTATACCAGCAAAAGCACTTTGATGTCAGTATAACTGAGTCTACACTAGGGCTTTTGCTGATATAATTCTTTGGGTTTTGTTTTCAATTATCACACTTCTAACATATTGCTATACTGTACTAGCAAAGCTTCCTAGTGCAGACCTGCCCTGACTTTAATGGAGTTATTCCTGATTTATATCAGCGAAAGGGAGAGGAGAATTAGACACTAGAGGTAAAATTTGCAAATAAGACTAAATGGATTAGGAACCTGGGTCCCATTTCAAAAGTGACTTAGGCACTTAAGAGCCTAAGGCTTGGTCTACACTACCAATTTATGTCAGTATAAAGACGTTGCTCAGGGGTGTGGAAAAGAGTGATGTGCTATAACCCCCAGCATAGGCAGTGCTGTCAACGGGAGGGCCTCTCCAGTCACCATAGCTACCGCCTCTCGGGGAGGTGGAGCACCCATGCTGATGGCAGAAGCTCTCCTCTCAGCATAGGTAGGGTCTGCTGCACCGCCGCCGCAGCGCTCTTAGGGCTTATCTACACTGGCACGTTACAGTGCTGCAACTTTCTCGCTTGGGGGTGGGGGGGTGAAAAAACACCCCCATGAGCTCAGCAAGTTTCAGCGCTGTAACGTGCTAGTATAGACAGTGCACCAGTGCGGTGCAGCAAGTGGCAGCGCTTTAACGTTACCAGTGTAGACAAGCCCTAAGCGTACACTGGTCTCATTGAAAGCCAATGAAGCTGTTCTGTAAGCAATTCTTAACTGTGTTTCATAATCAGCATATCAAAAGGCACAAATACAAAAGAACTAAGTTAGCAAACTATTTACCCAGCCCTTTCTCCCCATATTATGGTAGAAAGCCAAGTGGTTTTCAAAAAAACAGCAATACATTGGGTTCCTGTTTGCAAAAAAGGACTTGTTTTCACTACTGTCATCCCCTTCACATCTTTGCCACTGATGTTTTCTATCATTTCATATAAATATACCATTCAGTTAAGAGATGAAGCATGTTCCTTAAACTGATAACATCAGGGGACAACTAGTTTCTCTAATGTGGTTTGGAAAGGGCTTGAAATCATCTGTAAATAGATTCAAATAAGCATTATTGTGTCAACAAAGATTTCACTGGGTACAAAAGGTGCCTATCACCTTGGTATCCTAGCCCCAATCAGGTCAAATTAAAGTCAACAGAAAGTCTGTGTGCAGAACAGCATCTTTCGATTTAAAAATATATTGAAAAATAATCAGAAGTGTAGGGCTGGAAAAGACCTCAAGGGTCCATCCCCACTCACAAAGGCAGGATTAAGTATACCATCCTAAATCATCCCTGACAGGTGTTTGTCTAACCTGTTCTTTAGAACCACCAATGACCAGGATTCCATAACCTCTCTAGGTAACTTGTTCCAGTGCTTACCTGTCCTTACAGTCTGAAAGATTTTCCTGATATCTAACAAACCTCCCTTGCTGCAAACTTAGCTGATTACTTCTTTGCTGGTTTCTTTAAAGCTGGGTAAGTATCCATGACATAGACCCAGTAGAATAGCAGCTCCTGATTTGGATGGGGCTGAAGTCACAATAGGTCATACCAGCCGTATCATTTGGCTTACAAGCTTGCTTCCCCATCCTGGTCCCAAGCATTCCTTTGAATATTTACTCAGTCACTTGTAAATTAATCCTCAGATACCAGGAACCCATCATGAACCAAAAAGTCAGACAAGATAGTACAGTGGCCTAATGCACAGGACTGACAGTCAGAAGATCTGGGTTCTCTCTTTCCCAGTTCCCCATCAGCTTGCCATGTGACCATCAGTTAGTCACGTCTAATCTCTGTACCTTAGCTTCTTATGGGAATATTTCCATGCCCCATAGGCATGGAGCAATTTATGCATATTTTTAGATCATCCAATTGAAGGCATTATGGAAATCCCAAGTGCTTGTACATCTACATATTTTTTTACTGTGCTGAAGCCTGAGAAGCCTCTTGAGAGGGCAGCATAAAGGATTCAGACAGCAAGTTTGTGAGTAGCTGATTTAAAGGGTACTCTCTGGAAAGAGTGAAGAAACACCTGCATTAGAACCAATCACAAAGCTGCGACTGCTGGTCTGCCTAGTCACTGACTGCCGAACGCGCGATTCCCCCACTGTGCAGAAAAGAACTGGAACTAGTTCTCATCACAGAGCACTGTCACATCAGCAAGAACTACTAATTAACTGATAAAAATAGACATCTGAAAAAGCATTTTTCTTTACACAAAGCCAAGCGCTGAGCTGCTGCAGCCATATGGCATTCCGTTTGCCAAGCGCGCTAAAACCCACCCACAAAAGAACATTCTCAAAGCCACAAAAAACACACGAGGTGCAGAATGTCAGAACCTCTCTCACCACAAAGAGAAATTAGGGCCCCGATCCTATCAAATGCTGAGCACCTCTAACTAAGCACCCTGTACTCCAGAGACTTCAGTGGGATCAGCAAGCACTCAGCACCCCACAGGATGAGGCCCTTAATCTCCATGAGCCATATTCAGTTTCCTAATTCACAGGACCTTCCTCTCATTGCGAACCAGTCCCTACCTATCGTTTTGCTTGAAATAAATGGTTGAATACATTATCCATGTGCCCACAGGGGTGGGCAACAGCTTGCTTAGCACATGGCAGCACTTATGTCAATAACAATGGACTGTAATATCTGAACAACTTTCATCACCACAGGGGTTTTCCTTGAGCATTTTTTTGCTTATTGAATGAGTTTTTATAGCTAGTGAATAATCATCACTGACTAAAATGCCTGAAGCAACTTCAATATTTCCTAATTTTTTATTTATTTATATATATATGCCTAAATGTGTCTAAAGCAATCAAGTTTGATCAAAATACAAGTGGCTTGTTTCAATACAAATAATTTGGATCCTGAGATTATCATCAAAATAAACTGAAGATCAAATTAACCAGTGATTGAATGAAGTGGAAGGCTGTGTAATCACAGATTACTGATCCAGCAGCAGGGAAACAAGGATGCAATCACATTTTACCCATCTGTGTCAGTCCCTCCACACGGATCTACATTCCCACTAATGTTACCCTCCCTTTCCCCGCCCTCTCAAGAAAGACTCAAGTCTGCTCCAGGGCTCACAGCAAATAAACCGGGTATGTCTTGATGGGGAAAATATGCATTCTTTTTAATCATATTAGCTCACCATGACAGCTTGTATTTTAACAGGGCTTTTCTAACAAGTCCGAAGCAGTGTTAGACAGCCACATTTCAGCCTGAGAGGGGGCAGCTTAAGCAACTTTGAATATGTCAAGAAAGCCCCACTAAAGCCTTCTCTACACAGGAAAGTTTTTTGGTATAACCCAAGGTGTGCATTTCAATCAGTATAGTGATATTAGTATAACTCTGCCATGTAGACACACTTATTCTGGTATAAGAGTGCCTTTTGTCAGTTTCAACTCTTGCTTTGGAAGGGGGTTGAGATAAACTAAAGAAAAATAAGAACACCTCTCTTCTACTCGAATATAGTATATTGAGGGGAGAAGGAGGTATTATATCAGTTTAGCCATAACAGCGTAACCAGTGAAACTTTCCCATGTAGACAAGCCCCAAAATGCAGGCTGTCACCTGCCACACTGAGGCTACGTCTTCACTACCCGCCGATCCGGCAGGTAGCAATCGGTTTATCGGGGATCGACTTACCGCGTCTCGTGAGGACGCGGTAAAATCGATCCCTGATCGCTCTGCCGTCGACTCCGGAAATCCACCTCGACAAGAGGCGGCAGCGGAGTCGGCGGCAGCGGTCGGCTTTCCCCCGTCCTCACCACCAGGTAAGCCGACCTAAAATACGCAACTTCAGCTACGGTATTCACGTAGCTGAAGTTGCGTATCTTAGGTCGGAACCCCGCTGTAGTGTAGACCTAGCCTCAGCTACTAAACTCAGTTAACAAGACTGAGAAACACCCACCCCCGTTTCTGTTCATCAAGACAGGGCGCTAGGAAGCTTTGCCCTTCACCACCCACTCCAAACAAACTAGAGTATATAAAGATCTACCAGTGATAATTCTCTGATATTTATATTTTTAAAAGGTGAATTCAACATTTAAAATCCATGAGCTGTCTATTTTAGGAGGTTTCTGTTCACTTTCTAGAAGAGGATTGAGAATCACTTCCTCCTCTATATTTTGTTGGAGAGTTTGTTTGTTTTTTAAATGGCTGTATCTCCACATTTCTGTAAATATTTGCACAGCTGCTTTCATACCATTGAAAATAAACATTTAAACTAAAAAGATAAAGTTTGAGAAAGGGAATATTTTTAAGACCTTCAATGTAGAGACTAGGAAGTGAGGTTTTTTACCCACAAAAGCTTATGCCCAAATAAATCTGTTAGTCTTTAAGGTGCCACCGGACTCCTTGTTGTTAATGTAGAGACTGTGCTCATGAGTGCCCCTGTCCCTTTCTGGGCACTACTAAAATACTTTATACCAATGTAAGCTCATCAATAGTTCTTCAACTAACATGGCAAGTCTACATATAGGCACTTCAAGACCTCACCCTCCTCCACTTGGACAAATACAATACAAGGCACTAGTGTTAAATAATTCAGTTACATAGATAAACAATAAAGGGAAAGGGAAATTTAGTTGGAAGTGAGGAAACTGTGCATTTCAAATGAGATCTGAAATGAGAGAGCAGATCAAGCAAAGAGATACCAAAAGGCTGTTCCAACCAGCAGAAGTTGCACATACAATCTTGCAGAGAAAGCTCTTGCATGAATGCAGGAGACTGGACTAGATGACCTCTTGAGGTGTCTTCCAGTTCTGCAATTCTACGATGACACTATAAACAGTGGGGTCATACCAGGGTAGTTAAAACTGTACAACTTGTGTGTGTAGTCAAAGCCTAAGTGTTTCAAAATAACAGAAAAGCTTAGAAATAAAAGCCTTGACCAAGATTTTTTTTATAAATGGGGTGCCTAATGTTGGGGGCTCTTAAACCTATATTCACAGGCACTTAGGTGGCCTGGTTTTCAAGAAGCACTCAGCAGCTCCCAATTGAAGCTGGGTGCTGCTGGATGTGCAGCATGATTGAAAAATGGGCTACTTATTTAAGTGCTGAAATACTGATTTACAGTTTAGGCACCCGTGTCTGAATTTTTCCATACTGACTTTAAACAAACCGATGAGGTTCTCTCCCTTCCTGGGACTGAGGAACTTGGAAAGCAAGGCACCATTGCCCAAAACTTTGGCACCACCACAAATTCTCTGCCTCCACCCCCTTGTTACATGGTGTTATTTACTATAAAAGAGGTTAGCATGTTAGAAAGGGAAGGCTGAAGCTCACTGGTTTAGAGAAGCAGCATATGCCATCCCTCAAA
>NW_020664587.1:8094850-8175454 GCF_002925995.2 Terrapene triunguis
AGCTGCCCGAGCGCTACCGGCTGCACGGTTTGCCAGGCAGCCCCCAGACCTCCAGACCCTGCGCCCCCGGCTGGGCGCTTCCCCAGCGCAGCCGGAGCCCGGGAGGGGAAGCGCCTGGCCGGGGGCGCAGGGTCTGGAGGTCTGGGGGCTGCCCGGCAAACCGTGAAGCCGGTAGCGCTGGGGCAGCTCCGCTCTTCAGCTACACAGAGCTGAGGTGTCTGGGGGGAGCAGCAGCCACCGGAGCCGCTCTAAGGTAAGCAGGGGACAGGGATGCCAGCAAAGCATTTTCCTGGACATGTTCGGCTTTTTGGCAATTCCCCCGGGACGGGGATTTGAGGACCAAAAAGCCGGACATGTCTGGGAAAATCCGGACGTATGGTAACCCTAGCTACAGGCGCCAACTTTCCAATGTGCTGGGGGGGTGCTCACTGCTTAACCCCTGGCTCTGCCCCAGGCCCTGCCCCCACTCCCCCCCCTTCCCCCCCCCCCCCCTGACCCGGCAATCCCCTCCCTCCCCCCCCCCCCCCGCCCCAGCCTCCTGCAAGCCCTGAAACAGCTGATTGGGAGGTGCGGGGAAGGAGAGGGAGTCACTGATCAGTGAGGCTGCTGGTGGGTGGGAGGCGCTGGGAGCGGGGTGCGCTGATGGAGGCTGCTGATGTATTACTGTGGCTCTTTGGCAATGTACATTGGTAAAGTCTGACTCCTTCTCAGGCTCAGGCTGGCCACCCCTGCTGTAACTTTTTTAATAGTTGTGTTTGTTGAGTGTTCTCGGGCAACAAGTGTTAGACGGTGCGGGAGTTTGTGAATCGTTTAGAACAGCAACGGTAATTCATTGTGAGCATCTAAAATATTGGTCGCTGACTCCTCCTTGCAGGCAATCAGCTAGTCCAGCAGTGGGGGTCATATAAATACATATATGGCTAATAATAGCCATCTAAATATGAAGGGATGAGGACAATAGCAAATACCCCACAAAGATATGCTTATTCATTCCTTGTGTGATGGTAGCCATAGAAGCCCCAATAAGGATCTCGTTGCGCTAGGTGCTGCACACACACCATATAAAAGTCTCTTCTCCAAAGATCTTACAATCTAATTAAATTAACCAGATTTTGGGAGGAGGAACTTTTACCAAATTCCCTCCAGTTTTCCATTGTCCTTGATAATTATCCTAGTGTGGGTGGTACTAAAGGACACCAGCACAGTCAGAACACTAGCTAGACAGCTACCAGGTGACCCAGTGTAAACTACTTCATCTCCTCTGTGCCTCGGTTTCCCCATCTATAAAATGGGGATAAGAATAATTCTTTAAATCCATTCATATCTGTGGGCACTCAGATAACAGGGTAATGAGATTTACAGAAGTCTCGTGGCTAAATAAAATTCTTTCTTTCTTCGTTTCCATTTTATAGCCCTAAGGGGACAAATTCAGTCCAGCTGTAAATTGCCTCAGATCCTTTGACGTCCCTAAAATTGCACCTGCTCACACAACAGCTGAGTATAGTTCAATATCCCTAAGGCCCTGGATGTGGAGACAGGTCAGGGAAACTGAGCTAGAACTCAAAGGTCTGCAGAGCTGCCGGCATCACTCTGGTGAAGTCAGTGATGTTGTTTCCCGAGAGCAACACCACAATCTAAGGGTTTAAATACACAGAGAAATTGATCAGAATAGCGAGTGCAGAAGACACCTTTCCACAGTCGCTGTTCCAGAATAGCTCCCCCTGTGCACACGCTATTAAACTGCACCCATTATTCTGGAATAAAGTAACTTTTATTCTGGAATAGTGTGTCCGCCTGGAGAGATATTCCACAATAGCTATTGCAAAATAGTGTATTTCACAAGAGCTATTCTGGTCAAATTCCTGTGGAGACAAACCCTAAGACTCTCTGAAGAGGGATTTAGTTTTGAGGCCAACTAAGTAAATATGGAGCCCCTCTGTTCTCCCTGCACAGATGCTTAATATTAGCCGGTCTTTACTGGTTGCTTCTTTGGTTCAGATTCAACCACGAATGATCAGATTTATGGATGCCACTAAAACTAAAGGGGGAACAAACACACAGGAGGCCAGGAGCAAACAATGAAGGGGCAGGATGGAGAGATTAGAGCAGACAACAAAGGAGACACCGTCCTAAAAAAATGGAAATAAACAACACTGCTACAAAGTGGAAGGAGGGGAGAGGAGGGGAGCAATGTAGCCCAACAGCTGAGCCTGTCACATTCAAGCAAGTGCTTGTTTCCGTGGTGCTGTCCTCAGATGACTTCTTTGTGTAACCAAGTTGCTGCAGGGATGGTCTGGCATCAGGGCTAGGCGCTAAAGCTTTCACTAGAGGATGGGTCTGCCTTGAAAAGTAGGGCACAAAAGTCTGAGAACCACTGAGTCAGCTAAATCACGGATGCAGTCTTTGGTAACTCTAAGGACAAGTTAGGCTTGAATGGATCAATAACACCCATATTTTAATGAGTCGTGCGGGGCTCCCGGTGGGTGCTTAAACTGCCGAACATTATAACATAACAAGGTCAGGGGAACATGGCATAAAAACCTATGACAGCTCCTGAATACCAAGTAGTGTGTACACACACAGAGAGATGTATGGTAGGTCTGCCCCTCCCCAGTTTAAGAAATGCAAGAACAGCTGCATTGACACTATCTGTGCCGCAGCCACAGAGGAAGTGCCACCGTTTTAGCTTCTCAAATCATAATCACTAGGATGCAACACAGAGGATTTCCAAACATGTAGCAGTCAAAGAAACCTCATTGAGCTGCCAGTGACATAAATGACACCAAGAGAGTTAAAACCAAACATGAAGGAAGGCAGACCCTTTCCCTCCTCATCTGTGCAAATGTAGCAGTAGCAGTTGATAAGCAAAAGTGATTAACCTGGGTGGTGAGCAGTAGAGGTGAGATCCCTCCAGCATCCAACAGGTGGCTATGCTGAATCAGGAAACCATAAACCTTGCTGGCTTGAGTTGACAGAAGCTAAATGGAAGAAAGGCAGTCAGGTGGTAATGATTTTTAACCACAGCTAACCTGGGGATGGGGTCCAATCAAACCCCCCTTAAAGTGAATGGAAAGTTCCCCAGTGGCTTCAATCGGAATTGAATCAACCCCAAATAGTGGGATTTTCAAAGTGCCTAAACTGATTAGGTGCCTAACTCCCATTGAAATCAATGGGAGTTAGGCACTTCTGAAAAATCCCCCTTATAAGTCTAGACTTCAGCCCATCATCAGCTCCAGGATCAGAGCCCTCCACTCAGTCCCCTGTTTGGGTCTGATATTCATTCTGTGTGTCTGGTTTCTTTCATGAGTCCCACAGCTACCTAAGGGCAGGATTCCTTTGTGATATGGGATAGCACACAAACACTTATGTCTGTTTTCCACTACGTTCTGATTGTCCTGTGTATAGTATTTTTGGATTAAAAAACATGGTCGTGAGAAAAAAGAAGGATTGCTGAGAAAAAAGAGCTCCACACTTTGAAGTTACAAGCACTAAGGGCTAACGGTATTAGTTTCACACCACTATGCCAGTTTTTTACTGGGATGGTAGTTTATTTTGCATGACCCACCTGATCTTGAGTTTCCTTAGCAAAACCATATGGGATTTATCAAGAAGAGTTTGCAGCTGAGTCCCTCAACTCTTATTATTTTCAATTTTCTGACAGTGACTGCACTAAAATTGCTGAGTAGGTGGAAAGAGACACACATCAACATCATGTAGCCATCTGAATGCTCCCTTCCCTCCGGGAGGCCCTGACAGGCAGCAGCTTTCTCTGGTTCCTGGCCCTAGCCAGCCTTCCTGACCCCACCGCGAGCTCAAACCCTACTCTCCAAGACAGCCATCCTGGGCTCTCCTTTAGCTCTGGCCTTGGTGCCAGACACCAACTTCAAGTGTCATGGGGCAGGGCTGGTTGGGCGCCCAGCAGCCGATTAACCCTTTCCTGGCTCATGCGGGGTTTGTACACCCCATCACCAGGGCTTCTAAGCAATGTTTTTCTGATGTTTCCTATGGACTCCTTTGTTGCATATGGACAGAGCACATGTGGGACCGGCAGCGTATACATTTTTGTCCTCGGTTATGCCAACTCCACTAATTATGCATAGCAGAACCACTCATTATACATAGCAGAACCACTCATTATAGCCATCCTCAAATGTAAGGTCGCTGTGTTATTACCGATTTCCCACGAACAGAGCATCTTCTGCCTGTCTAAGGCCCCAATCCCGCAAAGACTTAAACGCATGCTTAACCATACGCTCTGTGAGTAAACCCATTAACTCCAATACAACACTCACCGTGAGGGAAGTTAAGCACCTGCTTTCGTCTGTGCAGGATCTGATCCCAAAGAATTTCTAGGGCCTAGTGGCGTAGGTGGGGATTTTCAAAAGAGCCCAATTTCATAGCCCAGGTGCAGTATCTCCGAGTGTCTGGCCACTTTTCAGAGGAGTTGTTAATGTCGTAACATCCTTAAGGTGCATAGTGTAGTAAACTGCAATGGCACGTGTGTGTTTATTGTGCTGACATGCACAACAGAAACTATTTAGTGACACAGCTGTGGTGCTGAGTCACAGATCCAGCTCTCAAAGGATGAGGATCATGCTGATTACATAAGAAAACAGGCATCTTTCTTGTATGAGGTGCAAAGGAGGCTGAAAGTATATTCTGGGGCCCAACAGAACAATACATTCCATTCCTGAAATCATTAAGCAATAACACACAAGATGTGCTCCTATTTTTGGTACATGCCTCCAGCTGTATTGGGAAATACACTTTGGATTGCTTGCGAATTGTTGGTATATACCCAGTATAAGGGCCCTTCCTAGCCAGTTCCTCTGGCGAGAAGCAGATGAAATCTTCATCTGTCATTCAGAGATTATAAAGCCAGAAGGCATCAGTGTGATCATGTAGTCTGACCTCCTGCGTAACACAGCTCTAGGACTTCTCTGACTTGATTCCTATTTGAACTAGAAAAAAAACATCCTATCTTGATTTAAACATTTCCCGAGATGGAGAATGCACCACAACCCTTGGTAAGTTGTTCCAATCACCTTCACCGTTAAAAAATTGCCCCTTATTTTTAGTCTGAATTTGTCTCGCTTCTAGCCATTGGTTGCTTAATGACACTGACGCAAAACAAGCATCAGTGCGGCACCTAGGGATGTTCCACTCACCTTTGTAATGCTGCACAATCAAGAACAGGAAGAATTTACCTCGGCTCAATTCCACTGTCTACTAAAAATTCCTTCTGCAGTTTCATCTTGACGCCATATGCTTCAGCGGAACTAGTCCTAAATTCTTGCATAGTGTTGTTGTGTACTGTTAAAACAACTCCAGAGGCTCCACAACAGAGGTAGACGCATCTCAGTAATGGATGAAACACTTTCTCGGTGATGGTTTGTAATATACACATTTGTAAAGGGCTTTGGGATCTTTCAGCGTTAAAGCAGCTATTTACAAATTTAATCTATTAGTACCATTCCTACTGGCATTACTAACACTCCTAGACACACTAGAATTTAACACCATTAACATTGTCCTTCCTTCCTTTAAAAAGAAAAGTGTAACTAATTTTCACACTTCGTTTAAATCATATAACGAACAGCCCCAGAGCAGGGAGGTTATTAGCTCTCATTGTGGTGTGAGAGAGACAATGAAAACTGTTACTAAATTATACACGTTTATACTAATTGCAGATCTTGGGACGAGGCGTTTATTAATGTATAATTATGGACGTTTGAAGAAAGAGAGGAACTAAGCTAACAAAATGATCTGAGCAGTCAGTTAGAAGACTTCTGTGGCACCTGCTCAGTTCCAAGTTGTTTGATGCTCCAGTGCTATCCAGCACAAAACTGGAAGACAAAGGGAAGCAAGGCATGCTGAAGAACTCCCAGCGGCCATCTGTTGTGTTCCACTAGATCATTTAACATCAGCAGAAGACACAGGAGCCAACAGAGTATGATATAGTCAGGCAACATCAAGGTGTGACAAAGTGGGAATGTTCTTAATGTTTTCTCTGAATACTGTGTGGGTGCCTCAGTTTCCCCTATGCATTTCTTAGATATCTAGGTGGGGGGAACAGGGTGTGTGATTGTTGCAGAGCCCAAGAGGGCCCCTGTGATACAGTCTGCACAGAGAATGGCTGACACTTTGTCTCCTGGCAACTAATGGCCTGGGCCCCTCCTCTACAAAGGTGCCAACTGAAGGTGTTGGAGAACAAAGAGATCAGGTGACCTCTTGGCCCCGGAAAGGAACAAAGGCAGAGGAGGGGCTGGAGAGTTGCAGTTTGGAGCTGGCGGGGAAAATGGAGGGGAGGCCAGACAGACCTCCTGGCCTCCCCTAGCTCCCCAAGATGGACCTGACTGAGGGGGTCCTGTTGTCTGTACCTGCAAGACCTGTCTTGGACTGTGTTCCTGTCGTCTAAATAAACCTTCTGTTTTACTGGCTGGCTGAGGGTCATAGTGAATCGCAGGAAGCCAGGGGTGCAGGGTCTTGCCTCCCTCAACTCCGTGACACAAGGTGCTTAACTTTTATCCATGTATTTATTTTAAATCTGCAGTGAATTGAGGGCGAAAATCTAGGTATTTATAATTTCTCATGCTGAGATTTTGCAAAGTTTGAGATCAATAGAAATGTTTCTGTGGTTCGTTTTGTTAAATGCCACTGAAAACATTTGTTTTTAAATGTCATCCACAGCCTGAATGCTATTGCATTAACCTAGTATGCAAGAGCCTGAAAGTCTAGACTCTGTTTATGGTCCACGTTCAGTGAAATGCAGGCAGTACCGGTAAGCAGCCAGCAATACCGGTAAAAAATAAAATGACATCTTCAAAGCTCTTTCTGATTTAAAAAAAAAAATCTCAGGTTTCATTAGTAACAGAACTAAGGACATCTGCTTTTATCATCTGATTTTTTTAAAGAGATGCTTGGGGAAATAACCCTTTATTTCCCCCTGACAAATTGTACCTGAAATGGTTACAAATAATTCACTGCACTTGAAAACAGAGAGAAAAGAGAGATTTCTGTCTCTTTTACAGCAGCCGGTGGTCAGTCAATTCCATTGCTTTGCTGGTGCCCAGAGGAGTGCCGATTTGATTAGCATGAGGACACCACTCAGCATTGCTAGGGGAAGTTCACATGCATGCTTTCCCCTAGGCCTTGCAAGAGGGAGCTTGCCAGCAAGAGCAGCAGCAAAGATGCAACTGACAGGCAGGGGCAGACACAGGCACTGAGAGAAGGGGGAGCTAGCCGGGGTCCAAGCATGGCTTTGATCTTGGGACCACCCACTCTCCCCTGCTGGAAAGACCTTTGTAAATATCAGCAGGGGAACAAAATAAACGGACAATGTATATTTCCATACATGCTACTTAAAGGAGGCTCAATCAGAAACCTGAAGGGTTATAAATTTGTCCCCGTCAACTATTTCAAGCTGATAACGGTCCTTTCAGCTGACCGGGTCCCCTTTATTCAGTTCAGGACAAATGATCCAACTGTGAATTACTGCAGTCACAAGACAAGACGCAAAAAGGACACGGAGTTTGATCTCCATCCGAGATGCCTCCTGCAGAACCAGAGTTCAGTTATTTGAAATCAGCCTCTGAAACACAGCAAGGTTCTAGCAGCATTATTCACGTTAGCCTGTTGGTGGTGTTTTTCTCCAAGGGAACTAAAGGGTTCATCGGCTCAGTGACTGCTCAGACAGCTGCTCAGTGAATCCTGTCACTGGATTCATTATTTAATTTCATTAAACTTTTCAGGGGCCAAAACCAGTTCCTCAGCAGCAACATTGCAGCAAGATGTGCCATCAAACCATTATTCTGGCCCATAGCAATGTGGTAGCTAGGCAGGCAAACAAAACAAAATAGCAAAGTGCCGAATTGGTATGTTCATGGTATACGTACAGAGAAGTTAAATAAAAACAAAAATACTCTTGCTGAAAGGTTGCAATGTAACACTGCTTTATATCTTAGCATTCTGAACAATAACACACAAGAACCCCAAATCAGAGAGAGACAAAACAGGCTGCTCCCCAAAAATAGAGAGACACAACTCGTCCCACTTTACTCTAGGCTGGCTAGCTGAAGAATTGACTCTGATCACATGCTTCCCTATAGAGTCCCCTACCCTGTAAGCAGGATGAGTAAAAAATCCCTTAGGCTTTGAAGTGACCGTTTGCAATTTTTAAAGTTTTCAATACAGCACAAGAATGAAGTTTTCTATCCACAAAGCAAGCTCCCTCCATGTGCCAAGAGCCTCAGACTTCACCTGGAGAGACACCTCCTATGCATGAGAGAGGCCCTTTCAGCCCATGGCCTGTCTGCTTTGTCAAGAAGGGGCATAAATAGTATAAATTATGATGGATTCAAGTTTTGTTTTGTTTTAATTTATAAAGTGTCAGTTACTGGGCAAACTGTGCCTGGGGCCCCTTTCAGTCCCTCCCGAGTGCACCCCTTATATGACAGGCCTGTTTCCTCCCTTACTTTGCGTAGAACCACTGTCAGACTGGATCTCTGGCTCCCATTGTATTGATGACACAGAGTCAGTCTAGTTTGGGCACCACTAGAAGTTTCCCTTCGAGAGTCTGGGACAGCTTCCATTTGCGGTGACCCAGAGCCGGTGTCTCCAAAACAGCCCGTTTGTTCATTTCTCAAAGGGACAATGCATGAGAGCAAAGTGCCAACTAAGGCAATAACCTTTGCAAGTTCCCCTCAGCCCAGCTGAGTCCATCTCTGGCCTGTTTACAAGTCTCTGCATCTCCCTGTTCCTCTGGGTAGCAGTCAGACCCTCAGCTTTTCTCTGACACACCCTTGGTAGCTTCTCCTCCTCCCTCCCTATCACACTCCTCCTCTCCCTTTTTCAAGGCCTTTAGGTCTCCTTTGATTGAGGCATGGCCTTGGGAGGAGGAACTCAGGGGAGCCTGCCTGGAGGCTGTCTTATCTTCGCCATCGCTCCTGGCCTGCAGGTTTCCGCATTTACAGCCTTCTTTGAGTTAACTCCATCCCACCTGGCCAAACGCACAGAGGCCCGCCCACATTCTTTAAACAATAACAGGGCTATTTCCCAGTTGGTCACATCGGGCATCTACTCTGACCATCTTTGAATGCCAGATTTTTTTACCCTGGCCAGATTGGACACCTGTTCACTAGCACCGAGACGGAGAATGCCGGCCTCAGTTCACATACTCTGCAGAACCCCAGAGTGGGCACTTTCAATCCACGTATTTTAAACCACGCGAGCGGAGAAAAACTATAGATCAGGGATCGGCCACCTTTGGCACGCGGCCGGCTAGGGTAAGCACCCTGGCGGGCCGGTTTGTTTACCTGCCGCGTCCGCAGGTTCGGCCAATCGCGGCTCCCACTGGCTGCGGTTCGCTGCTTCAGGCCAATGGGGGCTGCGGGAAGCCGCGACCAGCACATCCCTCAGCCCGCGCTACTTCCTGCAGCCCCCATTGGCCTGGAGCGGGGAACCGCAGCCAGTGGGAGCCACGTCCGGCCGAACCTGCGGACGCGGCAGGAAAACAAACCCTGGCGGGCCGCGGGCCAAAGGTTGCCGATCCCGGCTATAGATCCTACCATAGGCGACATGTGGGAGGGACATAAAGGGGAGCACCAGGTAAAGGGGGGGGGGCACGTGACCTACTCCTGATCTTCTAAGTCATCGAGGCCTGCCTGTCTGACACCTGGTTTCCATGCTGACTGAAGGAGATTACCATGCACCGAAACGAACCATGCAAACTACTTAATCGCTATAATCCTGCAGGAGAACAAAGATGTCGAAAGACGGCCTGACTCAAAGAGGATGTTATGTACTCATTTGTTTTGCTCCCCAGGGCCTCTGAAGATCCATCTTGTGTACAAGGCGGGAGCGTCCCCCTGTGCACTTGAACACAATAGCTAACATATTACACACGCATGCTGGAGGATTAAAGCTTGGCCTGCTATACATTTGCTGAACTGTCCCAGGGCGTCAGCTGTTGCGGGATCTTGGCTTTCCAGCCTGGCAGTGTGTCGTCTCTATTGTCCACTGGGTGGCAGCGGCTCCCAGCCTTCATTGGGTGTTGTGGTCTGTTCGCAAAGGTTTGTTTTTGTAAAGCTCTGGTCTGTTTGCCACTGGTGGAAACCAGGAAAGGGCCAAGACGGACTTGAACCAATGCTAGAGCCGGCAGGGGCCAAAAGCACCACTAAAACACTGGACGCCTCTGTGGGGCCGGGGAACTAGTTAAATGATTGTGTTTCTTACTGTAGTGGCTAGGAACCAGCCAGCCTTGGAGCCCGGTTGGGCTGGGTGCTAAACAGACACAGGCCAGTAGCAGACCCTGCTCCAAAGAGTGAATAGTCTAAAGCCAGACAGGGGACAGCAATGGAACACACCGCTGATCAATGTGACAGTGGCAAGCGCCGCTTGTTGGGGTCGATTTCGTTAGGGGGGGATGACGTCACAAGCGATAAGAGACCAACAGCTGGGACTGGAAGGAAATTGTAGTCAGCCTGTTTACAGCCCTTTGGCCAAGACTTTCAAAAGTGCTAGTGAGTCCGGGGCCCAACCTAAGTGCCTTTAAAAAGAGCCTGATTTTCAGAGGGCAGGTGCTTAGCCTCTTCTGACAACCCCTTTAAGGCGTCCCACGTTGGGCCTCCAAAAGTGGAAGCGCCCCCAACCTCACGTAGTCACTTTTGAAACCCTCGGTACCCTTTCTGTTAGCACCTTAGGCAACAGGACGTCCTGGTCAAAGACTCAAAATCCCCTTTAACTGAGGTGGGAGAGGTTACAATACATTTCTCCAAGGCAGACCAAAAAGCCCTCCCATGAATCCAGGGGAGATGAGGTCTGACAATATTAATATTTCTAAGGTAATTAACAAGCAAGAGAAAAAAAAACCCTTTAGGTTCCAGAACTGTACCCCCCTAACGTACAGGGGATTGTGGAGGGAGGGATGGGGAATTTTTATACATCATAAAGAAGCAAACCAGACTTGGACAAATCATTTCCCGTCTCCGGACCTCTGTTTCCCCATTTGTAAAACAGGGGGGAAGCTATTTACCCTCTTGATGAGGTTCCTGCAGTTTACAGATGCGACGTGCTAGGTAAGAATGACCTATTAGGGTGATGATCATTATTAATAAAATCAGGCACAAACCCAGTGCTTTGTAGGTCACGGCTCATCAGAGTGATGAAGAAAGAGAGACTATGGACAGTCTAAAGCATCCCTTATCATGCCCATTGCAGAGTAAGCGTCACCTAACCCATTCAAACTCAGATCACCTTAAACAATCTGCCCTCACCGCTCCCATTTATATTTGTAAGCGTAGGTCTGGGTGTTCTGTTATCTGCTCGCTGGCTCAGTGCTATCAAGTACAATCGGAGCAATGAAGTGATTTATCGCTGGGCGTTCTCTCGCCCTGCTGGGGCACAAACAAAGGTCTCTGTCTATCGCTCCTGCTCCAAGCAGCTATTAAGGTCTGTTCGGCTGAGCCGAGTTAGCAAAACAGGTTGGGAAATACTTGGGGGTTGTGACTTAGCCCAGTACGATCTCTGCTCTTCCGTGGGCTGCGCCCTGGATGCCTCCTAGCCTGAACGTGACAGTTCGCTGGGCACTGGCGTCTGCTGAAGGAGTCCAGTCCCCCCCAGGGTGGGTCCGGAGTGGGGAGAGCACTCTGGAGCGCTTTGGACACTTGGACAGAGGACAGTCCCTCTACCTGTGGGACATTCTGGCACCATGGGCCCCTCCACCGTGGGTGTGGCAAAGGCCCTGCCCCATTCTGCATCGGCTGGCAGTGCAGGGATGGTGCCGGGGAGAGAGCTTGCCGCACCTCCAAAAGGTGAAGCGTGGGAAGCAACGCTCAGCCCCCAGGTCATACCCTCAGCCGGCAGCAGCTTTTGCATCGTGAAGGTTCCCAGTGCACTTGACAGGCTATATCCAGGAATCCTTTCATCCAGCTCGGAAATGCAGCCACCTCTGGGGTGGGACGTCATAGCCACACAGCAGCACCACACGCCTCCCTTTTTCACAACTGTCCTCCTGAGGAACTCCTCCTTGTGGTGTAATGAACAAGGGGGGCGGGGTTAGCCCAGCAGCCTGGAGGCAAGGCAGAGCTGATTGCTAGGAGACCACGTACTGCAGGCAGGGTGATAGGAGAGAAGAACCCATTTATGCTTGTTCAGTCACTGTGGGAATGTATAGACCAAGGCCGAGATCCTCAAAGGCACCTAAATACCATTGAGGGGCTGGGCCCACAGGCCGAATTCCAATTCGCGGGTGGGGAGGGGGGCACACGCGTATGTTAAGAAGCTGCACCTGCTTACACCAGGGCTGAACATGACCCCCTGGCTCTGAGCGGCCGCTCCCTAGCTCCTTGTCCCCTGCGTCTCCCCCACATTCTGCACATGGGGTAAGTAACACCAGAGGGTTAAGGGCAGGGAGGAATCTGTCCCCACGTCTCACCACCTTCCACTTAGAGAAAGCCTTGGGGTGGAGAGTTAATATCGGCAGCGTTGCCAACACCAAGTGTTCAAACGGTGTCAATCAAAAATGACCCCATTGGCTTCAAAAGTCACGCGTGTGGCTTCGAGACGTTGGAGGAGAGCGTTACCAGCCGGCCCGCCGACCCATCGGAGCCCTCGTCCCGCAGTGCCTAGTGACAAAGAGGAAAAGAAATGCTTTCAATTTCTGTTCAGCCACCTTTCACCCAGGGCTCTCGGAGCACGCACAAGGACGTGGCCTTCAGCCCATCACGGCCTGGTCCTGTCCCTTAAATAAATAATTATTTCCTGCTGAGTCAGGTGATCCCATGCGGCGCCCTGTCATAGACGCATAGACTTTAAGGTCAGAAGGGACCATTATGATCATCTAGTCTGACCTCCTGCACAACGCAGGCCACAGAATCTCACCCACCCACTCCTGTAACAAACCCCTGACCTATGTCTGAGCTATTGAAGTCCTCAACTTGTGGTTTAAAGACGTCAAGGTGCAGAGAATCCTCCAGCAAGTGACCCGTGCTCCACGCTGCAGAGGCGAAAACCCCCAGGGCGAAAACCCCCCAATCTGCCCTGGAGGAAAATTCCTTCCTGACCCCAAATATGGCGATCAGCTAAACCCTGAGCATGTGGGCAAGACTCACCAGCCAGCACCCTGTCCTCAATCCACCCAGGGCTCCGTCTCTCCCAGCTGCTGTGGTGTCGTCTGAGCAGAGACAGGCAAAGGCCACCAGAAGCAGTAAGTTCTTACGCCGGTGCATCAGACCAGTGTTTCTCTACCTTTCCCGTGTTGCCACCCGCTGGGATCCACCCCCCAGCCAGCTGGGACCCCGGCTCCTATTTAGCAATATGACAAGGACAGGGCAATAGCAACCCCCAAAACCCTGGTAGGGGTCATGACCCCAGGGTGCAGCTCCACCAGCGCTGGGCACCAGGGAGGGGGCACACGTGGGCGGTTCCACCCCTGCAGATGGAAATGACAGCATTGGCCAGTCACTGGAGTGTGACCTTCAGCTCCGCCTGCCCCAAGGCCTGGTCTGGTCTCCTTTGCCTCGGAGTACACGGGGCCCTGTGCGGCCATAGACCCCCCTCGTTTCTGGTGCAAGACAAACCCACAAGCCCCGGGTCCCCGCTCTACAGGCAGCGGCGGTGGCACTTTAAGAGCCGAATGGCGGGTGCTAGTGCCAGGCAGGGCCTTGCTCAACGGAGGTATAATCGCCGCGCTCTAGACTTTGGCCTTGGCAAGCGCCGCCGGCCCCTCTCCCCGGCTTCAGCACAGCGGCACCTTGGATTCTCCAGTTAGCCGAGCCATGCAATTTCTTATCTGCCGCCGAGCGTCCCAAAGGCCCTGCCGCCTGCAGAAACAGCCTGCAAAGCTTCTTGCAGCGGAAACAAGCGCAAAAACCCCGTGTCCGGCTGCATCTAGCCCCGGGGGCAGGTGCGTGGGGGTCGTGCTGCAGCTCCTCCCATGCCCGGCGGGGTCCCTGCTCTAAGCCAGCTGCAATCAGAGACAGTACTTCAAGTCTGGCCAGATTCTCCCCAGGTGAGGAAACACTTGAGGACACAAGACAGCAGGGCCCCCGCCCAGCCCCAGGCTTCCTTGGCGGCTGGTAACACTGCGTGGCGCGAGTGGTCTCAAAAGTCTAGGATGTCGCCCAGACGCTGTGGTGATGGGCACCAAACAGATACACATAGTAATAAATACAGGTATTTCATTAATTTGTAATAATAATAGTAACGAGGGGAACAAGGCAGGACAGCGGCATTGCCCTGCACCACGTGGCTGTCTCTGGCTTTCCCCAGGAAGGTGCTGTCAGGGTTGCCTGGCTCACCTAGATTTGGCTTGACCCGGGCCTTTCCCAGCCTGGGTGCACCCCCTGCACTGGGGCTCACAGCTCAGAGGCTCAGTCCAGCCCCACGGGAGGGCCCATCTGCACTGAGACAGGCTGGGTTTTAACCAGCTCAGGTGACAGTCAGGTGGTAACTAGGTTTCTCTCTGTCTGTGATAGCCTAGCCCCGGTACCCTAGTCTCGGAGCACATCTCGATCCCGGCAGGGAGGGCAGTGCTGCTAGCCCCGTTTTGCAGATCGGGAACGGGGGCCCAGAGAGCTTAAGGCTCAGATCTGCAAAGGGATTTAGGGTCCTGATTCCTGTGGATTTCAACAGAAGTTAGGAACCTAAATGCCTTGGTGTACCTGGGCCTCAGTGGGTCACTCCAGGTCACACAGGGAGCCTTTGGCAGAGCAGGGACGTGAATTCGGGTCTCCAATGGCCTATGCTACCATCCCACCCCCGCGAACCAGCCGTGCTCACGTTCCCCAGTGCAGCCCGAGAAGCGTCTGCCCCCAGCCTGGTTTTATAACAACCTTCCTGTTCCCAGTGGGCAGGAAGGCTCAGATGGGCCCGAATCCAAGCTCCAGCCCCCAACAGCCGGGCTCTGGCTCAGAACAGAGCAGCTTGTGCCCATTTTACAGTTAGAACCCTATTAGGTTTGGGCCAGAGAGGTTCCCCCTGCACGAGCTTGTCTGCTTGGAAGTAAGGAAGGATCCAGTGTAGATGGGGCAAGTTGTGTGTTTAATGTTATAGCAGCTGGTCATGGGGGAACCCTACCAGAACCATGGGGGAACCCCTGAGCAGATGGCATGATGTTAAACCTGACTTGTCCCTGTCTTCCCTGGCCGCCCGGTTAACATGACTCCTCAAGGTCGTGTTCTAACGTGACCTCATTGTCTAGTGAGGAGAAGTCGCTGGGGTGCCCAGGGCCTTGCAGACGGTGCCCTTGAAAGCTACACGGCTGGCTCAAAGGGTTAGATTAGAGCCCTGGCCCTGGACAACGTATTAGCCCCTGGCTGGGAAGCAGCATCTCCTGAGCTGCTCCCAGGTAGCACCGATTCCCTGGAGTGCCGATGGGAACTACCAGCAACTGTAGCTTTTGCAGTCCTGCGTGGGCAAAGTTTTCAGTGGTGCTCCTGAGCAGAGCCCAGAGTCCCCAGTGAAAAGATGCAGGGGCGGAGGGGGGGGGGGGGACCCCTGCCATCAAGGATTGGCCTGGCCAGTTCTGCCAGAACACACATCTGCAGCGTCTCCAGCTGGACTGGGACTTCCCAGGCCTGCTGTACAATCATGCGCACGGAAGGCAACCTACAACTCAGCTTCACAAGATGACCAGAGACTCTGTTTTCACTTTAGGATAAAGCAGGGATTGGACTTCCCCTGCCAGCTCAATCCGTGGCCCCTCCGCTGCCCCAGCCCTGGAGGGGAATGAGCTACCAGCAGCCGAGGTGCTGGGTTCTGCGGTATGGGAATGGGCCGGGGGGGACTGTAGCAGGACAACATGGCTTGGCTGACCCCAGCCTTGCTCTCTGACCATTCTTCCGACCCTTCCGAGACCCCAGCAGCGTGGCTCTCCGCCCCAATTAAGGGCTGAACATGCCCCCTCCCCATCCCCTGCTGATCTAGGGAGCGAAGGCACTTTCAGGATTCGAACCCAGCGCCCCTGCAGTGCAGCGAAGAGCTTGAGCCATCAGGCTATGGGACCTGCATGGCAGCTCCATGGCTTGACACTCAGCTCTGAGTACCCCCTGGGGAGGAGAATAAGCCCGGAGGGGTGAAAATCACCCTACGGCGCCCCCGCTCCATCCCAGCGGCAGACTCATAGATTCCAAGGCCAGGAGGGACCTTCTATCTAGTCTAGATCTCTCTGATCTTCTGTCTAGTCTGACCTGGAAGATCAGAGAGATCTAGGGTATCTAGTTGGACCTCCTGCAGGACGCTGGGCCTAGGATGCAGGGAGGCGGAGGGAGGCCTGCGTTTCGCCTGCCTTTCACAAGCAGGGCAGGACCTTTCCTTGCCCTCTCCCTCTCCGCTGTACGGGGTAGGGCCAAGCAAATCACGGAGTACAGGATCTTCAGATCAATCTTTAATTGGTGCCGGGTGATGGAGGCAGGCTGGGGGGATTACAGGGTCCATTTCCCTGTCAGCCAGGAGGGGAGAGCCCCCAAAGCCCTTCGAGCGGATGACAACTGCCTCTGTGCTCTTCGGCCCCGGGCTAATCGGTTCCTGTTCCTAACACTTCTCCTGGGCTCTCTCCCCCACTTACGATTGTCTTTCCTGCTCTGCCCTGGGCTCTGGGGCTTCTCCTTTATCCCCCAGTGCGACGAGCATCCGTCCAAGTCGACCTTGGGGCTGCCCAGCTGTACCGTTCCTAAGCAGAGAATCAGTCAATCCAAGACCCTGCCTCCCTCCTCTGCTGCCGCGCGGGCAGTTGGTTTAGCCCGCAGCCCCCGGCGCGATTAAACTTCTCTCTGCAGATAAAGCGGCAGTGGCACCTTTTGCCTCGGCCTCCCAGGAGCCAGGCCTGCAAAGGCAGCAGCTCCTGCAGCATGGGAAGAATTGCGATCTCCCCCGGCCAGATGCCACAGTGATGGGCCCGGTCGGAGAACGTGGATGGAGAGAGATCAGCAGCCTGCCGGGTGGAGTTGGTGCCATGTGATCCACCTGCAAAAGGCTCCTTCCTTTTTCGCCAACCCCTGCAGAGACCCCAGGACCCACCGGGAGCCTGACTTCTGGCACGTCGGCCTGAATCCAGCCCTGGCCAGACCCCACGGAAGTTGGTGCTGACTCCAGCCAGGTGCAGGTCCACGTGCTGAAGCCAAGGAACTGCTGCCGTCTCGGGCTGAGGAGCAAGGCCAGCACGATGCTCCAGGCCGGTTTCTAGCCCCGATGCAGGACTCCCGCTCCGCCCTTGGCTGAAGTCGACCTGGGTGGAGCAGGGCTCAGGCTTGCTAAGCCAGCTGGCCGGTGCCCACGCTCTGCCCTCCTGTAGAGCAGCACCCGGGCCTCAGAGCGCTGACGCTCGCCCATGAGCTTGGTGACAGCCCGGGGAGGGAGGTCAATAGACTTAGCCCATTTCAGGAGGGCCCGGGGGCAGCTGCAGGCGTGGAAGAGGAGCCTCCCGTTTAGAGTGCCCATCTTGGCACACCTTGGGCCTGATTTTCAGTGGCGCTGCCGCTGCGGGTGCCCTGCCCCTCCGAACACCAGCCCCCAAAGAGCTTCTAGTTCAGTGGTTCGGAACCCATTTACTATTGGTGGGTCGCATGGGCAGCTCTCTCTGTGGGACACAACCACACCATATACACACTCCCTGGATGGCCCTGAGGATGTCACATGGGCCACAGCTGTGTGCGGATTGGGCTGCAAGTGGCCCCCGGGTCGCAGGTTGAGAACCACTGCTCTAGCTGGACAGACAGACAGATGGAGGCACCCATCATCAGAGGGCACTTGGGAGCCAAGTCTCAGATCCCCAAAGGCTTCCAGGCACCTAACTCCCATTGAAACCAGTAGGATTTAGGTGCTGCAATACCTCTGCGGATCTGGGCCAAGCGCGTCAGCAGTAGCGGAGCTGGGATCTGAAGTCAAACTCCCCCACTCGTGCTCAGGCCACACTGCTGCCCCAAAGGTGGGCTCAGGCATTCAGATTGGTTTGTCGGGGTGCAGGGGGGATTGGGGTTCCCAGCCATCCAGGAAAGGGGGGGGTTGAGAGACACCCTCCTGTGCCCCACCCCCACTTTAAGCAAACCTGGGCTCTCAGCTGGAGGGAAAAGCTGTTAAACCAAAGGGCCAGATGGGAGCCGAGGCTCAGCCCATGCCCGGCAGCGCCCGGGTCAGGCACTCCGTGCAAAGATTGAGGAGAAGCCACTGCAGATAACTCTGCAAACTGTCCTTCGCCGGGAGCGGTTCTCATGCCAGGAGGGGGAGAGGCAGGGAGAAGAGGCAGCCAAGGTGGCCTTGAGCTCTTGCCTGGAATAAACAAGCCGGCCCATCCCCACCCAGCTGGCCGGCCGGCTCGGGGAACTGGCGCAGAGCCCTGGCGCAGCCCCAGGCGCTTCAGCTAGCTCAGCACGGCCCCAGCCATGGGTCCGGCTCAGCCGAGCCTACGCTGAGGGCACAGCTCCGTGGTTAGCCCCACCACCCTGCAATGCTGCTGCCCTGGTCGTCCCCAGCGACCCTCACACCGGAGCCGAGCAGCGGGATGAAGGGTCCCTCGCGCTGACAGGGCCGGGGGCTCACAGGGGACAATGCAGGGGGAGGCCCAAAGTCCTGAGTCTCCGCGCTCACGAGTGGAGTGGGGCAGGAACCAGCTTTCCCATCCCCCACAACGTTCCCGTTCTCCATGAGGAGGAAACCGAGACCCTTCGACTGTGTGTGGAGAGAGAACAGCCCGGAGCCCCGTGGTTAGGGTAGAGTAGCTGCTCTGGGGTCCTGCTCTCTCCCCTCTACCAGAAACTCCATCCTGGACCTGAGAACCCTTCCCAACACAAGTTTTGTCCAGACAAACCCTTTCCCATGGAAAGTTTTGGTCTCAACTTGTCAGAAATCCCTGACCAAAACCCCAGGCCCGCTCAGTTCTCGTGGCTAGAAGCTGGGGGTGACACTTGTCCCTAGGAGTCAGGTTTTACCTGGTTGCAATTAAGCCAGATCATTAGGCTGAAGTCTTTATTGACAGAGGCAGCGTGGTCTAGCAGACAGAGAACCACCCTGGGACTCCAGAGACCTGGATTTGTTCCCAGCTCTGCCAGCGACGGATTGTATGACCATAGGCAAGTCACTTCACCTGCCTCCATTTCCCCACCCACCCTTTGGCTGTTTAGATTGTGATCATGTTGGGGCAGCCGCTGCGTATTCTGTGCGCATCCAGCACCGGGCACCCTGGGTCCCACTCGCAGCTAGGGCCTCTAACTGTTACCGGGAGGCCAATGATATTTAATAAACCTCCCTGATGACAGGCACCGTCCCAAGCTCTGGGGCCCTGACCGTGCATTTAAAAACCACAGCACCAACACGGATCCCAGACACAAAACCATCTGAGACCCCAGCACTGCCAGACCGTCTCCCCCACACAGCTGATCCTCAGTCACATAATACGGCAGCTTGGGACCCCTCCCCACAGCCCTACCCCGTGGCAGCTCAGACCAACAGGCGTTGCAGCATACCTGGAAAGTCAAAAGACTCCAAGCTGGGGGGGGTGGGAGGAGAGAAGTATCCGCATCTCAGAGGGGCTCCAGCAAGCCCCCTCAATGACACAGGGAGAAAGGCAGGTCCCAAGGCAGATAGGGAGGTGGAATATGCAGCCCTAACTTCCTCTTGCAGTTCCAAATTAGCTTCTTCACCTCCCATCCCGCCTGGCGCCGCTGTGCCCCGTTCATTAGTGGCCACGTTTCGCCCCGGCCTTGGCGGAGGGGAAGAGGGTGCTGCACGGGTCCTGAAGGCCCCCCACCCTCAGAGGGGCTGGAGTCACACAACAGCTTGCAGGGGGCGAAGGGGTCAGGCCCAGCATTCAGCCCTGCTCTTATCAGCGGCTGGCAGCTGAGCCCTTGCACACAGCCGCGGGCACGCTGCTCACTGCCGATAAAAGCTGTTATCCTAAAGATGCTGGCAAAGTCCCGGTCAGCAAAGGGCCCCTCAGCCCAGGAGCTGTAGGAATCCAGCGCCTCCCTCAGCGGCAGGCAAGTCGCAGCAGCTTGGTTCTTTAAGCCCCTTCCCTAATGCCAAGCCTTTGCCACCCTCCACAGATACCCACTTCCTTACGCCGTGGGTTGAAGGGGATTGGCACAGATCTCGCCCTCACCAGGAGGGACGCTCTGAGAAGGGGATGCTGCTCTAGCCGGAGCCCCTCCCAACCCCAGGCAGTGCTGGGAGCACGGCCTGACCTGTTACGAGGCAAGTTGGCTTTTTGGGGGCTTGTGAATCTTACAACCACGAGGAGAAGTCCCATTTTCTGCCCCATCGCCGTACCTCCTTGATGAACGTCGCATCCTTACCCCGTACAAAGACCACATGTTTAACAGAGCCGGTCTCTTTCGCTCTGTGGGGCCTTGGGCAGATCCCACTCGACTCAGACGGCTTGAGGCGTGGGAGTGGGGGCTTATTCGCTTTTGATCAGATGTATGGCAGCGCCGCCCGGTCCCTCCTGCCCCAGATGAGCGCACAGGCACATGCACATTTCAAATTTGGCTCCTGCAAATGGGTTATGCCCAGGACTTCGAAAGCTGCTGTGACTGACCACTCAGGCCAGTGATGGAGACAAAATTCCAAAGGCAGTAGGAACCGGAGTGAAACAAACTCACTTAAAATCCCCATGAACACTCCTGTCTTGTTAGGCGGTGGGCTCTTTAGGGCAGGGGCTGTGCCTCAGTACAATAGGCCCCGATCCTGCTTTCAGCTGCCACAGCGCTACTAATCATGGAACCACTTTTGCTTTGCTCAGCCAAAGTTCGTGATGGCGGACACGCAGCCGTCTGCAGAGGGCTGGCACGTGGCTGACGCACATCCCCTGCGCTTGGGACGCGACGGACCCGAGAGCTCAGCTCCTGTTTTAGGTACCTACACAAGCGGCCAGATTTTCCAGCGTGCACTGAACAAGGGTCACGTGGAGCCGAGGCCTAGTGGGGGCTCTCTGCCCTGGGGGGGAGTTTCACTCTCCAGGAAGGCAGAGCAGACCCATTGCTCTAGCTAGTTTCAGACGCAGGCGTGTGATTCGAAGCAGAGCACCCGGGGAAGGAAATTAACAGGCATTTGGAAAAAAAAAGTCAACTTTATTTCTCATCAAAACAGAATTGGCAACAAAGTCACAACAATCAGCATTTTCACCCCCACTTGGGAGGAAACCCATCCAAAAACAATAACTTACACAGAATGACGGCTCTGCGACCGGTCCTTCACCACAGCGACAGGCGGGGCTGTCAGTTCCACACACTAGACACTCCAGGGAAAGCAAGAGTGGGAAGGAGGGAACGGCTGCCGACCGGCAAAGCTCAGACAGTGGGCATTTCACAGTGACCTGCACGAGTGTGAAATGCTGTGGCACATCTGGATAAAGCTACAGACATCTGCTTCACCCCTCCCCCCGCCCCTCCAAAGTCTCACACACTGCAGTCTCCCATCCCTCCCTACTGGCATACGGGGACTGGCCAACTTCACAAACACAAACGGATACTGCTGTCCAGAGCTTACCCTGTGCAAGCCTGCCAGCAGGGCAAGAGCACGTCACCTCGCACGCGGGCGTGGGAAAGAGAAGCCAGCTTGAAGGAGCAGGGGCAGCCCATCTCAAACAGCGCTAACCGTCTTGATTTCACAGCGCATCAGCTGTCAGAATGTGCAGTGCGACAGTGGGGGAAGAGTGGTCCCACGCTTGTGCAAAGGGATTGCCTCTAGCCGGAGAAAAGGAGACACCCACAACACTCTGCATTGCAAGAGCAAGGAGCGTGTGTGTGTGTAAAAATAAAAAACACACATATAGCCCAGTCTGTTTGTACACAAACCTTGCTTTACAATGGAGTGTATATATTATACACATACGCATTACACACGTGCATTGTACCCCAAGGGTGCGTGTACATAGTCCTTGCTTTACAACGCAGCATGTAGAACACACGCGATATCCTGCATCGTGTAATGCTTTCCAAAAAAAAGGAACGTGACCAGAGAAGATCTGCCCCCGGGCAGAAAAAGTGGGTCGTAAGTCTCAATTGCTCTATGCCTGGTTTTAAGTGGACATCACCCCAGAAGCATTTGCCCTCTTTGTAGTCTCTCTTACAGCAGCCAGCAAGTCAGGCTGATTTCATTTGTGTTTCTAGCTAATTGAAATATTGACAGCAATTAAGAAAGACCCTGAGAATCCCCACCCAGTTTGACTCCTGCAATGAATGGCTGGTTCTGGTGTGGAGTCCACAGTGGAGCTGCTCACAGCCCTCCTGGGTGGACTCAAGAGGCAAATGGTCCCTCTGTCTTTGGCAAGAGGAGGGAAACTCACCCATGTGCAGAGGTTCTAGCATTAGGCCGATGCACCACTTACGTCCCGCTTCAGAACAGAGGGCGGTAAGCGGGACATAGGCCTCGCTGAGGGTGAATTTACCCTCAGGGCCTCTCGACCTACCAAGAACAGACATGGGACGCTGCGCAAAACAGACCCAAAATGACAGGCACAAAGAAAAAGGCCTCGTTCAGAAAGCGTCACACGGTGTATGCTCCCCACCTCCAGCACACACCGCCTGCATCCTAGGACCTCAGAGCAAGGGCTATTTCGGAGACAAGACTTTTCAGCAGCAGAGAGGACGGGGTGCCTGACATGGGAGGAACGTAGGTAACGTGGGGGCTGAAACGCGGGACACTTGAGAGAGGGGACGGAGGTGGGTGGGGCGAGCGGATGAGGCTGGTTTCAGGACGAAGCCAGGTACAAGTAGCAAGAGGTGAAGAGAGCAGCCTCCAAGTTTGCTTCACAGTTTCGAACCTCCGTGCGTGGCTAGGGCGGCCTGGTGCCAGGAGCGGGAGGGACACACGTTCTGGGGAGGTTTCACCCTTTAGCTCTCCGCACACACGGCACAGACCCCCCCACACCGCGCTGATCAGAGGAAGGGGAGCCAGACTTGCACACGCCATGGACCATGAGGGCACAGGATATGTGCAAGACAAACGCGCCCAGGTTGCTGCAGCCTGCCACCCCCGGGCAAGACCTGCTTCTACTGGGCACTTCCAAGCCCTGAACTGGAGACCCCTGTCAGCAGTGCAGGGGATCACGTCCACAGGGGCTCTCCCCCAGGCCCTGACAGCAGGAGCTTCCGGCCCAAACTCTACTGCCCGGGCGGAGAGGCTCACACCCAGTGCACGGCCCGACCGGGGCGTGTCTGCAGGGCTGAGCACTGCGGAAGGGGCTGTGGGCTTCAGGTTACCCTACCCGGACAAGCGCCTGCCCGCCCTTTGAGGCAGGGGCTGGGCAGAACAGCCCCACAGACATGGGCATTCCACCCGTGCCCCGATCTCCCTCCATCCCCAGCCCAAAGGCATTCAGTGGAGCAAAGCTCTGGAGAGCAGGAGCAGGGGGCACTCGGCCAAGAAGAAACGTAGTGTGGTGGCCGTGGCAGCAGCATGGGGCTGGGGGAATTTGTGCCCTTGGCCCTCCCCACCGGGCCCCGTGGGAGATGGCCAGTGCCCGGCGGGACGGCTCTCAGCCTTACAGCAACACACGCGGAGAGGCCACGCTGGGCCATGGGGGCAGGGAGAAGAGAGACGCACGTTCGTGGGAGCCGGGTAAGCCCGCCGGCAGAGCGCCCTTTGGTACGAGGCAAGGCCCTTCCCTTCCCCTCAGCAGCCCCAGGCCCGGCATCTCAGTTCTCTGCTGTCCATTGCACTAGTCACCAGCCTCAGGATGGGCCTGTGCGGCACAGAGGGGGCAGCAGCCAGCGAGGGAGGGAGGGAGCTCAGTCTGATTTCGTTACACGCTAACACTATAAAGGCACGTCCACTTCAAGGCAGCGGCAAGAGTCCTGCTGTGGAGTCCGGCCGTGGAGTCCGGCAGCCTGGCTGACAGGCCCCAGGATGGCTCCTGCCGGGCAGCATCCGCGGGAACACTGGGCATGGCGGAGGCGGTTCTTCGTTACACGGGGAAGGGGCTGAGTAGTTCGGTGTCTAACGGCCCCAGGGAGAGTGGGGGGAGGAGCCCCTCAGGCCCATCGCTCCAGGGGGCCCAGAGTATTTCCCGACGGATCCCAAACCCACGTCGGTGAAGTCAGGCTCCCCCGCAGCGCGGCGCGTCCCTGGCAGGGCGTGGGGAACGCAGCCCCGTCAGGTCATGTAGCGGGTGATGGCTCTCAGCGCGTACAGCAGGGCCGCCTGCATCCGGGCCTCCAACAGGAGCAGGTTCACGTGCACCTGGAATGGAAGGAGAGGGCGCTCAGGAGGAGACGCGCAGCGACAGCATGGCCTGCCGCCTCCCGTTCCTGCCAGGAGACGGGAGCGCGAAGGGAAGTCGGGATCCGTCAGGGCCCGGGGAGAGCCTAGGACAGCAAACTGATGGAGGATCCCCTCTCCCCACAGTGTAGGGCTGCACAATGGTCCTGGTGCATTCTGGGTTCTCCTCGCACACCTTCCCCCAAAGCCGCAGGCAGCAGCCACTGGGTCAGGCTGGGCAGAGGGATCACTGCCAGGATCTGGGGAGATCTTCCAGCAGGGACACCCCCCCCATGCCAGTGCCACAACAGTGAGGGTAGGATGAGCACAGGGGCCTGGGCCAGTGCTAGCCCACTGGGGGCTCCAAGCAGGAATAGTTTCCGGTCCCCCCACCGACTAATAATTAACAGGGGGCCCCCACTGAGCTGCTTGGGGCCCTAGCAATTGCCGAGCGCTGGCCCTGCCTGGGACCAGCGTGGCCGTGACAAGCTGCTGTGCTTTGCTCAGTCGCTCCCCTCATTAAGCGAGGAGACCACCTCAGTGCCTGGCCCTGCTCCTGGCGTCAGGGCTGCCCCCACGCCGGGGCGGCGAGGGGACGCACCTTCTCGGAGTGCTTGAAGTGTCTCCAGAAGTGGGTGTACATCCGCCTGGTGGCTTTCTCTGGGTAGCAGGCCACAGTTTTGATGTAGACTTTCAAGCTGCGCTCCAGGAGCTGGTTCACCTCCCCGTAGTCGTAGTCGTCGTATCTAGGAGGGGAGGGGAGGGGAGAATCCACATTACCCTGAGAGGAGACCAGGGCCATAGGGTCTCAGCCCAGCTCCTCCTCCCTTCCTTCCCTCCCCCTCCGGCAGCCCTGGCGCCCGAACTCCCCTCCCCATCACAACGGGTCTGCGTCCCGACCGCAGGGACAGGGCCTAGGAGCGAGATGACCCCAGCAGGCCATCCACACACAACTGTGCCCAGAGTAACTGGACCAAGACCACCAGCTTACTGCAGATGGGCAGGGCTTTGGTCACGGCTGCCCATTGGCTGGATTCGAACCAGGCCCCAAAGCCTGTTCCCAGGGACCCTCCGATAATAGCTCAGCTGGAGTATCTAGACGACAGGCCTGGGGCAACCAAGGAAAGAGGGGAGGGGAGAAGTGGGTGTGTCTGAGGGCACGAGCTCATGGGCTCAGCGGGTCCCCAGTTACCTACCTGATGCCGAAGACGCAGTGAATGTAATTCCAGATGGCCCTGCGGAGCATGGTGGTGTCCACCCCGCTGTGCATGGCAATGGTGTTGTAGGTCAGGTTATAGACGACCTGGAACTTCTCGTCCAGCAGCTGCCCCATGTCAGGGTACAGGCGGTTAATCAGCGAGTAGCCGTGGTCTTCCCAGGTGTAATCCTGCCAGGAGAAGGATGCTGGGACAGAGGCTCCAAAACCCCGACGGGAGTAAAGGGCCTGGCCCAGTACCCCATCCACAGGAGTGGGAGTCTCTCCGTGGGCTTGGGGTCGGGTCTCCAGAGAAAACATGAGCTTGGGGCATAGGACACAGCTCCCCGGAAAGGGACCGGCTGGTGATGGCTAACACAGGGCCAGGCCCACAGACCGTTGCCAGCCCCAAGTATGGCCCCACAGCCCTCAATGGGATCAGAGGCCCCGCAGACTGTCTTGCTGCTCCTGCCCCACTCTGACTTTGCACATGTCTGGCTCCACGTCTCTCCCCTCCCCGCGGTCGCCGGGCGGCTGTATCAGGGGAGCGCAGCCCACAGGAGGTACCTGAGCTCGGAAGGTGGGTGGGGCCTGCTCTCCTTTCCTAGTGAAATCCTTGTAGCCAAACTCCGGATCCTCCACGAAACACAGGACGTTGGGAGGCAGAGCATGCTCAGCAATGTCGACTGGATGGAAGACAAAAGCCCACAGGGACGTTAGCGCCTATCGCTGCCCCACGGCAAAGAGCCACCCAAGAAGCCCCAGAGCCACCTCCCACGTTACTCCTCAGCTTTGAGTCACCGGCACAGTCCTCTGCAGAGCAAACCTGCTGCCGTGATCTGCCCTAATGCGAGGTGCAATTAATGCACACCGCACTGTTCACCCATTACCCATGAGATAATTACATCCGACAGCAGGAATCCGTGACAGCCCTTCCCAGCTCAGGGAGCGGAGCCAGCGTGGAGGGAGCTGCTGGCAGTCCCCCCAGGGACGATTCCTCCCCCCTCTCCCGACAACATCTGAGCATCATGCAGCAGCACCATGGCAGAGAGGCCTTGTCCTTCCTACCCCCCCCAAGATAAGCCAGTGACAGGCTATGGCCCATGCAGAAGAGCCACCGAGTGCCTTTCGATCTGGCTGGGACATGTGCCTCTGCCTCTCGCCCGCCCCATCCTCCCTCCTCACCCGAAGGGGCCACAAGCAAGCTCTCCGTCTTCTCCAGCTCGAAGCGGGTTTCCATCTCCTCCTGTGTGACCCCCTCCTCCTCCAGCTGGCACTCCTGAAGCAGCTTCATCCTCGCCATCAGCACCTCCACCTCTTGCATGGCATCTTTGCCCTGGGCACGGTGAGAGAGCGAGCAGGCAGGGTCAGCATCAACGGCAGTTGAGAGAGGGATGAAGCCAACTTCATTCCAAGAACAAAACACCCCCTTTATCGAGGTGCAGAGAGGAGCCCTTGGAGGGACCACATGCCTGTTATCCAGAGCAATCGGCTGCTGGCAATGGGACGTTTTCTGGGGCTTCGTTCATCCCTATGGTGTGATGCCAAGCTGGCACTGTGCCCAACACTATTCAGGTACGACCCGGGGCCCTGTACCTCTATCTACTGTGGGCTAGATTCTGTGCTACACCCCTAAGGAGACACTGCAGAGATGGCGCAGCCCAAAGGAAGGGGCAAGTCACCTTTACTCCTCCCAGATTTGACTCCAGGGCCTGGTGCAGCCGCCAGTGTCACTTAGAGCAGCCCTGAGGCTGCTCTAATGTATGGTTTGCCTCCCCATGCTGCCTATGGGTTGCTGAACCACCCTGAATAGCTGCAATGCAAAAGGTTCCAGCCACTTCATCTTCTCACTAAGCGCCACTCCCAATCCACCCCTCCACTGGGGTCTGTGAGGAGGCACGGTGGATGGCAGCCCTTGGATGCTTCTCTCTGGGGCTGTAACAGAGGCCATAAAGAAGCCACATCCGCAGAGCAGGCACTGCAGCTGGGTGAGAGCCAGCTTGGGCGTTAGCCTGCTGCAATCTCAGCAGGAATGGGGGCGCACCTGCTCTCCTGGGGTTTGGTTGGGGAAGGGTTTGCAGGGCTGCAGATTTAACCCCCTCCCCGGTAGTCATTCGCACCAGGCTCTGGAACTAACTGCCGTGACCAGCACATGGAAAGCCTGGTAGCTGACTGGCCGAGCTCCTAACCCATCCACCCCATGACGGGACCACCAGGCAGCACCAGGAAACCCTTCCAGATTTTTCATGTCATAACAGCCTGGACCAGTCCCACTGTTTCAGTGGCCTGGAGACAATGAACGGTGTGTTACCGAATGGAAGAACCCAGAGCAATTCCCAGGATGTCAAGCTCCAGGCCAGCGTGCTGAGATCAGGGACGGGTGGGAGGAGAGAAGACAGACCCCTTCCCTAACCCCTAGCGTTCAGCAACCTCCATCCCAACTCTTCCACGGCGGGGTGGGTGGCTCTACTGGACACCGGTTACGCATGGACAGGAGGGACGCTCGAGGGCCCCCGACTTACGCTGGAGCCGCTCACTCCGTCCTCGGAGGCTGGGCTGCTGTCGCAGCTGCGTGGCGAAGGCGGCTGGAAGGCATGCCCCCCCTCCTGGTCGGTCTCCAGGTTGATGCCACAGCCGAACACGAAGGAGGCGAGCGAGTGGTAGTGCGTGAGGAGCACCAGGGCCTGGATGAGCTCTGCCAGGGACCAGCTGTTCTCGCCCGTCTTCAGGAGGGCCTGAAACGCGCACACACATTGCCCGGTCAGCTCTTCCCCAGAGGGGACGCATGAGGCGAGTATATCCCCCTCCCCCAACAGACCCAGTGCGGGGCAGATAGAGGGGAGCAGGGCACAGACCACTGCAGATCCTCAGCCCCCTTGTGCCCCATGCCTGTGTCAGCACCTCTGGTCGCAGAATCACAAAGGGGAGGAGGAAGGAGGGCAAGGGGAAGGGCCTTCAGAAGGGTGGCGCCCCCCCCATTCCTCCCTACGAGCCGGGAAACGCAGCTGCTCGCTCAGCTGAAGGAGAGCCCAGAGCCATAGGCCCCCCTCCCCCACTGCTCTGCATCCTTCAGTTCAGGGCGGCGCATCCCAGGTCCGAGCACGACACCAAGCTGCCCTTTCCCCTCTTCACTGCTGGGCCACAGAAGAGGGAAAAGCCGCCCCTCAGGTTGCTTATTGCTGGGCATACACCACAGCTCCCCGCCCCGGGCACTCACCTCTATGTGCTCCTTGGTGATGAGCCAGGGCCGGTGAGCCAGGAGCTTGTTGATTTCGTTGAGGTTCCTCAGTTTCTGGGGGGCACAGTGCAGGCCTTGGAGCCAGCCCGGGTTCCCGCCCACCTTCAGGAACTCCGCCACGTGGAAGCCAACCAGGTAGGAACACTGGTGCCTGGCCGCTGCCTGGGGGTGAGGGCAGAGGAGACAGCGACTATGGTAAGGACCTTTGAGATGGGAGAGAGCACATCACCTAGCCGGTTCTCCCCCGACCCAGGGCAGCCCAGGGCATTTCCCGTCTGCACAGTCTCCAGGGCCGCGTGTCCCCAAGCCTGGGATGTGGGATGGATTGGGGGACACGGACAGACCTCAGTTGTTCTCCAGCTTCTCAGCTGTCTTTTTAATGAGAGGAAAAGTTGGTCTCTAGCTGGTCTGCTTTAGAAAACCTTCCAAATGTGATCCAAGTGTAACTGATCCGGGGGCATCTGCCAAGAGCCTGAAAGGACAGCGCTGAGGTACGAACTGCCCCGTTCTTTTCACTGGGTGCCAACTCGGATGCCCACACTACTTTGCATGCCAACACCGTTAATGATGGGAGTGCTCAAAGCAGGGAAGATCAGATTAGCACGAGTGCTTTGGCCAGTGGAGTCTTTACATGGACTTAAGCCAGGGCAGTTCTGATGCTTCCCCTGGCCTCTTTCCCCACCCCCAGGAGACCCCAGCCGGGGCCCGATCGATTTCACTCTTAGCAAGTTGTTCCTGATAAGCAGCCCCAGATTTACCGCTGCTCAGTTCTACCCCCCTGCTCCCAATTCCACGCCCTAAAGCACTATGAACTGTTCTCCTACAGGCATTCAGATACTCACCCGTTCCCAACCCTCCCCACGGCACCCTGGCCCACAGGACCCGAGTGCCTGCCTCCCACCAGAGGCGCTTACCATGATGGCGATGTAGTGGCGCTTGTGGTAAGGCAGGGGCCCATCCAGGCGCAGCAGCAGGTACTGTGTCTTCCAGAAGCTGGCCAGGTACTCCGGGTGCAGCCCCATCACCATGGTGATGTTATCCACCCTCCCCGCAGAGACGAAGGCCTCAATGAAGAGCTGCCGCTGGGCCCTCTCCGTGCCCTCCTGCAGGATCTGCGGGGAGAGAGAGAGAGACGCTAAGAATGCAGCTGCCCCAGGAGGCTCCCATCCCCATTTATCGTGGGACGCAATGGGGGTCAGGCAGGCAACTGCCCCGACCCAAGTGCTAACAGCACAAGCTTCCTAGCTAACCATCCAGGCCCGTCCCCAGAGGTCACCGCTTGCATCAGGGTCATTTCAACACACCGATTGCCCCCTAACCCTCCAGCCGCCCCACAGCCGGCAGGGGCAGGAGTTCGGGAGGTCTGGGCTACAGGGAACAATGGCTTTGTTTTGGGGCTTTTCAGTAACAAGCATGGAGAACAATGCTCTGCACACAGTAATACCACTTAGCTCTTAGAGAGCGCATGGGATTACATAGGCAGCTCCTTTTATCTACAGGCCTAGAGGCACGTTACAGTCATCAGGCCACAAACCCCCCCAGGAGGTCAGGACCAGTCACCCCCATATTAGACAAGAGGGTAAGCTACGTGCCTAGAGTCCTGCCGAGTCAGCCATGGCAGTGCTGGGAAGAGACCCAGCCGGGAGGAACTAATACCCTTTTACTGCAAGCTCCCTGGGGCACGGACTCTCTTGGTATGTTTGTACCGCACCTAGTGTAACGAGGGCCTGGTCCGGGGCTGTGGTTTCTAGGTTCAATACAAACATTGACTAATTATAGCCAAAGGCAGCAGAGACCGAGGGCAGAGCCAGGCCCCGGGAACTGCCGAGCTCAGGCACCCACGCTGTGCGCCCTGGAGCAAGCCTGTTGCCCAGCTCGCCTCTCTGCAGTCCCCGGCGCAGCGAACGCCCTGCAGAGCCCGTCTCATCTTCCTACGGCTGTCAGCTGGCTGCACTCGATCGTTAACAGCGCGATTGCCCCACCTCTCCGGGCTCCCCAGGGCTTTGGGGAGGAACCAATAGAAACCCAGCTCAAGAAGGGCTCGATCTGTTTCCTGCAGCAGGCCTGGCGCCCCGCCAGCTGATGCAACAGATCTGTTTGTTCAAGCTACCCTCCGCATGCGGTCTCCTCCCCCACCACGCCCCCCAGCACACGGCGGGGTTACAATGGGTTACAACAACAAGAGAGCCCTGATAAGGAGTGGTGGGTGCCCAGCTCTGCACCCTGACGTCAGTGGTAGAAGAAACTGTCCGTGCAGCCAGCCCGGGAACACAGCGATATGGCTGCTGGCCAGCCAGGGCTCGACAGGCCTGCTGGGAGGTGCCAGTGTTGAATCAGGAGGAGGTGGCTACCTGCCCAGAGGGCATCAGAACCAGAGCAATTCTCAGTCTCATAGCAGGGCGATTAGGAGTTGTTTAATCACCGTCCTTGGGCCCCCGCCCCGGGCTAGAAAGGCGGATGATGCAATCGGACGGGCACGAACAGGCTGGGCTGCAATTAGCTCATTGTTTGTGAGCAGTGCGGTGAAGGTCGCTGGACAAATCAAGCAATGATGACAGCAGAATGATACGGAAAGCCCCTGTCTTGCTGCACGACGCCAAGGGAAGCAAGTGGCCAGCTCTTCCGAAGGGCCCGCGAGCACACCCAGGGGCCAGGCAACCCCCTTTGCCTACAGCAGTAGCTCTCAACCAGGGACCCAGGGCTCCCTAGGGGGTCTCGAGCAGGTTTCAGGGGGGCCTCCAAGCAGGGCCAGCATTAGACTCGCTGGGGCCTAGGGCAGAAAGCCAAAGCCCCACCACATGGGGATGAAGCCCGGGTCCCTGAGCCTCCCCACCTGAAGCCTGAGCAATGGAGCTTTGTGGGGGGCCCTGCGGAATGGGGCCCTGGGCAATTGCCCTGCTTGCTACCCCCTAACACCAGCCCTGGCTTTTAAATGCAGAAAACCAGATGTTGTGGCACAGCTGGGCCGTGGAGTTTTTAGAACATATTGGGGGGGCCTAAGAAAGAAAGAGGTTGAGAACCCCTGGCCAAGAGGATATCGACAAGCCCCCCACTCCCCAACTGGGCACAGAGTCACCTGACTGGAGCGACACCTCGCTGCGCCTGCCATCTGGGGATCAAGGGACACAGCCCTGTTTCTACACAAGGCTCAGAGGAGCAGCGAATGCAGGGGGAGGCCGCGAGAGAAATCCGGGTCACAACTCAGACCCCTGCCAGGCCACTAGACTGTGCTGTTTCCCCTGGACATTTCTGACCAAGATCCCCTCCTCCTGTGGCCTCCCAACATGGGGGGGCGGGGGAGAGAAGAAATCTTTCTTCCCTGGCACAGGGGCCTAGGCAGGTCTCCAACTTATTGGAGAAGCCCCGTGCAGCCTGCTGAGAGCCAGAGGTCACGGAGGCCAGCACTCTTCTGCTCTGAGCACACAGCCAGACCTCTATCCCCAGGCAGGTGGCAAGCAAGAACCTCTCCCTCCCGGCCTGCCCAGGGTTTGCTGTCACAAGGGGCCCTCTTGTGCCACACACCAGGGCTGCGCCTTGCTGCTTCCTCACCACCCCTACCCGACTCTCGCCATCCCACGTGCTGGAGCAGCTCGCTCATGAGCGTGACAGGCCATGGTGGGACGAGTGGGCAGAAAGCAAACGAAGGGGAATCTTATACCACCTCCCCGCAACAGCTCCCATTCCAATCTATGGGGCAGCCAGATATTCCCACCGGCACTGATCCACAAGGACACACTCCTTCCCAACCCTCTTCCATGCTGCTCAGCTGGTTGGGGTGCCGAGATGGATCAAACAGAGATCCTTCCCCACGCACTAAGTAGTCAGACAGTTCGCTACCACCATAGCTCTCCCACCCTGGCAAACAGGGGCTGGAAATCAGACCCCCAGCCTCCCCTGCGGCCCCAGCCCCAAAGAGTGGGGAACACATCTGCCCCCAGGAGCCTCAGAGAGAAATCAATTTGCCCCCGTATCCTACCTCCTCCACGGGGATGAAGGAACTCGGGCCTCTTCCCAGCTGCCGGGGGATTTTTATTCCTCTGTCCTAGGAAAGAAGAAAAAAAAAAAGGAATCGACTTTAAGACATTGCCCAGTGTGGCGCTGAAAGAAATCGGGGCCGTCCCAATCCTGCCAGGGTGAGAGCTGCTTGCCTTCTCTCCAGAGGAGGGACAAATCAGAGCTGGTGTCAGGCCTCCCTCCAGGTGAAGGCAGTGGGACAGGAAGGGGTGACTCATGCAGTTACCTCATCAGACAAGTCCCCAAAGTAGCCAGGTATCCGGAGCTGCTCTGTCTGTGCACTCTCCTCCAAACAAGCCTGCAGCAATTCCTCAAGTGGGTTTGCATCAGGCACACCTCCATATGAGCCAGCCGCCCCAGCAGAGGTGCTGCGACTTACCAGCCACCCGCCCACATGATGCCTCTGGCCAGGAGGCGGAAGATAACCTTTTAAATGTGACAGAATTGCTTCAAGGGATATCCCCTAGCAGGGCTGGGGCGTCTAACGGGCACTTGTGCTGTCTGATGAAATAGCCTGGCTCGGTTACATAGAAATAGGGTGACCAGAGAGCAAGTGTGAAAAATCGGGACGGGGGTGGGGGGTAATAGGAGCCTATATAAGAAAAAGACCCAAAAATCGGGACTGTCCCTATAAAATCGGGACATCTGGTCACCCTACATAGAAAGCTTTGCTTCACACAGCTAGTCTGACATTAGGACAGTGAGCTGGAGGGTTGTTTTTTTTAAGCCGTGTTTAAACCCCCCTCCCCCGATTTTCGGATACACAAAAGGGAATGTAAAGGCGGAAGGGCCAGTTCAGCTGGGGGCTGGAGATTTAGTGCCAAGTTATGGAACCCATGAGTACGCAAATGAAAAGAGCAGAATGGCATTACAAGATGCCCTTTGCTCACTTGAGTTGTCCAGTGGTTTTAATTATTTATGAGGTGTTGGGTCTTGCGTTACCTGGAGCACCCTGCGGAGGGAAATCAAGGCACTGATAGCATAGACAGCTTTAACACGGGTTCAAACGCACCCACAGAACTGCTCATGTCTGGGCTGGCAACGGGTGGCACTGCGACCTGGCACGCGGGGTCAGAACACCAGTCAGGTTTGGCACCTGCCATTGATGGCGAAACTCGCCAGGCCCAGATCCCGCCATCAATCTTTGCCGACGAGCTGGGAGAACACACATATGTTGCTTGTGAATTACATGGGCCGGGGCTGAGGGAAGCGTGTCTCACTCAGCGAGAGTGAAGGTGGTTTAAGTTGTTTGGAGGAGGGTTTGGGTGTGAGCACCGAATGCACACGTATATAGATTCCCCATCCAAATGTGCGAGGAGCTCTCGATGTAACAAGGAACACACCAGAAAATGAATCCCCCCAAACATAACTGAAGAACAGTTAGAGTGAAACAGCCAACAACCGCAAGCCAGGCAATGCAGAAGCCCAAATTCCCCACCCTAATGCCCTGAAGGTCACCCTGGGGCCATACTCTGAGGCCATAGGGCCCTCACAGACAATCCCCAGGCAGCTAGCTTTGAATGGTGCTTATGCCCAAATAAATCTGTTAGTCTTTAAGGTGCCACCAGACTCCTTGTTGTTTTGGGGGATGCTTTAGGTATTCAAGAACCACAGGGTGCGAATGCTTTTGCAGGGGGAGGAGAAAGGGGGAGAGTGGGATGCATAGCTGCAGAGGGCACTGGTATATTCCAAACAAATGCTTCTCCTCAGTCCCTAAAGCTGCTTTTCAGGAGGGGATCCCTCCAGGTAAATGCTCCGGGAACTGCTGCCTTTGCCCTCCAGGGGTGTGTGTGGGAGGTGTTTGAGAGCAGGATCAGGATGGGCCATTCAGCGCCTCGTGGCTGCATTCCACTGCCTCAGTGGCATTACTGGAGTGACACTCACTCCACAAGGTCCCAAACTGTACACAGACATCACCTCTCAAATGCAGCCACTTCTGGGGTGGAGGACAGTATGCCACACAGAGCACGGGGAAGAAAGGGAGAACAAACAAGCCTTGAGCAAAAACTCTTGGGCAAAGCCCTTCAACTTTTGCAATGATCTTTAAGCCCCGATTTCAAGCGGGCAGAAACTCAGGTTCAGGTCTCTTCCCTCACACAGTCAACTGCACTGTACCCAATTGTTTCTTTTGGAGGGCAAAGACCCCGAGATCTGAAACTGCGGCTCAAGGCTCTCTACCAAGGGGAACTCATCCCGGGCACATAGGGGGACTGTCCCCACCTTGTTGCACAGAGCCTTTCCAAAGGCTTGGTGCACTCGCTCCAGAATTAAGCCACAAACGTCTCCATTTGGTGTAAAGCTCCACCCGGCTGCAGCCACTTGTGCCCCTGGGTTGAACCCACGGTGACAGCCGGCCAGCTGTGGTTGGGAGGGGATTTAAAATGTAAAAGACAGTTTTCTGAAGCTGGAGGAGAGCGAGGGCACTGGGAAAGGGCAAGGGAGAAGCAAAGACCTAGAGATGTTGAGGAGGCGGGCTCATTTAAAGCTGCCTCACTCGTAACACGCTGACTAACTCTCTGCTCTATGGTACTTTTGTCCCCATGCTTCTCTCTTTTGTATTTCACTCAGTTCAGCCGGTGCATTTCGCTTTCACACAAGAGCATCTTATTCGTGTACCAATTTTCAAAACCTAGGGGGAAAACACATTGCTTGGATCACAACAATGCCTGGAGGTACCAGCCAAAAATCAGAGCTCCAGACCAGGTGAGGGGTAGCTCCTACCCCAAAGTGCTCACAGTCTAAGAGGATGGAGGAAAGGGGGTATTATCATCTGCATGAGATGGGGAGTATTTTACAGGTGGGGAACTGATCAGTGAAGAGACCGTCCACAAACTCTGGATTCCCAGAGCCTTAACCAACAGAAAAATATTTTTCTTTAAACCCAAACTTTGACTGTGAGTTCCCTGAGGAGGGAACCGCCTTGTACCAGGAGTCGGCATAGCACTTAGCAAGGAACTGATCCGCTCCATGGTAAAGTCATCCCAAATTCCTACCGCCTCATGTTGCCTTTGGAACCACAGCTTCAAATCTCTATCTTCAGCCTCTAAAAGGTAAAACTGCTTTAAGGCCAGGGCATAAAAACAAACATATCAGAAATCACAGAAATGTTGGGCTGGAGGAGTCCATCCCCTCGCGCTGATGCAGGGCCAAGGATCGATCAGGTGCTTAGCCAACCTGTCTTGAAGGACGGGGATTCCACAACCTCCCTAGGTAACCTGCTCCAGCGCTGAACTATCCGTATAGCAGAGCATGATCGGCAGACGACACGCTCAGTGGAGAACAGGCACAAAGGATCATAGAATTAGAAGGGACCACAAGGGCCACGAGTCTAACCCCCAATCAGGTCATATCAACACACGGAACATGGCCCTCCACGCTCCAAACAGTTCAAATGCACATGGGCCACGCACATGACATTTCCTACTTGTTAAGACCATTTGAGAGTGACACACCAGGCCTAGCTAGAAGTGGGACGGGACAGAATCAAAGGGTTCATGAGCTTCCATCTCCAGACACAGGCGGACTGCTAGCGGACACTGCACAGGATGGGACCCAAGCCAAGCCCTGGCTGAGAGACACATGCCAGGTGCTTTTGCAGGCTAACCTTTGCCCTCCCTCACAAGTAACAGCTCAGAGGGACTCAGGACAGTTTCCCAGTGAAGTCCAATGACAAGAGCAGATATAGAGCATCTAGAGGAGGAAGCAGACAGGCCGGGCCAAGAGGGAACTAGCCCACATTGTGACACCTAACTGAAGCAGGTTGCTGGTTTTCACCAGACATTCAAGTCAGCCAATCACACCAGGCTGTCACCCCAGCCTACCCGGGTTACTAAAGTTCATGGTGATGTTACCTGCTGCGGGCAGCAATCTTGCCTAGCAGACTCTAGGATTAAAAACAAGACTGGAGAACCTGCGTTAGCCAAGGGTATGGGCTGGAGGGGTAAAGGGCCACGTCACACAGGGACTTGGGATAGCTAGAGCCAGCTTTAAAAGAGACCCGCGGAAGTGTAGGGGAAGGTGGAAGAGAGGGGAACTGGACTTGTTTGCTTTTCTCCTTTATAGTGGACACACTGCAAGAGAAAAAAAATCCTGCTAATTTTTTCCCAAATTGGAAATTCACCTCTCATCTACCCTCTAGGTTCTATGGGACCAGAGAACTCATGGAGTTCCCCAGCTTTCAGTCCCTTGTGACGTGGGAGCAGAAGATAAGATTTTATTCAAAAATGATTAAAATGTGAGGAGAGGGCATAGGTAAGTGGGAACCCCCACCACTGGGTAACTCCAATGCCCAGGGAACATTTGGGAAAAAGGCTGTCTGGTAAAGATTCAACATCCCTGCCCGTTCTCTAAAGGGGACAGTTCACAAAACTCCTCTCCTAACACACACACACACGAACACACAACACTGGCCAACTCTGATATTTCTACGGCAAACTGCACACAGAAAAATCCATTAGTCACACACCACCCCAGTCAGGCACCTTTAGACAAAGCGAGCAGAACGAAGCAAGGGTGTAAACACACCCTGGGCAATAAACCCCATTACTGCAAATGCCAATCAGCAAGAGTCTCTCCTGCCCTCCACCGAAGAGCAAAGGGTTGCTCCCAAGCACAGCTGGGCCAGCTTTGTGTTTATTTCTAGAGGAAGCACAGTTTCTCATGAAAGGCTTGAGCCTGTTTGGGAGGCAGACTGCGTGTCCCAAGAGGGCTCTGCCACAGTCCTGCTGGGTGCCCTTGGGCAAGTCACTTCACTGTTGTGCCTCAGTTTCCCCATCTTTAAAGTGGGGATGATGACACTGACCTTTGTAAAGCACTTCAAGATTGAATGATGAAAAGCACTACTGAAGAGCGACGTGTGATTATTATCCAGCCCTTCATGTTTATCATTCAACCATGTATTCCTGTCAATTTACATTTCTTTCCATGTAGTCACCCAATTTCTGCTGAAGTTCATTACACTCAGTTCCTCCAGCTCACCTGTAAGCTCACTCACCATTCTTCAGACCTTTCAGAACTCCTTTACTTTTCTTACACCATTTCCTCCAAGGGAGGGGCTGATACTGGGGATTTTTGCACTGGTGTAGCTGTAACAGCATAAGCCACCCCAGTATAAGTCACACCAGTCTAGCCCAACCTGGGCAGTTACACCGGTGCAAAAGTCCCAGTGCAAACAAGTCCTTAAGTTAACCCTTCTTTCCCTTTGCCTGAATTCAGCAAAGTACATAATCCCATGCAGAACTTTGAACAGGTTAATAGACCCGTTGATTTCCATGGACTGCTTCGGGATTTAAAGTTAAGTGCACGCTCAAGTGCTTCACTGAAACTAAGGCCTTAGTTCCGATCTGCCCCACATCCTCAAACAGATCATGCTTATAAACTGTAGCTGGCTGAAGTACTCTACCCATATCTCCTCTCCAATCATCTGGTCTCAGGAGGAACCTATTATATCAATTTCTCAGCTATCTACAACCCCTCAATACCTCTTCTGATCTTTTGTTGATCAATAGCTACATACCGCAGTGATAGGTGCATTAGATATTTCTCATGGACAGATGTCCTCGACAGACTAGTTCTTTTAAAGAACAAAAAAAACCCTGTCCACTTTGGTCATGGAAACCAATCCTGGTAGCAACAAGCAGGTGCAAGGTGGTTGTAGTTAGCATAGTTCTGTTCCAACGTGGCCATTATGACTGAATAGTTCTGGGAGATTAGAACATAAGAACAGCCATAATCGGTCAGATCAAAGGTCCATCTAGACCAGTATCCTGTCTTCTGACAGTGGCCAGTGCCAGGTGCCCCAGGGAGAATGAACAGAACAGGGAATCATTGAGTGATCCATCCCGTCGCCCATTCCCAGCTTCTGGCAAACAGTGGCTAGGGACACTGTCCCTGCCCATCCTGGCTTATGATCCTGAGACTTTTTTTTTATTATTCTAACTGATGCAATGGGCACATACGGAAACAGATGCCACTTAGTGATCTCTGCCAATCCTGGTTCTTCAAGAATTCAAGGAGGCCAGGTTTACACCAGTCCATTCCAGGGTATGGGTTGCCACATGCCCAAGGAGGAGTCTGGCAGGAGCTCATGTTTGCAGCAAAGCAAGAGTGCCAATCAAATTACAGCACTTCCTTGACAAACAGGAAGTTACATGGTCGGGCTGGCATGTCTCACTCTCCTCGCAGGAAGGAATGTTGGCAGTTTTCTGAAGGCCTGGAGCACCACTAGCTGCACATCAGCAGCTGGAGACAGACAAGTTAAGAAGGGCAATGGGGGAAGAGGGGTGATCAGTGTCTCTATGGTCCAAAGGACAACTGGGCTAGTCAGAGGCGACCAAAGGGAGTTAGGCCTCCAAATCCCACTGAATTCCAGGGGAGTTGGGCACCTGATCCCCGAGGTTCCCATGGAAAATCCCAGCAAAAACAGAAACACACAGCAAGCTCCTGCTCTTCCCAGCACGATCCCCAAAACCAACTCACTCAGGCAAAAAGAGAAGGGGAAAGAGCAAAGGACACCCCGAGGAAGTATTAATCCCCGCTGTAGTCACCCAAGAGCCCAGCAGAGACGCTCTGTGCACCCCCTTTCCCCTGCCCAGAGCCCAGGAGCAATCCGCTCTGGATGTATTCCTCAGCTGTAGGTCAAAAGCCTTTATATACAGTGAGATCTGCTCCAGTGACCCCACCTCCAAGAAGCATCCCACTAAATACACTTTGGCATCACCCATTGATGACCAACCTGTCCTAGGCAGCTAATTTTTCCTTTGCCGCTTAAGACCCCATCTTCCAAAATCACCTTTACTATATTCCCAACTCCCTCCTGCGGCCCAGCCAGCCAGACTACCCAATTCGCCATCTCCTCCGCCACACCCCCCTTCGCAGACCCCCAATTCAGTCCTGACACGCCCATTCAGCAGCAGTTCCCCTCTGGGCTGCCTGTCCCTTCTTCCTTCCCTATTTACAAGGCTGCCTCTGCACCTGGCTGCTGTGTGTTACAAACAAACAAGCAGGTTTCCTGTGATGCAATTCACCCTGCATGTTTCACCCCAGGAGGTGTTGACACCCAGTCAGAGGTGCCAGATGGCTCTTCCAAAGGAGAACATTCTGATAGCATGAAACAAAATACCTTGAAGAGCCAATGGGTAATCAGCTGTACTTATTTTAGCTACTCTCCACCAGTGATGTCAGCACAATTCTCTTCTACCCTCCCCCCTTTACTAGTCACCTGTAATGTTGCATTGTAGTCATTGTTCAGACATGCTGAGCATAGAGATTTGTTCGTTTCACTGCAGATCTTGTGTTTATTAATAATTTGGTGCATTATGGTCCCCTTTGGCCAGTTAATGCTCACACCACCCTCTACTGAATTACCCCTGTTCAACAAAAAGGGAAGCACCACCTTCCTGATTCACCTGAGGCCACAAGAACCGCTTATGCCAGGTCTCTTGATTTCCAGAGGCCTGTGCTTTAACGACTTGGGGGCACAGATGAGTTCCATCCTCCACTGAAAGATCTGGCGTCGGCTGCTCCTGGAGACAGGACACCCAGCAAACAAGCGCTAATGGTCTGACTGGGGGTGGGAACTCTGTTGCCACCTGGTGAACTGTGGCGTGTCTGCCCTGCCAAAGCTTAGCGAGGTCCTGGCAAGGAGCATGCCTGAGAAGGACACCAAAAGATTAAGCAAACAGAATTACTGCCTGTACCAGAAAGCCAGTTTATTATCTATGGTCTGTTTATACAAAAAAGGATCCCAACACGTTTCAAAGCCAACTACCATCTATACGGGCAAATGAACAGCATCCCGACGGAAACTGGAGAGGAGGGAGCAGCGATAGGAAAGTCAGGGCTAATCTACACTAGAAATGCTACATCCACGCAGCTGCTGTAGCACATGTGGTGAAGACACTCTGCTGACAGGAGGGAGCTCTCCCGTTGGCATAATAAATCCACCTCCCCGAGCTATGTTAGTGGGTGAGCTCTCCCATCCAAACCGGTGCTTAGGTGGGTGTAACTTATGTCTCTCAGGGGGGGGCTTATTCACACCCCTGAGCGATGCAAGTTATACCGAAGTCAGTGGTAGACCTGGCCTCAGACATAGTGATGAATTGGATGGAACATTAGACAATCTCTGGACACTTTTTGTGAAGGGGTGAGGAATTGTCCTTGCTGTAGCCCAGCTCTGGTTATTGCACTCCGCCTCCCTAAAAATTCCCCACTTGCCATTTCAACTGGTTACAGTATTCTTCAGTTGTAGGCCTGAACCACTACCTAACCTCAGTGTGCACGCAGCTGCGTTCCAACCCAGAGCTGGCTGCATCTCCATGGTGGGTGAAGTGAAACCCTACAGATCCTGTACCCACTACGCCAGCAGGTTTGGGCAGCCTAGTTCCTGTCCATGAATCTCAATGCACTTCTCAAAATGAAAGGTTCTCTAAAAGTGCAGATCATTGTATTGGGACTAAAGAATTTCATGATGGCTTCACCGTATTTGAGGAAGCACAGAACTCAACCCCTCCTACGCTTAACATTGCGATGAAAGGGCATCTCTTTTGGGTGAGCAGTACATGGCCTAAGACAGACAGCTAAGGAGCTCTGATCCCAGCCTGCAGAGATCAGGCGTCACACGAGTTTCACTATTTAAACATTCCTATACAGCTTTTCCTATCTTGCGTCCTCACGTCTTGTGGGATTTTTTTTTGATGTAGGTTCTTCATTGCTGCCCAGTGGTTTCCAGCTGCATTCCCTTTCTAGGATCAACACTCTACTTATTACTTAAAAGCAACAGTGTATTAATTTGGGGACAAAACGCCACAGCTTCTGAGTGGGAGCCCCAATTCCTCTATGTCTGGAGTAGAGCTGATTGGGGTGGGGCGAGGGGGAGGGGGAAATGCAAAAATATTCAGAGGAAAGTGTCCCTATTTTTTATAAAATAGTATTTCCCCCCCATTTAAATTGTCAACATTCTGAAATTCAAAAGATTTCAGCCCGTCATGTATTTGGTTGAAAGACCGAGAAAACGTGGCAAGGTTTTTGCTGAAGCTTTGGAATTCCCACAGTTTTGAACGGCTCTAGTCTTGGTGCACTGGCCTTCAGGCAAGGAAGATGCTAGCCTCTAGAGTCCCATGGGTGGCCCATCACATCCCTCCTATGTGATGGGCCACCCATGGGACTGGCAGATTCAGAGTTGCATTAGTATTGTTAAGATGAAGCATCCTCTAGTAATTAAACCACATGCCTGAACATACAGACTCCTGGGTTCCATTCCTGCCTCTGTCACCAGCTTGCTCTGCAGTCTTGGGGGAAATCAGGATAGCCCCAGTTCCTCTGATTCCCCCCACCATCCTCATCCGCAGAAAAGGGTAATACCTTGCAGGGATGTCTGTGAGAAGAATCAGTGGTTCTCAAACCTCTATATTGGTGACCACTTTCACACAGCAATCCTATGAGTGCGACCCCCCCTTATAAATTAAAAAAACACATTTTTTATATTTAACACCATTATAAATGCTGGAGGTGAAGTGGGGCTTGGGGGTGGAGGCTGACAGCTCACGACTCCCCACATAATACCCTCTGTGACCCCCTGAAGGGTCATGACGTCCAGTTTGAGAACCCCTCTGTAGTGTAGTTGTAGCCTTGTGGGTTCCAAGATATTAGAGAGACCAGCTGGGTGAGAGAATCTCTTTTATAGGACCAACTTCTGTTGGTGAGAGCTTTCAAGCCATACAGCTCTTCTTCAGGTCTGGGAAAGGTATTCCAAGTGTCACAGCTAAATGCAAGATGGAACAGATTGTTTAGTGTAAGTAGTTAACACATATTCCAAGGAACCATTCACGGTAAACTCTGGATTTATGGCTTATTACAACAATCTGTAACTCACTAACCCCCCTCTTTTCTCCTATGACTGCAGAGGTGTTAATGGACCGCTCTAAATTGAACGGTCACATACAATATGTGCAAACTACTTCTGCTAAACAATCTGTTCCATCTTGCATTTAGCTGTGATACTGACCAGACCTGAAGAAGAGCTCTGTATAAGCTTGAAAGCTTGTCTCTCTCACCAACAGAAGTTGGTCCAGTAAAAGATATTATCTCACCCACCTTGTCTCTCTCATAAAGCTCATGCTACAATACGTCTGTTAGTCTATAAGGTGCCACAGGACTCTTTGCCACTTGTCTCTCTGGTGTTTCTAAAGCACTTTGCAACCCCTGACCCCACCCCCTTTTCCATTAATGTCCCCTCTCTCTTCACTTTTCTTCCCACTTAGCTCATCCCCTCTTACCTAACCTACCTTAAAAAACAAAACCCATGGAATTAACATACAATTTGCTGCCATGACATTGTTCGCTCTGCTTGTGTGTCTACCTCTTCCCCCACACTGGGTCTGTCTAGTATATTTACACTGGAAATGCTTCCGGGGAAGGACTGTCTGCGACTCTGTACAGCGCCTAGCACAATGGCTGATCCTTAGGCACTGCGCAATTAACATGATTAATAATAAAATCTTAGAAGCACCAAATACAGAGCACTTCAGGCTCTGACACGGTGATTGCTCCTCTATACTCCCACTCCCAAGTCCCAAACCCATTTGTGGACTAGCACCAAATTCCAAGCTCCTCCATAAATGAAAATCTATTTTGAATACTCCCTAGCAGAGGTCAGGGAAGAGAAAGCGTGTATTCTTGCCCACCCCCATCCAGGTCTACATGAGACACAAACGTTTTCTGCACAATGAAGTTCTGTTCACAAGAGGATTCAGTTCTGCCATCTTCAAAAACAAGCACAGTGCCTGAAAATAACCAAGGTCTCTATGTAACTACTGGACCTTACTAGTGAGACAAGAATGATAAAAGCCATGTGCCAAGAATCACTGGACTGACACTTGGGAAACTTGGATATTGTGCCATCTATTCCCTGCTCTGGCACCAACCTGCTGTGCAGCTTTGGTTAAACCTCTACCCCTTTCTATGCCTCAGTTTCCCCTCCCAGCTTCTGTCATCTTTTTAGGCTATTATTCCTGCACGCAGAGCTTGTCTCAAACTACTGAGCCCCCAAGGTGCCCAGATGGGGCCAAACAAACAGTTAAGAGTGCATGGAAACCAAGTAGAGAAACTGCACAGGGCCCATCAACCCATTCTATTCTATTTGCCCTTCTTATCTGCACCTGCCTCTTCCCCATGTAACAAAAGATTATTTTAATGTACTTCTCTCCTCAGACAACTGAGAGCTGGTCCCCCCCTTTTCATCCACCCGAAGTTTCTCAGGGCCCTCAAATCCAACCCCGCCCCCTCCTCAAGAAAGCTTTTAGTTACTGTATTGTCTTCAACACCCTGCAAGGCACAAGCCACATTTTAACTTCTTGGGAGCACTTCCAAACAGGCGGCCCCACCGCCTTAGCAAAAGGGAGCGAAGTGCATGTGGAGGGCTCTGCCTGCATGACTTGGGCCCACTGAATGTGGACACTGAAGATGGCAGCTGTGCCTTAAGATTGTAAAATTCCCTGCCCAAGAGCCAAGTGGGTAAATATTATGAAAGGGCCATTTGGAACCCAAGGAGGTTGAGAATCCGGATTTAGAATGTAGCCATTTAGAGTCAAAGGAGGTTTCTGTAACCCAGGGGAGCAGACTCATCTCCTTCACATCTCTGAAGGAGGGAAAAAGATGGGGGGGGGGGTGAGATCCTTTTCTTAAAACTGAAGTTAAGGCTGGAGGCTAAAGAAAATCTTAATGAGCCCTGCCAGGCTTTTCAAAATGACTCAGATGTATTAAAGCCAGGACATTCAAAACAATACAAATAAAATAATAAAACATAGAACTGGGGTCGGGAAAATTCCTTTGGGAAGGGAAGGTATAGGTAGTTAGTTGCTTTTTAACTCTGCTTCTACTCTCAGAAGTCAGGAAGAGTGATTCTTAAAAGTGGTCTCAATCCCCCTGATCTGTTGCCACATTGGCTAACCACCCACTCCCCGACCCTCCTACGTGAGACTTCTTGGTTAGCCCCTTTGGGGCATGTCTGTACTTGCGCCCTCTTCGCCAAACAGCAAGTCAAATGGAAACTTTGATTTGCCTCCAAAGAACGAGAGAAGTCGAGAGAGAGACACAGACCTCAGCTCGCTACACATGCGAGACACTGCAAAGCTGTTTGCTCCTCGGATCTAGGATTCATCACGGCAGGTAGCGCGCTCATATTCGTCACTGGTATGGCAACCTCACGCCCCTCTTGCAGCCCCAGTCCACTAGCTGATGCAACTGGGGTAAAACGTACTATGCCATATCAGAATTGTTACTGAATCCCTTACGCAACCAGGCGGGATCTGGAGCGCCCCCCTCCCCAAATCATGAAGACTGGAAAAGTAAACAGCTCCTAAGTTACAGCTCAGGGCAGCAGAAGAGAGAAGGACACTGGAAAATGATCGCGAAGGCCCTCCCCCGCTCCCGGGGAAAAAAAAAAAGAAAAAACGGGGTATTCCCCCTTCCATTACCTCTTTATTCCTCAAATCACCACATTGCTCGCAGGGTAAATAGCCCTTGATGCCCGTGCAGCCGCAGCAATCGGAGCCTGCAACAATCATGGTGCTGCTTGGGGTGGCGGCACTCGGCGGGGTGGGGGGAGACGTGCTGCGCTCGGGGCTCCGGTCCGCGGCTCTGGTTATCTGTCCGGAGGGTGAAGGTGCATAGCGGATCGGGCAGCCCGCGGAGGCGTCAGTTTCACGGCTGCAGCAGCAGCGGGTCGGTGTCCCGGGGTTCTATGGTCGAACGTCCGAACGCTGCAGGGTTCTGGAACGTCCGGGCGCATCCGCGTTCTAGAGCGCCCCGGGGCTCAGCAACCCGACCAGCCCAGCAGAACCCGCTGGAGCGCACGTAGTACTGACCGGCGGCTCAGGCGCGCGCCCCCAGCTGCTCTCTCATAAAGCGATAGGCGGGCGGAACGGCAGCTAGAGGCGGCCCACGGACCCAATCGCTTTACAGGAGGAGGAGCCATGACTCAGCCCCCTCAACTTCTCCTCCAATAGGAAAGGACAGAGCCGCGTGGGATTTTGGGAATGCTAGTTTCAACCGCTGTTTACTACTTTGGGGCAGAGCAGACCTCCGTGGCAGAGAAGTGGGTGCAAGTGTTGCTGTTAGTGAGGGCTGAACACTGCCATTTGAATGCAACAAAGACACGCATGGGATGGTACCGCCCTCATCACGGGATGTCTTAGTTTTCTTTGGAGGTTTCCTAGGGAGGTTGTGGAATCTCCATCTCTGGAGATATTTAAGAGTAGGTTAGATAAATGTCTATCAGGGATGGTCTAGACAGTATTTGGTCCTGCCATGCGGGCAGGGGACTGGACTCGATGACCTCTTGAGGTCCCTTCCAGTCCTAGAATCTATGAAATATACTGAGATAAATCTTGATCCTCCTGGGGGGGAGGGTTGGAGTGGATGAGAGAAGGTTAGAGAGGAACAAGGAAGGGGAAAAAGCCCTTACCACTGAAAGTATTTATAAAAGGTCCCTCTCGCAAGGTGCATCCATGTTCCGGAGATCAAAATCTAGCCACCGGCCTCTGTACAGAGCTTAAAGTGGTTTGAAAAAAAGTGTGGGTGGGAGGGGTGTCATAACCGGGGAGCAGCAGTGTTGGTAAAACTGCTTGACGTGACCTGAACTGATTTTTAAAGATATTTTTTGGCCTGATCTGTGACCCCTTGTAATCGTCCCTGCACTTTGAGCATCCACCACCCACCCCCTCTAAGATTGATGGAGCTATCTAAAGATAACACATACGAACGGCCATACTGGGTCAGACCAGAGGTCCATCTAGCCCAGTATCCTGTCTTCCAACAGGGGCCAATGCCAGGTGCCCATGGGTGGCGCATGAACTGCTGGCTGGGGGAGGCTAGCCCTCAGCCCTGCCTCTTCCACCCAAGGTCCCACCCCTTCTAAACCCCCTGGAACCCAGAGCCCCTCTACCGCAGCCACCAGCCCCTACCCCAGGTTGGCTAGTGCCTGCAGCCCCTCCCAGCCCTGGAGGGCCAGGAGGGTGAGTGCTGCAGCCCCCTAGCCTCAGGAAGGCCAGTGGCACTGATCAAGTGGCGCCCTGGGGGCGAAGTGTGGGCGGGGCCATGCCTGGCTGTTTGGGGAGGCAGTCTCCCCTACCCACTGCCCATGCAGGTGCCCCAGAGGGAATTAACAGAACAGGGAATCATCAAGTGATCCAGTCCCTGTCGCCCATTCCCAGCTTCTGGCAAAACACATTCTGAATCCACATGTTAAAGGCTAATAAACTAAATTTGAGCCTGAGCCAAATAAACCTGCCAAACACAGAGACGAAAATCAAAACAAACTCTAAATAAATAAAGGAAATAACTTTAAACAAACATTAAGGGCCCGACTCCTCTCTCCAATGCACGGGTGTAATTCAGCCACATTCAGGGTCAGCAATTTTGTGGAAGTCACAAACAAGCCAGGTTCCTAGTCTGAAGGCCTGACTGGCCTTTAGGTGGGGACAGAAAATAGCTTGATCAACAAATTTTTTTCAATGGTACATTTTTCTTGGATGGTGCAAAACCACCAATCAGGAGAAAAACAACACAGGGCTAAAGAGAGGTGATGACGGGGGTTCAAAGATTAGCTCTCTTTAAAGAACATTTGTTCCTTGCAGATTCAGAGGGCTGACCCTGGATCACAAACTCCTCCGGCCTAAGGGATTTCTGAATGTGCAGAGAAGAAATCAGCACATAGGTGTCCTGCGCCCATTCGCCGTTGCCCTTGTACTGCCATTTACACTAGTGCAAAGTGGATGTAAAATGCTACAAAATTAGAACAATTGCGTTTCCACTCACTTTTGCACGCGTGTATATGGCAACACCAGGTGTAGGACAATGGCGAATCAGGCCCATTATATATGAAAAGGAACTCAAGGCCCACAAGGAGATTAACATTCACACATACCAGGCCTGATTCTCCTCTCACATCAGTTTACACCAGCGTAGACTAAGGCCTCATCTACGCTTAACACTTCTAGGGCATAGCTTTGTCAGTCAGGGGTGTGAAAAAACCCACACCTCCTAGCGACACACTTGTGCTGACAAAATGCCCAGTGTAGGAGCAGCTACACTGACAGAATAGTGCTGCTTCGTCAGCACAATTGAGGCTGTTCACGGAGGTAATGGCACAGTGTGGAGGGGACAACAAATAAGGATTATGGGGTAGTAGCAGAGAGGAGGAAGGGAACCAGGATTGGAATAAAAAGGGGAGCTGCAAGTCAGAGTCCTGGATTCCCCTCCCCACATAGCCCTTCCCTATAGCTTCCCCTGCTATCCTACGTCCCATTCATATTGAGTTGTATGGTTTTTTGATGTATCCACTAGAGACTGGGTGGAGATCACCCCATTCCTGGTCCTTTATATCTGTCTTAGACATGGCTTATCATCCCTACATAAATTTGTTAGTCTCTAAGGTGCCACAAGTACTCCTGTTCTTTTTGCGGATACAGACTAACACGGCTGCTACTCTGAAACCATCCCTACATTAGGGCACAGATTTTGATAAGCAACACACAAGGCCAAACAACTGGCAGCGTTATTAATGGAGCTACGCCGGAGATGAACTTGGCCCATCATTTCATCGAACAATCAATCGGAAAGCGCAGTCCCAAATTCTGCTCTCAGCTACTCTGGCGCAGCCCCTATTGATTTCCACCCCCGTTGATTTGAATAACAATCACCAAATTTCTACAAAAGAAAGAGCCCCAGACAATAGTGCCGAGAACAATCTGCTTCGGCGTCAAGAGCCACACATGGGAAAGTCCAGAAAACAGAAGTAGCTGCACAAACAGGTCTGTATTTGCCTGGCAACAGCCTCCTCCTGCTCCAATCCAGAACGCCTGCCAGTTAGGTGAAAATGTCTTTGCACCTTGGCTGAGTGGTACTTCCGAGTACAGCCAATGGATAGGCAGCTCAAGAAGGGACGGCAGAGCGTGGTTGGCTGAGACTGCAGGCCGCTCAGCCAGTCCCTGCAAGGAGCACAACAAAGGGAAAAGAGGAAGCTTGCAGTTGCAGCTTATACAGTCAAACTGATTTTTTCCCTCTGGCTGATAAAGCCCCACATGCAACTAGTGTTATTTTTAGCAGCGTTTTGCAATTGCAGCTTTACTGCAGAACTCTGGCTTGACAATGTTCTGTGCCTTTTAACCACCTTTTTGTGCAAAGAGACCCCAGTTTGCCCTCCATTCCCTTCAGACCTGTGCACGCTGCAGCTGAAATCATTGTAGCAAGGTTTAGCATCCTTGACCACTTGAGTCAGGGAGGCCAGATTCTTCTCTCTCTTGTAAATCCATCCGGTCCAACTCCTCCCATGTTACTCTAGGGTTTAAAACTCTGGAGAGGCCAAACAGTGGGGCAAGAGCCTTTTTAACTTGCTTTTTTTAATTGCATGTGACTTGAGATGAAGACAAGTCCAAGACCCAGACCCAAATCCTCCTGAACTCTGGGGAAGGCTGGGCCTGTCCCTAGAATGGTTCCAAACCAGAACCAGGCCTTCAGATCTATCATCTTGGACTTATCTCTCAGTCCTTGGCAAAATTTGATTTGAGCCTGGAATTCAAAGGCAAACTCCACAGTGCAGCCCCCATTTTTCCAGGCAGCAATGCACCCAGCAGAGGCAAAGCATCGATCCGTGAGCAAATTACACATGCAGAAACTGTTTCTCCCCTGCTTCACATCCTGCCTCGTAATTTACACCTGGACAGAGAGGGTGTAAAGTTCACCACTCATTCACACCAATGGTGCTGTTGCACACTCACTTTTCACAGGTTGAATGGCACTATGAGGTGGCAAGGCAGGAAATCAGCTTCCCTCATACCAGGGTAGGTCAGGAGTCAGCAGGGTGATGTTGGCGCAAGGGAGATCAGAACCATCTCAACACACTATGCTCTACAGATCCTGTACCCTGGCAACTCTCCTGGACTGTTTCCTAGCCAGCCCCTGCTAAGCCTGGACAGCATCGGTGGGTGAGAGGAGAGTGCACCACCGGCTCTAAAACAGTTCTTTCCCCTTGGAGCCTGTGGCTCACAGCGATTCACCCCCTCCACCACGCTACAAGGCTGTATGTATGTGCAGCAAACGCAAAGGGATGGAGCAGCTTCTCCCAGGTTCATTAACCCCAGCGCGGGGTCAGAGAGGAGGAGCCTTGCATGGCTTGTGTGACCAGCTCGGCTGTTTGTCAGGAGCCCAGGAGTGACAGATGCCTTGAGCAGCAGCTGGGCTTTGGGGGACGCTGAGGCAATTAGCACTGGGACTGAGCGCTAGGGACTCTTGTATACCCGGTGACTTGGACAAAGCCCCGAGCAGCAGCAGGTCGGGATGCAGCCTGCTCCCTGAGCTGCTTCTCCTTTTAGCCTGGTTAATGAGCATGCATCTCCATTATTATCCCAGCACAGCCTCCTGGGCCCCAGAAGCTGTTACCAAGGGGGGGAAAGGGCTGGTCTCCCCTTTGATTGGCTGGCTCCCAAAGCCCTCTCTCTCCCCCAAGCAGCCCACGAACACGCTTGTCTGCGACCGTGTCCCTGTGTCACGTCATCTCCCCTAGCAAACAGAGCACACCCCCTAACCCTCTCCTCCCAATACACCCACCCTCAGTAACTTCCCAGCCCAGCTACCAACAAGCCCAAGAGAGAGGATGTTGGAAAAAGGCAAATATAGTGCCCATATTTTAAAAAGGGAAGAAAGAGAACCCGGGGATCTACAGGACCGGTCAGCCTCACTTCAGTCCCCGGCAAAATCATGGAGCAGGTCCTCAAGGAATCCATTTTGAAGCACTTGGAGGAGAGGAAGGTGATCAGGAACAGTCAACATGGATTCACCAAGGGCAAGTCATGCCTGACCAACCTGATTGCCTTCTATGATGAGATAACTGGCTCTGTGGATATGGGGAAAGCAGTGGATGTGATATATCTTGACTTTAGCAAAGCTTTTGATACGGTCTCCCACAGTATTCTTGCCAGCAAGTTAAAGAAGTATGGATTGGATGAATGGACTATAAGGTGGATAGCAAGCTGGCTAGATGGTCGGGCTCAACGGGTAGTGATCAACGGCTCGATGTCTAGTTGGCAGCTGGTATCAAGCGGAGTGCCTCAGGGATCGGTTTGTTCAACATCTTTATTAATGATCTGGATGATGGGATTGATTGCACCCTCAGCAAGTTCGCAGATGACACTAAGCTCGGGGGAGAGGTAGATATGCTGGAGGGCAGAGATAGAGTCCAGAGTGACCTAGACAAATTGGAGGATTGGGCCAAAAGAAATCTGATGAGGTTCAACAAGGACAAGTTCAGAGTCCTGCACTTAGGAAGGAAGAATCCCATGCACTGCTACAGACTGGGGACTGACTGGTTAAGTGGCAGTTCTGCAGAAAAGGACCTGGGGATTACAGTGGAGGAGAAGCTGGATATGAGTCAGCAGTGTGCCCTTGTTGCCAAGAAGGCCAACAGCATATTGGGCTGTATTAGTAGGAGCATTGCCCGCAGATCGAGGGAAGTGATTATTCCCCTCTCTTCGGCACTAGTGAGGCCACACCTGGAGTATTGTGTCCAGTTTTGGTCCCCCCACTACAGAAGGGATGTGGATAAATTGGAGAGAGTCCAGCGGAGGGCAATGAAAATGATTAGGAGGCTGGGGCACATGACTTACGGGAAGAGGCTGAGGGAATTGGGGTTATTTAGTCTGCAGAAGAGAAGAGTGAGGGGGGATTTGATAACAGCCTTCAACTTCCTGAAGAGGGGTTCCAAAGAGGATGGAGCTTGTCTGTTCTCAGTGGTGGCAGATGAAAGAACAAGAAGCAATGGTCTCAAGTTGCAGTGGGGGAGATCTAGGCTGGATATTAGGAAACACTATTTCACTAGGAGGGTGGTGAAGTGCTGGAATGGGTTACCTAGGGAGGTGGTGGAATCTCCATCCTTAGAGGTTTTTAAGGCCTGGCTCGACAAAGCCCTGGTTGGGATGATTTAGTTGGTGTTGGTCCTGCTTTGAGCAGGGGATTAGACTAGACGACCTCCTGAGGTCTCTTCTAACCCTACTCTTCCATGATTCTACGTGTGGTCTAGTGACTAGAGGACAGGACTCTTGGGTTCCATTCATGACTCTGCTACTGACTTGCTGTATGGCCTTGCCTTGCACAAGTCACTTGCCTTTCTGTGACTCAGCTTCCCCATCTATGAAATGGGGGTGGTAACCCTTTGCCACGCAGAGCAGGATGGGGCTGTGAAACCTCATTCATGAATGCTTGCAAAGCACAGAGCCTCTGGTGGAAGGTGCTATAGGAGGGCAGCATGTTGTCATGATGTGCTACTTCCTCAGGCAGGGTCCCAAAGCACACAAACCACATGCTAGTAAAGCTATGCTAGCCAACAGCAGCATGAGGGGATGTTCTGGCACGTGGGAAAACCCCCTCCTCCTATGGAAAGAGAGCCAGGATCATTAACATCCTCACAGAGCAGACAAGACATTGCATTTTGACAATTCACTGCAAATACCCACCCCTGCCAGACAAACATGATCAGGCTGATTTGACCCACTTGAGATTTGAACCTCTGGCTCCAAGGAGTCTGGGTATTTCAAGCCTGAGGCTTAGGCCGCTAAGCCACCCCACCCCTAGCAGTACACTAAGTGCAGAGGTGGGAGGAGATAGGCCAATTGCTGCTGGCTTTCACCTGTGCCTGGAAACGCACAGACCTGCATGCCACCTGAAGATCAAGCGGAGATATGTTGCCATGCCTACCTGCAAATGCAAGCGCTGCTGTTATCCAAGGCCACAAACCATGGATTTGTTCTAATTTAACCTGTCGGCCTTGAGCCTAACTCTGCTCTCACTTACGCCGGTGTAAATCAGGAGTAACTCCACTGAAATCAATGGAGTTAGCCCAGTGTAAACAATGGAAGATCAGAATCAGGATCTTGGTCTCACTTTACTCTGTGCTCCCTCTGTGGGCCTGAAGCCTGCCTGCTCTCCTCCCCGTGCTTCTAACACACCTCCAGCGTTTCATACGCTGATCATCTGGGTTCGAGAGCCTTCTCCTCTGCAACTGCCTAGAACACTGCATCCTGTTTGAAAAGGTTTCTTTCCTTCCCATCGCTCAGGCATCTCTATGGCCCCTATAATATTGATCTCTGGCTCCTTGTCTATTCCTACCCCCTTCTTTATCCATCTCTTATTGGCTTTAGGACCCAGTACACAGGCAAGTCCCAGAAGCTGCTTCTAATCTGCATGTGCACTCTTAGCTGCAGCCCTCCAGCTGATCATAACCCTCCCACTGTTACCTTCTACTGTCCCTGCTTGTTTATTGCAGCCACCTGTTAGACTGTAAGCAGTTTGGGGGCAGGGACCATTTTTGTTATGTGTGTGTACAGCACCTAGCGCACTGGGGCCTCCAGGTACTACTGCCATACAAATTATAATTCAGCATCATCATCTCCTGCATGGGCTCCTCCTGACCACTGGGGAGGTGCAGTGCTGTCCAGCTCCTTCTCTTGGAAAGGGGCATGCAGATGGAGAAATGACAAGCTGGCCCTGATCAGTCCGACTCCCTGCCCCCACGCCAGTAGCAAATTTAGCAGGAGAAGCAGGGCAGATCCCGCGGGTTCATTCCATCCCAAGCCACCACCTGATACAGGGCTGCAGGCTTGGCTGAGGAATCGCACAGCGCGTGCAGGAGAGCAGGCCTTGGTTTGTGGGCGGCCAGGCAAGATTGCCTGCAAATGCTTTCCAGAAGATGATGACACAGGTTCTTGTTTCATTCCCCCCACTAGGGCTTCTGTTGAGACAGGCACAAAAATCCAGCCAGGAGGCAGAAGAGGCAGCCTGAGATCCTTGATGGGTTTTGCCTGATAATGATCCAAAGCAGTGCGGACTGATGCACGTTCATTTTCATCATCTGAGTCAGATGCCACCAGCAGAAGGTTGATTTTCTTTTTTGATGGTTTGGATTCTGTAGTTTCTGCATCAGAGTATTGCTCTTTTTAAACTTCTGAAAGCATGCTCCACACCTTGTCCCTCTCAGATTTTGGAAGGCACTTCAGATTCTTAAACCTTGGGTCGAGTGCTGTAGCTAATTTTAGAAATCTCACATCGGTACCTTCTTTGCATTTTGTCAAATCTGCTGTGAAAGTGTTCTTAAAATGGACATGTGTTGGGTCATCATCCGAGACTGCTATAACATGAAATATATGCAGAATGTGGGTAAAAAAGAGCAGGAGACATACAATTCTCCCCCCAAGGAGTATAGTCACAAATGTAATTGATGCATTTTTTTTTAAATGAGCATCATCAGCATGGAAGCATGTCCTCTGGAATGCTGGCCGAAGCATGAAGGGGCATACGAATGTTTAGCATATCTGGCATGTAAATACCTTGCAACGCTGGCTACAAAAGCGCCATGGGAATGCCTGTTCTCACTTTCAGGTGACATTGTAAATAAGCAACAGGCAGCAGTATCTCCCGTCAATGTAAACAAACTTGTTTGTCTTAGGGATTGGCAGAATAAGAAGTAGGACTGAGTGGACTTGTAGACTCTAAAGTTTTACACCAGGGGTAGGCAACCTATGGCACGTGTGCCAAAGGCGGCACGCGAGCTGATTTTCGGTGGCACTCACACTGCCTGGGTCCTGGCCACCGGTCTGGGGGGCTCTGCATTTTAAATTTAATTTTAAATGAAGCTTCTTAAACATTTTAAAAACCTTATTTACTTTACATACAACAACAGTTTAGTTCTATATTATAGACTTATAGAAAGAGACCTTCTAAAAATGTTAAAATGTATTACTGGCAAGCAAAACCTTAAATTAGAGTGAATAAATGAAGACTCGGCACACCACTTCTGAAAGGTTGTCGACCCCTGTTTTACATTATTTTGTTTTTGAGTGCAGTTACGTAACCAAAAAAAAAAAAAATCTACATTTGTAAGTTGCACTTTCACAATGGAGATTGCACTTCAGTACTTTTATGAGGTGAACTGAAAAATACTATTTCTTTTTTTTATCATTTTTACAGTGCATATATTTGTAATAAAAAATAATAAAGAGTGAGCACTGTGTACTTTGTATTGTGTGTTATAATTGAAATCAATATTGAAAATGTAGAAAAACATCCAAAAATATTTAATACATTTCAACTGGTATTCTATTGTTATAAGTGAGATTAATCGCGATTAATTTTTTTGAGTTAATCGCGAGTTAACTGCGATTAATTGACAGCCCTAGAAATAATACGCATTGACATGTGGCAGCACACAACCCGTTCCCATGCCTGAAATCCAGGAAATGCATCCCCATTCCAGCGTGAAACTGATTTGTTTGCCTGATACATAAGCGTTTACAAAACTCAACCCCACAGAAGTGAAACTGTCATTCATTGTTAGAATAGTGCAAGCATCTGCCAAGATCTGTCCTCCTCTGTGCTATACCAAGTCTCTCCCCTGAAGAGCTTACAATCTAATTAGGCAAGACAGGAAAAGGATGGGAAGGGAAACTGAGGCACAGAGAGGGGATGTGACTTGCCCATAAAGACAGAATAGGTCAGTGGTCAGCCCAGGAAAATAAGCCAAGTGTCTTTGTGCCTGATTCACTAGTTCAATGGATCCATCACTTAATAACATATCCCATTTACAAAGCCTCTTTTATCCTGATGAATACTGAAACACACTCTAGAGTTCCAGAATTCACTTCACCCAGCAGTGAAGTGCAACCACCTCCGGGGCAGAACGCACCAGCTGTTTAACAGCGTACAAAAACATTATGCAACCGTTTAGGACAGGAAGCAAAGGTCAACACTGGTGATTTAATTCAGCAGAGACACTTGCAGACAACACAAGATATTTGAGACAAAAATATCTAATCACAAAATGTTGAGGCAAACGCCACGAGAGACCCGGCCTTGTTTGAGGCAGCTGCTCAGAGCCTACAATAGTCCTGAAAAGACAGGCTGCATGCATGCAATTGCCTACAGAGAAGAGCTTATTACACAAGAGCCAAAACACAAACCGCCCCTCCTCCCGATTAGCAGAGAGGCAGGACAGATTGAGCAAGGCCCGTCTGTAGCACATGTGAGCAATAAACTCAGCACTAAGGAGTGGCACCAGACACCCCCACCGCTCCTTAGCCTCTGGTGATCCATCCACAGCCAATTAGAGGCATAAAATCAGTCACCTGCAATCTCAGCACTTTTCCCGGGCTGTTTGTGTTGCTTCCTCCCATTTACCAGCTGCTCTGGGCTGTCAGCAGCTTTGCCTGACTCACTCCGTTTGCTCTTTGCTTTACAGCAATGCTGACAAGCTTGGCAAAGGCCCGATCCAACCTCCCTTGCCAGCCAGTAACAGAGACCAACAGCCTCTAATATGCAGGCTGCACGTTCTGGTGCTCAGGATGGCGACCCACAGGGCAGCAATACTGGGCCCCTTCGATCACTAAAGCATTGACTCCTTCATCCCCACACAACCCCCTCTCTATGGCATCATTACCCCATGCTACAGAGGGAGACACTAAGGCAAACGGCTGCAAGTCGCTGCTCGAGCTGGGATTAAGATGCAAGACCTCACGAGTCCCATTCCTGTATTCAGGCTACTAGGTCACACAATCCTTAGCTGCTACTGCCCTGAGCCCTTTACATGCATGCTGTGTGCCGCCCCCCTGCCTTTCACCTGGCTGCCCGTCTGCTTTGCCCTCTGCTGTACAGCACCAGACGAGCACTCACAGAAAGGGACAAACAATGACAACAAGGGCAATCCCAAGACTCTGGCTTCCTCTGGATGAGGGGTGGCAGGGTGGTTTATTCTCCATGTCGACACAGTCGCTGGCCTCCTTGCTGAGGCTGACAGGACGGGGCCAACCATTGGGGGTGGGTTTGGCAGTGGGACATGGACATGTCCACTAGGAATGGGAATCTTTGTGCATGGGCCGCTTAGCCCTGGTGCCCTTTGTGGGTGGTGTGTATAACCCTGACTCAGCTGCCGGTTTGGCATTCTTTCCCATGGCGTAGAAGATGGTATCCAATCCAGTACTGCAGCTCCACTGGACCCTGCCTGGGCAGTCTGCAGCATCTGGGAGCCTTTCTCGGTGACCTCGCTAAACAGGCAGCTCCTAGAGAGCCTGAAGGAGCAGCACCAACACCTGGTGGAGCCCCGATGGTGCTTCCGGCTCCCCCTTCACTGGCCCGTTCTGGAGAGAGCAGGCACTTTGAATGCAGTTCAGCAGCGCCTCCCCCGGGCCATCCACTGCTTCTTGTCTGGTCCCCTCTCCTCTGCTGCACAGCCCCACCCATCTTCCAGTATCCAAATCCTTCGGTGCCACCACTTCCTGCTTTCCTAAGGGTGGGGCATTGGGCTCAGCGGCGGCACCTTCCACAGCATCTCTAGCAGGCAGCACATCAGTGTCTGCCATGGTGGCACACGACCATCACCATGGGGACCCAAACGGGATCTTAAAGAGACCAAGGCACAGGGAAGATACAAAGTAGCTCTTCTGCCACTTGGGTGCTTGACACCCCTAGAGTCAGCCTGTGCTAGTTCTCCAGTGGCCTTTCCTCCACCCCCGCAAGGAGTTTCCAAATCTGCAGCTCTCGGTCCCACTTCCTTATAACAGACCAAGCCTGTCCAGCCGCCCTTTGCTCAGCACATCAGCCAGCTGGTTAGGAGGCCACGGCCAAGGAGACACAGTCCTTCCTCAGCTCTGCAAGAGGTGTGTTGTGCGCTCTGCAAAGCAAACAGACAGACAGACCCGAGTCAAGCTGTGCCTGGGCAGGCTGCGAAAGCATCTCTGGCTGATGCAATCTTATCGCTCCCCCTGTCCATCTGGTAAGCTGATCGGAGCCAAAGCTGCAGCTGCATAGGTAAAAGGAGTCCCTGGAGTAACAGTGCAGGTGCCTTCTGGGACTTGTAGTTCTCTTTGTCCAGCACATTCATGGAGTGAGGAAGAAGACGTTCCAGCATCCTCAACATCAACAGATGCCATGGTGGGGACGGGGAGACACTCGCTCTCAGGGTGATGTCTCCCCTCTTCCTCAGCAATCAGTCATACCTCAAAGCAAAAAGGGCTAATGCAATCTGTGACGGGTTGGATCACAGAAACCCCCTTGGGAGCTGCCACCCGATGTGCCAAGACTACCCCTGCTTCTGTTTTCCCTGCCAGCTCAGGACTCCAGCACCCCGTCTTGCTGAATTAGACACTCCAGTCCACTTCAGATGATCATACTCAGTAGATTATGCACTTTGTAATGATACCTTACAAGAGACCTTTTGCACGGAGCATATCCCAGTTGCATTATATTCACTTATTGTCAAATTTTTATAAAACTATCCCAGTTACATTATATTCACTTATATTTTTATAAAACCATATAGACTGCACAACGTCACACAATCCTTGGCTGTATAAACAGGGGACTAGTGAGTCAGTCCAGCATTGGGATTTTACCCTGTCTATAGCACTGGTGAGACTCGTACTGGAATACTGCACAGAGTTCTGGTGACCACGGTTTAAAACGGATTGACAAGGGTGCAGTGAAGAGCCAGAAAAATGATCTGAGGGTTGGAGAACATGTGGAGTGTTGACGGAGCCATTAAAAGAGGCACATGAAAAGATGCAGCTTTACAGAAGCACAAAATGTACCCGAGGCTGCACAACATGCTTAGGCACGAGTTAATACCAATTACCCTGTTTTTCAGACATGCCAGGCACTTACCTTTCGAACTGGAGTCCAATGGAGCTGCAGATGCTCAGCACATTTGAAAATCAGACCCTCGGGCTTAGCAATATTAGGGATTTTACACGGGTGTAACTACATTAATGTAGCTGCGCCAGCAGGAACCCCTAATGTAGACAGTCTACAGATGTAAGAGGGGGTTTACAGTGATGAAAAATCCCTAAGATAAGGCTTGTGTTGGAGCTTTAAGCAGCAGCTAGAGAAAGGCTGACCATGTGCTCTTGAGGTGTAACAGCTGGTCCTTATGTTGGCAAGCACAATGGAAGGTATTCCTGATGCTGCAGACTGTGCACCTTTTGCATGGACCTTCTGAAGTAAGAGATTTCCTTTGAGAAAAGGCGTCTTGGCTAAGAAATAGCTGGGGGTCAGCAAGGAAGGTTCCCTCGTGTCACTGGAAGGGTAAGGCACCCACATTGCGGTAGGTCTCATTATTGACTGATGGCATACTACTAGAAAGTGACTTACAGATCAAAAGGCAGAAATGGATATCAAGACATCTGGTGAGTAGGTGGGATTGGGAACCAGGACTCTAAAGTTTCATTCCAACATCTCATTCGGCGGGCCTTGGGCAAATCTCTTCACCGCTCTGTCCTTCCCTTTCCCAACCTGCAAAATGAAGATAATGCTTACCTACCTCCTGGATGAGTTATAAAGCGTAATTAACTGAAGCTTGTAAAATATTCTGGAGATCCTAGGTTAAAAAGGCAAAGTAGCCCAAACCCATTGACCTTCAGGGCAAGTTGCAAAATCCATCTGTTTGCTTGGGCTTTTAGGCAGTGCTCCAGGAATGGGAGGGGTTTTGTTTTCTGCTTGAAATTACCAGCTGATGGAGCTAATTTACTTTTACTGTGAGCAAAGGCTGTTATGCTGCTAGGTGGTTATTCACGTGTGCAGGCTGCGGTTCCACCTAATTGCCAGGTTGCCCAGAGCTATGGCCAGGACATTTTGTATTTAAATGTCAATAAATAATAATCTAGCATAGTTCACCAGATGATCTCAAAGTGCTATACAAAAGAGGAAAATATCATTATCCCTGTCTTACCGATGGGAAAACGGAGGCACTGGTGGGTAGGCAGAGTGACTTGTCACGCAGAGCCAGGAGTAGATCCAATGTCTCCAGAGTCCTAGTCCAGTGTTCTATTCACTAAGCTATACTACCGCCCTTGCATCCAACGAAGTAGGTATTCACCCACGAAAGCTTATGCTCCAATACGTCTGTTAGTCTGTAAGGTGCCACAGGACTCTTTGTCGCTTTTTACAGATCCAGATTAACATGGCTACCCCTCTGATACTTGACTACCTCCCTTATACATCTATATACAATTGCAGTGGGACTTTTGATTGAAGGACTTTGCATCATATACAAAGCAATGCAATTCACCCATTAATGGTGATAGCAGCGCCCTCTCTCTTGCTCGGTTATTACAGATGGAGTCCGCTCTTCTCTCTTTCCTTATTTGTTTCTGGAGAGGGTAACTCTGGTTGTGAGTTTTTTAATTTTGTTTTTAGGGGAGGAGGGGATAATTGTTTGCAAATGCTTGTAATTTTCTACCAAAAAAAAAAAATTAAAGAATCTTTTCATAAAGCTTTGAAATAAAACCAACTCGTGCTATAAGGTGTAATTATGAACCCTAAATCTGTTTGACTAGTGATTACATAGTTTTGGAGAAGGAAGTATGGGCTAGTAGCCAGGAGCTATTAAATTCTTATTCAATCTGTGGGTGGAAATTTCAGAAGCGCCAAAGACTTTGGCGGATAAGTCCCAAGAAATTCCCACTCTGTGGGATAGTCAACACCAAAGTCACTACAGGGAGCAGCGGCCCAGATGCCGCTGCAGCGTTGCTAGCGCAGATGCTCTATGCCAACAGGAGAGAGTTCTATTGTCAGCATACTAAATCCACCTCTGCAATAGTGCTGTACACACCGACGCGTAGGTCGGTGTGACTTACGTCGCTCAGAGGGGTGGCTTTTTTACACCCCTGAGCAACATAAGTTAAACCAACGTAAGTGCTAGTGTTTACAAGCCCTACGTCTTTACAGGCTGAAAGGCAGGATGGCCATTTTGAAAGGGAGTGCTGCTTGTCTAGGGATCAGAGCAATGGAGTCCTGCATTCTATTTCCAACTCTGCCACTGACTTTCCATGTAGCTTTGAGCAAATGAATTCACCTACCAATTTTCCCAGCTGCTGTAAAGTGGGGATAACTTGGGTGCAGACAGGGATAAAATAATGTTTACATAGAACTCAGAAAGCACCATATAAATGGTAAGTGTTATTGCTGTATTGTGGTTTTCTTTTGCTTGTGTCATCCTTAATAGGGAACCACCCAACAATTAGTCCCTGAGCATAAACTACCTTCTCTCTCCAGATTTAAAGGGAGCGTCAGCCAGTTTAGAGCACTGGAGCTCCAGCAAAACAAGATACAACAATCTTGATATTTTTCAGTTGAAAAACACATAAGTTTAAAGAAGAAACCCAACCCCTTCAGGACTTCTATAAACATATAAGAGGGGAAAACAGAGCATGTGTCCCGTTTCTCCCCCTCCCCCACCAGCAAGTCACACAAATGTTTGAAAAGGGCTTTGAGACCTGACAGCTGCCATAAAGAAAACACACACGTTTTCCTTTCACTAAGGTTGGTGGACCACGGCCAAGAGCTATAGGATGTAATCAATGTAGCCCATTCTGGGGTTCAGAAGCTGTGATGGCAACTGCTTCTGAACAATAACATTAGACCAGGCTGTGGTGCTTTGGACCAAGCCACCTCCAATTTATTTTTAAATATATTTAAATTCATATGGTCAATATCTCTTTTTTCATCAGACTCTTTTGCACTTACCTCCTAAAAGCCAGGGCTGGTCAAAAGTTTTCATTAAAACTGTTTTGACAGAAAATTGGATTTTAGCTTCAAGGAAACATTGCACTTAACATTCCTGCTTTCTGCAGAGAGAAAAAAAAAAGATTTTTCTTTGAAAAAACAAAATCCAAACCCTAAAATATTTGATTTGGAAATGTTGTCAGGGTGGCTCAAGGCAAACAGTAGTTTGATTGCTTCGTGTCCCCATTCTCCACAGGCTAGGCTCTGTGGCCAGACTACACCTCCCATGTGCACTGCCTTCCCTCTCTAAGAGTAGGCTATCACCCATCATGGATGTCCAGTCTATAGAGGAGAATACACGCATGGGATGCCCACACAACTACTCCCATGATGCACTATGACAGCATTTCCAAACTGAAAATGTTCAGTTGTCAGATTAAATTTTGTGGAATTGGAATTTCCCCTGACTAAAAACCTATTTTTTTGACCAGCCCTACTAACAGATGATCTAGGGGAGAGGCACAAATGGCCGTTAAGCATCTGCCATTGTACCTTGAAAAATCTACCCTTTAGTCTTTTTTCCTATCGAGTGCTGTTCCCTGTTTAGTTTTGGTGCATGAAGCAATTCTGTTTGGAGAAGCAAAATGAACGAGGATCTTCTTGTCTGGCACATCCGGGGTAAATTTGAAGCGTGTGGATGTAACTGGTTAAGTGACAATGATTCTTGCAACAGTCTTGACTATGAGAACTTAAAAGATAGAAGCAAAAATACAAGAAAGCCGAAATAAAGAAAATGCTGCTCAATTCTCCACACACACCACACCCACGACTAGCACCACCAGACCATTGTGCTTCAAGTGCACAGCCAGGATTCAGCAGACAAATCAGTGCCAGGTCAGAGCTAAGGATGCCTTTTAGGGATTCAGCCCAAAAAAGGCAAACAGAAAATATCACACAGATCAAGAGGATTTTGTTTAAAACACTTTTAACGTTTGTCGGAGTTTTGTACAAATCAAAGCATCCCTTTAAAATCTCCATTATTACAAACATACAAAGAAACGACGTTATTACTACAAAACATCAGCTACTCAGTTGCATGATCAATGTGTCACAATTTTAAAAAAAAACCAACATTGTATATACAAGGCCCTTCTCCTTCTATTATTATTTGTGTGTCCTGAGGGAAGCTAAGAAGCAAAGCCCTCATTTAAAAAAAAAAAAAATCCCATTGATACATTTCAGACTTTTTCTAAAAATATGTGAAGTATAAAATTAGATGGGTTTTTTTTTTTCCGGCTGTCACACACTGGCAGAGTGCAATGATTTCTTAGCATCCTAAAGTCTTTTTAAAAACCAAAACCACGCGACAGTATCTGATGCTTCAATGTGCTCTTCCACGCTCAAAGCTAACAACGTCTGAAAAGTGCCATTGAATAAATTCATCTTAATAAAAAAAAAAATGGCAACTCTCTACTTAAAAAGATTAATAAAAACCCAGCTAGAGCCGCAAGCCCTGTCTCAAAGGGTCAGTGTCTCATCTCTTTCCATTTGGTGCCTGTCTACATTAAGGTCGTTTCCTTCCCCTACTCCCCTGAGGTAGGGTCTCCAACCCCTGAGCGCTCTCTCCACCTTGTGTGAATAGGGCTGGCCACCGGGATTCCATGGAGTAACCTGGCCTGGAACCTGCTGACTTGAGAGCCCATCTGCACATTTCCCCCTAATGGCAGAGGGCTTTTTATCCCCCTCTAGGAGATGTCCTGAGGGCACGGCTCAGACAGCTGCAGAGCTCAGCTCTCCTCTAATGAGGGTGGGTTGGGAGTACACATTCCAGCTGGCCTTTCTGGAGCTGTTTATGGCCTCTTTGCTTCTGAAGCCAGACTGTTTCAGAAAAGCAGAGAACCTTCTCAGCTCTTTATCCTGCTGGCTTTTGTTGGGAATGGAGGTTGGGGGCTTCTCTGCCCAGCACCCAAGAAGCACTTCCTACTTTGTGTCATTACTGACCTGACTGAACTCACTTCTTGTAACCAGCCTCCTCCTACATCTGACGTCAGTGAAGTGGGGTGGAGAGGAGAAGATGTAAAAGGATCAACTTGATCCGGGACTGGGGAGGGGAGAGCATGTCTAAGACAGCCTCAAGCTCTCCTTCTGCCTTTACTGCAGAAAGCAGTGCCAGCGAAGTTAGATTAGCCCAAGCCATTAACCAGAGCCCCACAGGGCCACCATATGGTTATGCGCAATTATTCTGTAAGACTCTCAAACCAAAAGTGATCAAAACAGGCAGTTAGGTTTGCCAAGCCAATATTTAAAAAAAATCTCTAGCCCGGATTTTGGAACAATTTTTGAAAGATAGCTTAACTGCTCCAGGCAGATCAGTGTGCTGCGCCCTGCTCTCTCTCTGGGGAAGGCGATTTCAGAGCTTCCCTTGAAAGGAGGAACAAAACACTTGAAAATAAAGCTCTCACCGTGCCCCCCAAAGCTCTTGGCAAGCCTGAAAAACAGCCAACAACGGATTGGGCCTCAGCCCAGCCGATTTTAAACTGCAGAGACGGGTCTCCAACAAAACAGGATCCCTGTTTTCTAAAGTATGAAGTGGCAGTGGTAATACCTGTTTTCCAAACAGGTCTCTTCTGGAGACCATTAGTTCCAGGGCCTGGGGGACAGCAAGCTGTGCGGGTACGCCGCTCCCCGTGGATCACTGTGCTATATAACAGTATTCAACAGATATTGAAACCAGACACACTCAAACATGCTGTCGAAAGGCAACAGACACCAGGCGTTCCATCGAGTCCATAGCGATAGGAAAGTAACAAGACTGAGGTTTGGCTTCCAGCCGAACAGACAGGCCTCCTGGGTTAATGCTGGGGAAGCTCCCAGTTTGTTTTAAGGGGAGGTTATTGCTCCTGACTTCTCAGGCTTTTTGCCCTTGGATAGGGCAGCTGCTTGCTTCAGGAGTTCTCTGTTCTTGGCCTGGAAACACAGTGAAAATGGGTATTTTAATGGCATGGATCATCGTTACCCAAGAACTACCTGGACAGGCACCGCTGGCTTCCTGGATGCAGACCAAAAGGGACGTAGAAGTTGCTGTACTGGATCACACCAGCAAGTCCAGTATTCCGTTTCCACCAGCTGGCACCACCTGCCGCTGCAGAGGCAGGCAAATGCCAATGTACCTGACCAAACTAAATGGGAGGAGGGGGGAATTCCTTCCCAAGTGCTGCAGGCAATCAGCTTCCATCACAAAGCACAACAGATTATGTGATTTTTCGTTAGACAAGATAGGGAGGGACCTTTCAATTCCACGGGAAGTTGCCTGAGAAGCTTCCCTTTCCTTCCCCCATCCCCTTTCATTTTTTATTTGTGAGAAGTGCTGAATTAACAGCGCTGGAGACCAAAGTCCACAGAACAAGGTGCAGGATGGGTAGTGGCAGTGCAAGCTCCCCCCACACTGAACCCCCAATCCTCTTCAACTCTGACCAACTCTAGGGGTGAGTGGCTCGATTGGTATTCCTGGCCGGTTTCGTTCTCGGCCTCTTTAGCAAGGCTGCCAATGTTACCAGGAAGCATCACTGCATTGGTGATTTCTGTGACACGAATCCAGGTCTCAGTGAACAAGAGACGAGACAGATGATTTCTCATGTGTGAGCCAAGTCTCCAGCTGCCCTGGGCAGATGGATCACAAACAAGAGAATGGATGCTACAGGTATGCAGGGCTAGAGCGGAAAGGAATTTCCTCTGCCTCCTTCAGCTTTTAAGAACAGAGGGACCTACACAAACCTGAGCTCCCCCACAAAAAACAGGACATTAAAAAAAAAAAATCCTAAAAGAGTGAATCTTATGAACGCTTCCAGGTGCCTGCTATACACTGCCACCATTTGAACGTTTATTTTGGAATCATTGGAGAAAAATAGTTTCCAAAACCTCTGCCAATGTTAGCTGAAGTTTTACACTCAGACACTGGAAAGACAAAAGTTCTGGGCTGTCTCATTTAGAGCTAAGTATAAAACACACACACACTTCTCCACCCAGGAATGACAGGTGTACGCGGACAAGCCAGTTCAGTTATTTGATTCTTTTGACAGCTTTGGAGACTGAAGTCCTCTCTTCAGCCACAGAACACGTACAGTACAAGCTGCGGCAGTGCCAGTTTCCCCACACGGTGCCCAACAGATGTGCTTCTGCCCTGATCTGGAGGGACCATCTCAAGAGATAAAAGGAAGCTCAGTGTCCTTGGCTTCTCTGCTGAGACTTCCAACAAAGGCAACTAGTTTGTGGCAACATGTAACGTGAACATTTGTCTACAAGGAACTGGAATGAGAATATCAACTCATTCTACACAGGCCACCTAACAGCCTGCAAAGGGGAACAATTTTGGGTCACTTCGGAAGATTCAAGCAGACAACGTAAGAGGTTGCGGGCTCTAACTCCCATACCAGCCCCACAAGCCATCCAGTCTCCTAATTTTTCAGTTCTAAAAGAAGGTGTCTCAACCCATCCATAACATGACTGCTCAAAGCCTGGGATAATCTTAGACAACTTAAGAAGCTGCATAGTGGACAGGAACTCACAAGCACTGATAGATTTCTGACAGCAACTGTAATCTACAAAACCTGTCCTACCCTAATAATTAACTTGGGTGTGTGGTGATGGGGAAAGAACATTTTCTGCTGTGTCTTATCCACACCTTTGTTTTTTTCCTTCATTGCTAGAGCTTTAGCTGATTGTAAACTCCAGACAGAGTAATTAAGGAGATGAACTTTGCACCCCATATACAATTTCTTTCTTTTAACCAATTCCCTGTTGATCTACTGCAGACCAGAATCTACCCTGCTGATATACACTGTTTTCATGGCCCAAAAAAAAAAAAAAAAAAAAAGTGGACATTTCCTATAAGCTCATGGACTTCTTTACAATGATATCTATTTAGTCCAACAAAAAGCACTACCCTTTGTTTGTTAGGCTTTGTTCTCCTTGGCTACTGAGGTAATAAATCAAATCAGGAGCTCGGTGGTGCAATGGGTGGACAAACAGGCCTTACAGTCTTGACACCTAGATTCAAGCTTGACGTTGGTAATAAGTAAAATGTGTTTCATGGTTCCCATCCAGTTTGCAGAGGATACAACTATACAATACAAAAAAACTGAGCCCAGGACGAGAATAGCAAGGGGGACTTTAAGGATTCAGGTGCACTGCAGAGCACTGCGGGGGCCAAGTCCTATTCTAACAGGCAGTATTTCAGGTCAGGATTGAAAGGCATTAGCAGAGCTGTGTGGATGGAAGGCTGAGAAGTGTCTGATCTAGGTAGTGTTCTCAGTCACTCCAGCAAAGATCACAACTCAGCAAATTAGTATAGAAATGCCATCACCTGTAACTGCTCCATGACTTCCTTGTGTGTCTTCTCCATTTGGTTCATTTTTGCCCTCATCTGGGATTCCTGGTACTGCAGGTCGGCCTTTAGCTCTGTGATCTAAGGAGAAACAAGCAAGCAGCTTTTGGATGAGTGAGGAGAAAAGGGACGTGTCCAGATTCCTTCACCCTGAACAGATGCCCTGCCCTGGAAAATGTCTCTGTAGAAGCCACCTTGGAGAAAGGAACATGTTCAGAGAGGCACCATGTGGGTTAACACTGAGCTCCGGTAGGCCAAGGAGGGTTCAGAACATTTACTGCCCAACTACAGGCCAGAGGATTTGCACCAAGAGCTGAGGCTGACACCAAAGGTGGGACCCAGGCAGGGTCCCAGCATGGGAGCATCTTTAGTAACCCCAGTGCAATCTGTGACTCTGGGCAATTAATCTGCGGCCTGATTTTCAGCAGGGCTGACCTCTGATAGCTCTTATTCATTTTTGCCCTGCTGAGCACCAACAGGCCACTAGCCATTCTGTGCCTCAGTTTCTCTCTCTGTCAAATGGAGAGAATGATACTTACCCACCTGAGCACGGGGTTTGTAGGAGTGGATTAATTAACATTTGTCGCGTGCTAAGTAAGGTCTGACTATTATGAGGAATACTTTGAGTCAGAAAGAGGATTCTCACACCATGCTGTGAAAGCAGCCAGAGCTGAGGTGCATCAGCAGAGCTGTCTGGGACTCAGGACTGCCAAAGCAGAGGGTACCACAAGTGGGGAGTAAGGCTTGTCTGAGCATTGCCTGCTCTCCCTATGCAAACAGAGCAGCTATGGGCTTTCTTGGACTCAACCCCACATGCAACCTACCTGCCTACTGCCATTTCTTGGACTGCAGCAGTGGTCAGGCCCTGGCAGCACATACTGGGAGCACAAGGTAAAGGAAAAAGGGGTAATGTTCATTGCGTGGCAGTGGATGGTCAGAATTTGATTCTCTCTGCAATCCTGGCCCACCCACCTCCAAACAGCCAGAAAGCCACCTTCCTTCCTGCCACAGTGCCTGGCTCTTTAACCCTGGAAATTAACCAGCTTGCAGACAACACCCACTTGAGAGTTAGCTGGTTTTCACAAGGCTAACAAGACAGACACTGTACACATGTGCAAGGTAAAGACCTTTAAGTAAGTTGTCCATAATTCCCTCTGCAGTTTTTGTGTGGAAGCGGTCCAGGGCTGTACCTTCTTCTCTTTCTCCAAGATCATCTGATCTTTCTGGTGCAGCATCTTTTTCAGAGTGGCCACTTCTTCCTTCAGCTGGGCGATAATAACGAAATGGTCCGTGCCAGGGGAATCCAGGGCAAGGTCTGGAGAAAAGCTGCAAGAGAGAGAAGGGAAAGAATCTCATCACACACCCTTCTACTCACCAGTACATGGAAGCCCTTTCACAGATGACATCGCAGATAGTGACATCTGAATAACCTCATCCATTCAAAGGATGCATAAGGTACCTACGATCTTGTAACCAGACACCATGGGAATTCAGAGATAGTCGCATGGCATGATGGCTGATGTCCTGATATGCAATACAATTTGTATCTTGACAAGTTTAATATTAAGTGTTCAGTAAGAAAGGACGGGGGACTGTCAGGGATGTTTTCAACCACTAGCCACTGTCTGAGACTACCTTTACTTGCATGGAAACGATCCATTTTCAAACCAAGAGGTGTGGAAAAGCAATCAATGAGTTAATGACAGGTTTCAGAGTAGCAGCCGTGTTAGTCTGTATCCGCAAAAAGAACAGGAGTACTTGTGGCACCTTAGAGACTAACAAATTTATTAGAGCATAAGCTTTCGTGCATCCGAAGAAGTGGGTTGTAGCCCACGAAAGCTTATGCTCTAATAAATTTGTTAGTCTCTAAGGTGCCACAAGTACTCCTGTTCTTTTTAATGAGTTAATGAAACTTTATGCAATCACCTAGGAACCCTTCTTGAGGTCACAGGGAATCCATGGCAGTGGGAGAAAACCTTTCACTAAATGCAAATCAGGGCCCTGGTAAACAATGGAACAAGAAAAAGAAACAAATTAACCCCCTAACGTAAACAAACAATAGAAAGGGCACACAGAGGTTACAGCCAAAGTTATCTCAGGGGGAAACAGGAAGAGATGCACTGGGCTTTTTGTATTTTGATTCCAGCCATGGCACAATGATTTGGGAAAAAGCTTCATTACCACATCAAAGGACTATTCAGGAAGAGAGAAGGAGTGAAGGGAAGATATACACATCCTTCTGGGATACCACTCACACACCCTCAGACACTATGAATCTAGCTGGCTGGCTGACAGCTTGTTTGGGTGAGAGGCACACACTCCCCATCTCTGATAAAGCAGGAAGTCTCCCTATGAACTACCAATGTTCTGTGCAGCTAAGTTTATTATTGTGTGTATTGCAATAATGCCTAGGAGCCCCAGTCGTGGACCAGACCCCCCGTTGTGCTAGGCGCTGTACAAACACAGAACAAAGAGATGGTCCCTGCCACAAGTATCTACCTAGCCACCACCTTCTGTACTGTTTAGTCTGTCTTTACAATATGTCTAATAGTTACCCTTTGGTGCTAAGGAATAGCGTTTCCCAATATTACATGCTATTGCTGTTGTATAAATTATTTGAAAATTAATAATAAATAATGCAAGTGTCTAACCTGGACCATCTATTTGGACTGTGCATTCGGCCCAAGTATTGGTAGAGTCTAAGGCAAATGCAGTGTGGCCTGGTACACTGAAGGCCAAGGATCACTAGACTATAAATGTAACTGTTACTGACTCAGTCTGTGGCCTGAGACAAGTTATGTCACCTGTGCCTCGGTTTCCCCATCTGTAAAATGGGAATAGGAATATCTGCTGCCTGCCTCCCAAGGGAGTTTCTGCAGTACTATGAAAAGACAGAATCTAATTGGACATAGTTTGAATGATGGGACAGGGTCTCTGGGATGTGATGGAGAAAGGCTTTTCCTCCCTTATGTGGTGTGGTGGAGAAGGATCCCTATTGGGAATCCAAGGGGAGAAATTCAATGAATGGAATTGTGCAGATCATAAAAGTAACAGGACAACCTTGCTGGGATGGGAAAGAAGTCCTGGCCAGGGAGGAAAGGGAAGCTGAATACCACAGGTCTGTGCCGGTTTATCTGCATTAGAGAGTCTTATAGTCATAGAACACGTTAACTAACATGATGTTGAATGCTTGGTATAGATAAGAAGATGTATTTAACTGCATGTCAGCTGGCTGGGGTTAACCCTATGGTGGAACCCATAATGTTATACATAGCCAGTCTTTGTCTATACTGAGCATTTAACATTGTGTTAGTTAATACGTGTTCCAGCACAATGTAATTTCTGAGCGTAGACATGGCTCTTGCACATGCAGTAGAGGCGACTACCTGTTCTTAAAACTGCTCGCCTATCGACCGTCGTAGGCAGCCATCCCAAACGAGAGCCTGCACCCCATAACATTGTAATGGGCTACTTCTCTGCAATGCGACACGCAGGTACCAGATTGGAGTGAAGGAAGCAAAGCAGCCTTCAGCACCTTTATACACATGCACAATGCAGTAATGTCACTCTGAGCATCTCCACTCTCTGAACAAGGGCTTCAGGCTTCCACACACCACATAGACATGCTGGGGGAGAGAGGGAGCAGAGGAGAGCAAAAACTAAGAGACTCTCTGTGGAGGGAGAGCCAAGTTTCTTCACTGAATTGTCTGTTTACAAGTAAGTCCTTGCCTATCCTACTCCATTCCTTGGCCACGAGGGGCTCACGGAATCATAGAAAAGCAGGACTGGAAGGGACCTTGAGAGGTCATCAAGTGCAGCCCCCTGTTCTGAGGCAGGAGCAAGGAAACATAAACCATCCCGAAAGATCCAACCCGGTCTTTAAAACTTCCAATGACAGGGATTCCACAACCTCCTTTAGAAGCCTATTCCAGTGCTTAACTATCCTTATAATTACAAAGTTTTTCCTAATATCTCACTTTAATCTCCCTTGCTGGGGATTAAGCCCATTACTTTTTGTCCTACCTTCAGTGGACCTGGAGAACTATTTTTATAACAGCCCTTAACATATTTGAAGACTGTTATCAGGTCCCCCTTTAGTCTTCTTTTCTCAAGACTAAACATGCCCAATATTTTTAACCTTTTCTCACAGGTCAGGTTTTCTAAACCTCTTATCATTTTTGTTTCTCTCCTCTGGACTCTCTCCAGTTTGTCCCCATCTTTCCTAAAGTGTGGCACCTAGAAATGGACACAGTCCTCCAGCTGAGGTCTCACCAGCGCTGAGTAGAGTGGGACAATTACCTCCCATGTCTTACATACAACACTCCTGTTAATATACCCCAGAATGATATTAGCATTTTTCACAGCCGCATCACATTGTTGACTCATTCATTTTGTGATCCACTATAATTGCTGAATCCTTTTCAGCAGTACTACCACCGACCCAGTTATTCCCCATTTTGTAATTGTGCATCTCATTTTTTCTTCCTCAGAGTAGTACTTTGCACTGGTCTTTATGGAATTTCATCTTGTTGATTTCAGACCAATTCTCCAACTTGTCAAAGTCATTTTGAATTCTAATCCAGTCCTCCAAAGTGCTTACAACATCTCCCAGTTTAGTGCCATCTGTAAATTTTATAAGTATAATCTCCACTCCATTTTCCAAGTCATTAATGAAAATATTGACTAGTACCAGACCTAGGACAGACCCTTGCAGGACCCCACTAAATACATCCTCCCAGTTTGATAGTGAACCACTGATAACTACTATTTGAGTACAGCCTTTCAACCAACTGTGTAACCACCTTATAGTAACTACATCTAGACCACATTTGCCTAGTTTGTGTGTGATAATGTCAAAAGACTCACTAAAATCAAGATATATCACATCTACTGCTTCCCTCCATCCACTCGGCCAGTAACTCTGTCAAAGAAGGAAATGTGGTTGATATGGCATGATTTTCTCTTGACAAATCCACGCTGGCTGCTCCTTATCGACCTATTATCCTCTAGGAGCTTGCAAATTGATTGTTTAATAATTCGTTGTGGTATCTTTTCAGATATTGAAGTTAGGTTGATCAGTCTATAATTCCCTGGTCTTTGTTCCCCTTTTTAAAGATAGGTTGTATGTTTGCCCTTCTCCAGTCCTCTGGGACCTCATCTGTCCTCCAGGAGTTCTTAAAGATAATCACTAATGGTTCCAAGTTTGCTTCATGAATCCTGCTGTATCCCAAGATAATAAACATTGCCAAGAGATTCAGACTTCCCATGGCCACCCACTCAGGAAATTCTGCACTCCCTGGTTTGCTCCTGGGCAAGAGTACTTATTAAGGCAGAAGAGGAGACTGGAAGAAAGACCCATCTGCTCACCTCGGCAGAGAACAAAAGGGAGAGATCTTGAGACTGTTTTAAAGACAGGTTCTCATCCTATTGCATCATTAACAAATATTGGCAAGTCACAAGTAAAGACGGAGGCCCCAAACTGAAAAAGAGCCTCAACTCACCCTTGAGTTTGGTGCCTAGAAACAGACAGTGGGGGGTAATTATGCAGGTGCAAACTGTGAGTATATTTCAGAGTGGCCAGGCATCTGCCTATCTGATCTGTGTGCACAATCAGGTACTCAGAGGTCCAACTGCTGTAACATGCCTCTGCAATTACTTCAAGGTGAAAAAAAACCAGAGGGTACTTTTTTAAAGTCATGTCAATAAGAGAAGGGTTTCTTTTCCCTGTCTTGAGTGAATCTCAAACCTAACTTCAAGTTAGGAGTGGAAGCTACAAAGTTAGCTACAAAATTAGAAATAAAACTGAAAAACAAACAAATACTTTTTTGTAAAAAAAGTGCCTCTTAAGAAGTCCAACCAAAATATACCCCTGATATATACAAACTGTGGTACAATGATCCCTGCACACTTTAGGGAAGGCCCAATTCTGGGGTTGACACGCCTTTCCTATAACCACTGCCTTTCTCAGGGACGATGTTTCAGTTGTTTGGAGACATTGCTACTAAAGTCAGGCTGGTTTAAAGGGTCAGCATTCAAATTACACTAAAAATAACTTAGAAATTTCCTCCCAACTATGAAAAATCTGCCTAAACAAGTATTGTCTAAACGGAAATAGTAGCTTGGCCTAAGGTTGAACTAACTACATCAAGGCAGAAGCAGTTCACCCCAAACCACCCTCTCCGTGCCTTCAAACTGAGTACTTTACATATAAGCACAGAAATTTTGTGCATATGGGAATATTTTTATTTAATAGCATTTGCTGCTCAGTATTCCCTCAGGACAATATGGGTGAACATATGTGTGTCTTAGGGCTCACCTACAAGGATCAGATAGATGTTTTTATGATCTTTCTGTGCTAAAGAGATGGCCCAGGGGTATAGTGAGTCAGCATAGTAGCTTTTCACGTCTTGGAACTGGACTCTGTTGGTGGTCACAAGTGAAAGGAGTGTTGGTGTTTTAATCTAATCCACTGTGAACATTTGTCTATATCGTAAGACTACATTGAGACAGATATGGCAATTTCATGCAATATCCTTGAAAAACCTTATTGAATTAAGTTTAAGTAACTTGGGAGTCCATTGTATTAAATGCAATGATTATATATTATCATGGGCTGAGACTGCATGTAACCTCTCTTGGGGAAAGAGATGATGTGAACCCTGGGAATGTTATGAACTTCAAAGGACTGTACTGAACAATGGACTTGACAAGGACTTCTGGGACAAAGTGTCAAGTGGTTTGCCAGGGGAATCTCTAGTGGGAGATGAATGCAAATTCCCCACCACTGCAATGCAAAAGCCCAGCCTTTTAAAGCTAGGCTCCAGCAGAGAACTACTGTCTGCTGATCACCTTTTGCCAGAGTCTCGAGATCAAAGGCCCAAGGAAAGGATAGACTAAATTATTCACGAGTGTGCTAGTTCTGAGCTAAGGCTGTTATCAACTTGTAACCATGGGGAAAACTCCTACCAGAAACTCTGCTGGAGTTGGGGAGTGATCTATGGTAAGCTTATTAGCATGCATGTAGGTTCTTTTATTGTTCTTAATGTGTTTTCTCTGTAATGTTTTCACCTTCGAGCAAAATGCAGATGCTGACCCGGTTAGGCAGTCTGGCTTGCTGGGGATATCACAGTGAAGGCAGGGAACTGTGCAGCCTGGCAAAACCCACTCAGGAAGGAGAAAGACATGGGTCTCTGCCCAAGAGCGGTGACAGCTGTGGAGTTGGGAGCCTACAGTGGGTGCTCTTAAGGAACCATGGAGGGGGAATACAGGTGCAATTGACCGGAACCATGACACATTTGGGAGAAGCTATGGGCTGGGTGCAGCGGGCCGGGATTGAGGTGCTCTGGCACACCTGTTTGAGGTGGCTCAGGATTGGACTAGCAACAGGTGCTCAAGTCAAGGTGGGGAACACACCATCAGAGTCTTTGGGAGTGGAAGAGCAGTGAACTGAGTGAGGGCCACTGTCAGAGTTGTGGGACTTGGTAAGGTTGGATTTGATGCAGGGCAGTGTTGAGTTGCACTGACAGAGCCGGGTGGTGACGATACCTAACTTCAGCCTGTGCCACGCTCAGCCTCTCCGCTCCCCGCACAGTAGAATTCACCCACCAAGTTAACCATCAAAACTCCAGAATGAGACTTTTTAAAATAAATAACTCAAATGTCCCTCAACAATCCCCAATACATGTGTGATAGAACATGATCATCATCAACTCAGAGATACTAAACACGAACCTACAAAGCCCACAGAGAGAGTTCAGGAGCTAAACGCAACAGAGGAGTTCCCACCTGCATCCACCAGGATGGAAAGCCCCCAAAGGTGAAGGGTAGAGATAAGCTGGACCACGAAGGGGTTGCTACCAATTCACTGAGCCCAAGAACACTCACAGTTTGCCTAGGCTGCATTGACAATTTGCCTAGAGCCCAAGGCCAGCACCTACTCTGCATAAAGACGCAGCTGCCCTCAGCTCTAACACAGAGGAGTCACCCATGTAGAAGCAGTCTCTGTGAGTTAAAGATAGGGGCAGCTGCATCATAGAACTTAACTATTGTTTGGAACATCGACAAGGAATTACAGCCCCAGGATTAAACTACACTAGCCACTAAGTGTTACTGTTGCCCTACAGCTACAGAGTCATATTTAAAATGGCTGCAACTTATGTCTTGGACAACACAGAGCCCGCTGTTGGAGCTTAGGAGCAGTAGTTATAATGATGTATAACTTATTAATGGGATTTCCCTAAGACTAGAGTAAGTTTGTGGTGAGGATCACAGCCTACCAAGGCTTTAAAGTGAGAACAAGATACGGTACAAGAGTAAACTGAAATGAAGTCATTTGAATTATTTATCGTTTGCTACATTTTTTTTTTTTAATGGATTAGGACATGGAGCTTTTTTGCTTCCAGGTAACTTGTGAGCAAGCTTTGTTACCAGCTAATGGCTGCTAGATAGTTTATGTGAAATGAATTAAAGGAGCTCACTCCAGTTCCTAGCGAGCAGGTATTTTAAAAGTTCACAGGTGACACTGTCCTACAACACGGTTGGCAGACACAGCAGAGGTGCCAAAGATTGAATAGAGCACCCTAGAGGTCAAGGTTGAGGTGTACTGGTAGAGGGCAGCTTGCAGCGGTACTGCCTGTGCTGTACCTGCTCTGGCCAGGGGGAGGTGGCGTTCAATCTCCAGTCAATCAACTTTAGGCTCAGTTTAAAGAACTGTGCAACCGCTACACCCTAAAAGAATTCTTTAAACTCAGTTTCATACTTTGGCATTTCTTACATCAATAGCCACAGACAATGGGCTAACAGGTGTCCTTAGGACAGAGGTGATTTGGAATTAAATGATGAACAATTGAGATGGACGGTGAGCGCTTTACCAGTGACTTCAACAGACTTAATAAGACTCTCCGGCACTAATGAGCCTACGCTGTGCTCTATGTTCCCAATTCAATGCGGTTTGGAAGAAGAGCCATCGATAGGGACAGTTTCCATATGTGAGACAATTCCCAGGGCAGGAGGGCAACCAGGGGTGGGAGAAAACGATAGGTGATCTCACTTCAGGACGTCAGTGCCTTGAGAAACAGGATAATGATGGGCACCGGGACTCTGTTGGGAAGCAGCCCACTGCACCAACACGGACGGGGCACTCTGGGTAGGGGGGCAAAGCATCTCGGGAGAGGAAGGAACGCTGAGAATCAGAGAGGAAAGGGAGGAATGAAAATATGCATGTACAAGAGTGTAAAAAAAATATCCATCTCACTCTCTCCTTATACAGCTAGTGAGGTCCGTTCTGCTGCTTCTGCTGCATGCAAGCTCTGATGTCAATGGGAGCTGCATGCATATAGCAGTGGCAGAATCGGATCCACCGTGTTCAGAGGAAGCTGTTTATCACTTTCCCTCCCCCAGGACAGGGGGGAGATAAGATTTCTATGATTGTCTCCCTGCATTCTATTCTTTATTCTGACTGCAGCCTAGCTTTTATTCTAATAGATAAGGTTCTAGCCCAGGAGAGCCCAAACTGCAGATCAGAGCCCCATCATGCAGCCTGTGGCCACCCTTCCCCTGTCACTGCAGGGTGACGATAAAGCTGATCCAGGCTGCAGGCTGTAATTGCTGGTGAACTCAACCAACAAGCAGTTTCTAGTAGGTACAAACATAGGGCATCTTTTGATTTTCAAGCGTACATTTAGGTGCCAGGTAGGCTTGGCCTGTGGGGTCCCAGAAAGCTGCTAATGCAGCCCTTGCAGTCCCAATGTTTGAGAGCCCCATTCTATCATATAAGCATCCTGCTAGTTGCACTGAATTCTCTCTTACACAAACTTAAATGAGAGCACCCACTGGCATCTTCCCCAACCAACTGGCTCACCTGTCACCATTGGCTGATATGGCTTCAAACTTGGGTTTCTTCTTTGGAATTTCGTTCTGAATAGAGGAGGTGGATAAGGTTTTCTGGCTATGAAGGAAAAACAATGAAGACACATGTCAGAACCTAAAAGGCCTGTGAATCAGAGACTGTCTGGAAACAAGAAAGGGGCACAGATAACTATCATCTCCCACTAAAGCACACCCACAACAAGCTTAGAGAGAAGAGAGCTCCAAGCATAGCGATGGCCAGATAAAAGATCATTCCTTAAAGAGAAACTAGAGTTTATTTTATACAATGTGCCAATCAAACCTCTAGGCTCATCGTCATTCAATGTTCAAAACCGTATATTTTAAAATAAATCTAAGTTGACCCAATATCAACAAGAACTGTAATACACTCCACAATGCACAGAAAAGGATACCTTCCCCAATCAGCTCATCCCAAGCTCACCCCACTGAGAATACCGCAGCAGCAGCCCCCAGATGTTCAAACTAGGGAACATCACCAAGAGTCTCCTAGGTGATCTCAGCTGCAGTGTTTAATCTGAATGCTGGGGAAACATGTCTAGTGGTCGAGTCAGGAGTCCTAGCTCTGCCAACTGACTTGCCGTGTCATCTGGGACAAGTCATTTCCCTTTTTGTACCCCAGTTTCGGTCACCCAGAAGAGCAAGGCTACTGAATGAGTTAATGCACTTCTGTCATTAATTTGACAAATGCAGTTTAGCTTTAATTATTTGAGAAAACAGCATAACATCAGTAAACATTCTGTAAAACAGATCTCACTATAGAGTTGTCACACGATTAGGAGTTTAGGTCAGAACTACTGGGTTTGCATATTCATTAAGTCAGAATTATCCAGGCTTTACGAAAAAAGATGTACAACGATGATAAAAGTCACCACAGCTACGCAGTAGTGAGGTCCAAGACACTTCTCCCACTTTTGTTGGAAGTGGGGCTGATGAGTTTGAAGCAGTCAGCCCTCCAGCGGGAGGAAAGTGATAGAACAGAGCATCTATGCAGCATTTACATGCAAGTTAAAATAAATTAAATTAAAATGAATTAATGGAGATATCCTATCTCCTAGAACTGCAAGGGACCTTTGAAAGGTCATCGAGTCCAGCCCCCTACCTTCACTAGCAGGACCAAGTACTGATTTTGCCCCAGATCCCTAAGTGGCCCCCTCAAGGATTGAACTCACAACCCTGGGTTTAGCAGGCCAGTGCTCAAACCACTGAGCTATCCCTCCCACCCCAGTTACCTGTTGTAGTGGCTGCCACTGCTGAGCCTGCTGAACTGCTCCTTCTCTTGCAGGCTCGTCCGTGAAGAGCTGCTTAGATGTTTGCGTTGCTCTTTGGTCTTCTGTAGGACCCGTTTGTAGGACAATGTACACAGCCAGCACAGCAGCTTCCCGTCCACCTGAAAGGCAAGGTAGGAGTCAGAGGATTTTATCTTGCTTCCTCCCCACATCCCAAGCACGGAGTAGGCAAGTAGCCTGATGGCAACTTCAGATCGACCACCCTCAGGATTTACAGACACAAGCTATGCAGTCTCAAACAACACACAGGCAGTGACTCGAGGGGTCCCTGATGTGGTTAGAAAGGGTGTTGACTGCATTCAGCACTGCCAGTGCAACCAGCACAGTCACAGTGATATAAACTTGGCACAGCTACCATCTGTTCTGAGCTGACACTTCCTGGCTTGTTTATATCGCATGTTCCCCATGACACTGTAGAGTAAGAAATCACATCCTGTGCAATTTGGGTTTTTATAAACACAAAGCTCAACACCTGGACCTCCAAGGCACATGCTTTGGGAACTCGAACACTAATACTCTATGCCAGTGGTTTTCAACTTTTTTTCATTTGTGGACCCCTAAAAAATTTTGAATGGAGGTGTGGATCCCTTTGGAAATCTTAGATACAGTCTGTGGACCCCCAGGGGTCTGCAGACCACAGGTTGAGAACCACTGGCCTATGGTAACAACAACCTTTTGTGGATCCCTTAAGGATTAGACATAGTCTGCCGACACCAACAGGTCCGCAGACCACAAGTTGAAAACTATTGCTCTAAAGGGGCTTTATCCAGATGGTGGGAACTATTTATGTAGCATCCAAAACTGCAGGCCTGGGGCTCATGTTAAATCCACAAAGACTTATGCATATGCTTAACTTTGGGACAATTCACAGTATGTAAAGTTCCCTTTATCTCTACCACCCGTTTTGGAGTGGGATCCCTTTTCACTTGTGTGAGCATCTACACTCAGTCCAGTTCAGAATAAGACCTGATAAAGGAACCACAGTGCTGAAAATATAAAGTAATCCAATGAACTTAGTATTTTAACATCTCTCATTGCAAATGTAAATTCTTGAGCTGGCCAGAAAATACTTTATAGCTGACATGTTACTGTTGCTGAGATCCTGTGACTCTGTGCAGAAGATGAACAGGCTATTACTGTGGTTAGCTTTTTCACCTTTTCCGTCCCCATTTTACATAGAAACTCACCTTCTTTCTATCATCCTTCCTGTCGAATGCACACTGTTGCTTGCACTGTTCACAGGAGAGGGGTGGCCCATACTTCTTCTCTGAGTTCGTACAGCGTTGGCACTTGTTGCCAATAAATGCTGCTATTATGTTGCAGTACTGGCATGGTTTTGGCTTTAAAAAGAAGGACAGATACTGTACAGGTTAGCAATGCTTTGTAAATACATGGCACATGTGCATTTTTCTGTCACTCAAACACTCTCATCTTCATAGTGACCCAAGAATTGTACATGCATCTAGATAAGCTAGTGATCAGGCATCCAAACTAATTGCAGTATATGTGATTGGCCAGAATACCTGAACTTATACCGACTTCTGCATAAGGTATCATGGGATCTTTAATGACAAGTGGTCAGGACCTAAGCTTCAAACCTCATCCTAAAGGGAAGAAATGTTTCTTCCAGTTTCCTGGTCAAATTTCAATTTAGGTGATCACATTCTGACTTCTCTAAATCCCCCATTTAGTTTCAATTGGATATGGGATAGGTCACTTACTGTCCTAAAGTCATGAGAAGTATTGCCATTCACCATAAAAAAGTGTCTTACGTTTCACCCAAAAGGACACTGCATTTCAGTAGTGGGTGAGATAACCCCTATGCAGACAGGCTGTAACACACTTTCGGATGAAAGACAATGGAAACAGCCTTATAATTACGAGGTGGACGGGAGAGTCCCCGGCACTTACCGTTCCATAGAGCTTCACGTTCTGAGCACATTTCTTGCATATTGTGTTGGTTTTACTATTAAAACAAAAGATTAAGAAAAAGCAAGAATGAAGTATAACTGTACCAGCAATAGCTGGTTACAGATTAAGCCCTTTGCGCTTGAGAGCTAAGTTTCCCCTAACCATACAACTCTCCTGACAGGATATTTGTATTCATGTTCACTAGTGGCTTTTATATAAAATGTATTTGCTATCCCTGCCTGGTGATGATAATCAACCAGAGTGAGGTATTCTTGAAAGACAGCATTTTCATAAGGCAGCCCCTTTAATTTAATTAAGGCCTCAGCCTTTAATTTCAGCACGTATTTGCTCACTTGGGATTCTGGTCACCAACAAAACGAGTTAGTTGGTCACCAACTAATCTGCTGTGGACATTTACCCAGCATTAAACCACATGACCTAGCACTAGTGATAATCTCTGTACCGGAGAGGGCAAGCACTAGAATAGCAGGGTTGATGCAGATCAGGATTGAGATTCATTGACCCCTATATGCAGGATAGAAAACAGGGAACCACCTTGCACAGTGCCTGTATGAAATATGCTCAACGGGATGGTTGGTCCCTCTTCTTCATATATTCACAAAAATGAAATTAAAACCAAGCAGAAAACCATGTTTACTGCTGCAAATGCAGAAGGACAAGACAGGTATTTACGCTACAGCATAGAGAATAAGAATAATTTTTGCATGCCAAAACACAGAAGGGGAACAGCTTCCAGGAGCACCCAGGCACGTCACTGAAAGATACAGCCGAGCACCACCCAGGAAGAAATGCCACACACCATGCTGCAAAATCAAGAGCACAGAATGTGTCTGCCTGACAGCGATTGGGACTATGATTAGAGCCTCATCAAAGGGCACAATACTGGCCCCTACAAGCACTCGGATGACGTAGGACAGAATGTTGGATCATTGAAGGCAGAACA
>NW_020664587.1:8180454-8217797 GCF_002925995.2 Terrapene triunguis
GGGGGAGCAGACGGGATGGGGAGAGCTGTGTGAGAGGCAGTGTGGACGGAGACCTGGGGGCAGAGGAGAGGAAGCTGATGGGTGTAGATACATCAAAGGCGGAAGGAAAGTGGGTCTGAGAAAAAGAGAAGGGAGAAAGAGAGGCAGGATTCTGCCAGCGAAAACTCCTGCGGCTTTGGTTTTCTTTGTGATGTGAATTCCAGCCGTTGATGGCTGGCTGCCAAAGGAGCTGCACATCTGCCAGCCTGAAACAGACAAAGCAAGCTGCAGTTTGCCACTGGTGTGAAGTCTGGGTAAGAAGGCCCAGCATTGCAAATTGCAGCCTTCTTCGTCTGCACTAACAGTTTGCCCAGGGTGTAGCTTCATCAGTTGCTGGGGAATCAGGACATACTTCTAATAGAGTAAGGCCTTAGAAATTCTAACTGCTGGAGCAATACAAGGACAAATCATTACAATGCATACATGCTTTTAATTTAATAATAAAAATTAACCAGCAAGAAGCTGCCATCTTGATGTATGTAGATCAGGTGTTGTGAATTTAAATTTGGACCCAAATATATTTTTTTCAAAAGAAAGCTTTTATAAAACTGAAAGACCAGTAGACAAGTTTCTCATTTTAAGACTTCAAAGAAAGCATTTTTTAAACTAATAGACATTCCCTGTAGTGTTTGAAAACTAAAATTTTGCACCACCTAATAACCTGAAAGTGAAACTGGTTTAATTGATTATCATTGCCCTCCCTGACAGAAATGCACCAAAGTGCCATGTAGGTTAGGTTTTAAAAATTCTTTCTGAGGATCTAAAGTATTATGAGTAACATCTGTAAAGAAAATGACTTATGATCATGTTGACAAAGAACGCACAATACTTTTGTCTGATTCTTGGGTGCCATATTTCAAGTTTGCACATAATTGCATCATTTCCTACTGCTCTCCACTCCAGTGAGGGATACCTGAAACTTTTGGAGAATTGAGGTTTCACTACACTTTATAAAATACTAGTAAATGTTCTTTAGCATATTTTATGGAAGTAGCGAAAATGAAATTTGAGGGCCTCACTGCAATGCTCTGGTCTTGAATCTTTCCTATGAAGGGGTGGGGAGAAACGGTTGTGATTTAGGCTGTGTCTACACTGCCACTTTCAGTGCTAAAACTTTTGTCGTTCAGGTAAAGCTATCGCCGCTCGTTTGGGGTGGGGTTTTTTTATTGCCGTGAGAGCTCTCCCCTGGCAATAAAGCGTGTCTACACTGCCCACATCACAGTGTGGCCGCGGCTGTGCATGTGGGTAGTGTTGACATACTCTCTGTGGGAAATGGGTGTGCAGATTAGGGAGGTCCTGCTGTATTTAACTATCTCAATGGCTAGTTTAACTACCAGATAAGTATGCAGTGTGGAGGAGTAATAATGAAGGATGTGAAACTTGTTGCTTTACAGAGAATGATAATATATGGAGATATACCTATCTCCTAGAACTGGAAGGGACCTTGAAAGGTCATCAAGTCCAGTCCCCTGCCTTCACTAGCAGGACCAAGTACTGATTTTGCCCCAGATCCCTAAGTGGCCCCCTCAAGGATTGAACTCTCAACCCTGGGTTTAGTAGGCCAATGCTCAAACCACCGAGCTATCCTTCCCTCCAAACAGTGACTCCTTGTAGGGAGCAGGGGTTCATGTAGATGTAGGGGACCATGACTGTCTAGCTTGCGGGAACATGGCACTACCTGCAAAAATGTAAAGACTAAAACTGGCTTGATGCAAGGAATAAAGGACTTGACTAGAAAAGCTGATGGCAGCACAGAATGAGGTCTACCAAACCTCATGACCTGGCTAAGGAAAGGAGTGTCCTCTTCTTTGCCAACCTCTTTGAGCATCAGCCTGTGTCACAGCTGCTATAATCACTAAGGAAAAATGTTTGATCGGCTGAATGGCAGTGTTCACAAAGGTGCTATGCTGCTGCAGGAAATTCAGTAAGAAGCATTCAAAAGTGCCTGTGCTTCACGGGTCTCCCAGTACAACTCCACAAGTAGAATGTTCAGACTTGTTTATTATCTTGCAAAACCTGGTAGGCTTGTTTCAGATCTCCCCAGGGCGGCCAGCTTGCAACAGTGGATGGCTTGGACGCTGGATGAAAGAACTGTTTGGTCCTTATGGGAGCCAAAATTGCTGAGTGGATGGCTCAAATGACGTATGAAAAATGTTGTTATGGTGGAGATCCCCCCCAGCTCACCTGGAACTGGATTGGAACCACTATCAACCTAAAAGTGAAAGGCTCTGTAATTCATTTCCCTCAACCGCCCACAAGCCAGCCAGCCTTCCTAAACTGGGGCCAGATTGGAACTGGTGTTGTAATAACCCTGTAGGTATCCCATTCCATAGAGTCTGTTTTTGGAAGTTTATGACCAACAGCTTGGAGAGTAAATAGTTTGGAGGATCGGGGAGTACAAGTTGCCAAAGAAAACTTGAGTCTGCTTCCATTCCCTTTCACATTGTAGGGTTTTTCAATAGCCCGTCAGTTGCTTCTGTACGTTTTATGAACAGATATTTCCAGTTTCTGACTCTCTGTGTGTCCAGTGCTCTGTGAATAATTAACTTGCTTTTTGCAAGTCATAAAAAATGTGTCCCAGAGATCATCATCCAGTGCTGAAATGCAGCCATCTCTGGGCTGAAGCATGGTAGCTGTTAACAACCACACAGCAAAGCTGCACAAAGATCACTCATCCAGCAAAAGTGCACCTGTCTCTGGGGTGGGGCATGGCATGGTGTGCAACAGTTTAGTGCAAGGAGAAAACCCAATCCAGTTGAAATCTAGGGAGACAGAATGAAGTTAGCTGGTTTGGGCTAGACACGTTGGCAAACTCCATCATCCTAATACTCTGACCTCCAGACTGGAATGTGTCTGGTTCAAAAGATGCCATGGCATTTCCTCCAAGAGTATGAGCATTAAAACCCTAGATCAAGACTTTCAAAATCGACCAATGAGATGCCCAACTTGAGGAACCTTAAAGGGGCCTGGTTTTCAGAAAGTGCTGAGCCACCTGCTTATGATGTGATTCTTTGATCTACACCAGGGGTCGGCACGCGTGCCATAGGTTGCTTACCCCCAATCTACACATTCCAATCTGGGGGCTAGTCTGGATTTATTTCTGGATGTTTTCTGGAAGGCTGGTCTTGCTGTTAAGGCATTGAGTTAGGATTTAGGGACTTGAGCAACCCACTTTCCCACCTCATCATGATCATATGGCAACCCCCATGATGGGATGGTTGAGATAATCAAGAGAACACTCCACGGTGAGTAAAGTGGACATAGTTTCTGCTGTTATTGGCTGAAGGCCTTCAACTGTATTGTGACATGTCTGTTGTGAGGTCATCAAGGTGTATGTAGGGGCTGCAGACTGCATTGATCAAGAGAGGCAGCAGGAGGAACAGCTGCCACTTCCAGCACAGCTGAGTGAGAGGGGACCCAGGGAATGGGGTACCACCAGCCCTGTTGAGAACTTGATGCACTGATGACGTTAATCGCCCTGTTGAGGGAAACCTGAATCAAAGAAGGGCTTACCACCAGCTCTGCTGAGGGGAATTTTATGAGAGGTTACCAGCCTATGAAGAGAATCCCTCTTGGGCAGAGTGTAACATCATGGAGAAGAATTCACCCAAGCCTGCACTGAAACACCCAGCAATTGGTATCGACTTGGGCACCACTAAATCCTGCGTGGGCCTCTTCCGAGAGGGCAAGGTGGAAATAATTGGCAACAACCAGGGCATCCGCACCACGCCCAGCTGTGTGGCCTTCACTGAGACGGGGAGGTTGATAGGGGATGAGGCAAAGAACCAGGCAGCCCTCAACTCTCCTAACATCATATTCAGTGCCAAGCGCTTGATTGGCCGAACATCTGAAGACCCTGTTGTGCAGGCAGATGCGGAGTTCTGGCCCTTCCAGATAGTGAAAGCTGAAGGAAAGCCCCAGGTGCAGGTGTCCTACAAGGGAAAGGAGAAGGTTTTCTATCCAGAGGAGATTTCTGCCATGGTGCTGGGCAACTTGAAGGAGATGGCTGAGGACTACCTGGGCCACCCCATCACCCATGCCATTGTTACTGTGCCAGCCCACTTCAATGACTCCCAGCGCCAGGCCACCAAAGACGCTGGGGAGATCGCCGGCCTCAATGTGCTGAGGATCCTCAGTGAGACTACAGCTGCCGCCCTGGCCTACAGCCTAGACAACCCTAGCAATGGAGAACACAACGTGCTTATCTTTGACCTGGGTGGAGGAACCTTCAATGTCTCTGTCCTCACCACTGATGGGGGCATCCTCGAGGTGAAGGCCACCTCTGGGGACACCCATCTGGGAGGGGATGATTTTGACAACTGCCTGGTGAGCTTCTTCATAGACGAATTCCTAAAGAAACATCAGGAGAACATCAGCAAGGACAGGAGGGCCGTGTGGAGGCTCAGGAGGGCTTGCGAGGCAGCCAAACGCACCCTGTCCTCCAACATCAAAGCCAGTATCGACTTGTACTGCCTGTACAAAGGGATCGATTTCCACGCAGACATCACCCGGGCCCAATTCGAGGAGCTGTGTGCTGACCTCTTCCGAGGGACCCTGAAGCCCGTGGAGAGGGCGCTGCAGGATGCAAATCTGAGCCAGGCCCAGATCCATGATGTTGTCCTGGTGGGCGCCTCCACCCGCATCCCCAAGATCCAGGAACTGCTGCAGGATTTCTTTGGTGGCCGGCAGCTGAACAAAAGCCTCAACCCGGATGAAGCTGTCGCCTATGGGGCAGCTGTTCAAGCCGCCATCCTGATCGGAGAGAGGTCAGAGGTCACGAGGGGCCTACTTGCCCTGGATGTGGTGTCCATGTCTCTGGGGATTGAGACGGATGCAGGGAAGATGCACACCCTGATCAGACGCAACACTGCCATCCCCGCGGTGGTAACTCGGACCTTCACCACCTTCAATGACCATCAGCCTGACCTACTCATCCGTGCCTATGAGGGGGAGAGAGCTACCGCCAAGGAGAACCACCTGCTTGGCCGTTTCCTTTTGAAGGGCATTTCCCCTGCCCCCCGTGGCATGGTCTTGGTGGAGGCGACCTTCTATATTAACACAGATGGTATCCTGACTGTGTTTGCCGTGGACAAAGTCGCCGGCAATGCCAACCCCATCGCTGTGGATGCCAACAAGGGGCGACTGAGCAGAGAGGAGATACAGACGTTAGCGGCGGAGGCTGAGAAATACCGAGCTGAGGACAGGGCACAGAAATGGAAATTGGCCACCAAGAACTACCTTCAGTCCTGCGCTTTCAGTGTGAAGCGGACCTCGGAAGATATCCTTAACTACTTCACCTTGCAGGCCAAGAAGAAGGTGATGGAGAAATGTCAGCTGGCCTTCTCCTGGCTGAGTCCAACTGGATGGCTGAAGAGGAGGAGATCAGGCCCTATGAAAATGGTCTCGGGGAACTCCCTCCCAGGACTTAAACGCCTCAGTAACAGCACCACGGGCATCAACAGAACAAAACCAAACAAGTTTGTGGTCACCACTTGCAGCTGGACTTTCCAGTTTACCCAAACTACCACTGTGATCTACCCATAGGAAGTCCTAGCAGGGACCAGGGAAGCTAGGCTTGCTGGTTGCTGTTGATTTACCTGGATTTACCATCTGATATAGCCAATTCATAAATGGTACCCTTCCATGAATAACAGCCATCGGCCTCAATAAATTCTGCTTCTCATACATGTCTGTACAGGTGCATTTACTAATTACTGGGCAAATAGCACGCTCCATGGAGTGTATGCCACAGATGTATTTGGGCTGCGAGGTTTAAAGGAACCTAAGAGAGTTAGGTGCCAAATCCCATTGAACTTCACTAGGAGTTGGGCACTTAATTTCCTTAAACTCCTTTCAAAATACTAGCCTTGGCGGCACAGTCTGTCAGTTGTTTAGGGACTTTTGAACAGGTTTGTGTGTTTAATGTAGAACCTATAGAAAATGTCTCCTTTCCAAAGGATAACCTAGAAATTTCCAAATTTTAGGGAGAGATTCTAGTCTGTTATGCTAGGGTAAATCTGAAGTGACTCCATTGAACCTAGCAGAGTAAGGAGCAGATTCTGATCTCCGTTACACTGGGGTAAATCTGGAGCAACTCCAGTTAAGTCAAAATAGTTAGGTACAGATTTTGATCTGCTACCCAGATGTAAATCTGTATTGACTCCGGAGATGCGTATCTTTTCAGCTATATCCCCTCTTATTTGTCTCCTCTGTAATCTAAACAGCCTATATCTTTTATAAACTGATTGAGTGTCCAGGCCTTCAAAACAATTCCTTAGCTACTTACCTTTGGATCTCTTCTTTATAAATATATCAGAGGGATAAATATCAGGGAGGGAGAGGAATTATTCAAGCTTAGTACCAATGTGGACACAAGAACAAATGGATATAAACTGGACATTAGGAAGTTTAGACTTGAAATTAGACGAAGGTTTCTAACCATCAGAGGAGTGAAGTTCTGGAACAGCCTTCCAAGGGGAGCAGTGCGGGCAAAAGACATATCTGGCTTCAAGACTAAGCTTGATAAGTTTATGGAGGGGATGGGATAGCCTAATTTTGGCAATTAATTGATCTTTGATTATTAGCAGGTAAATATGCCCAATGGCCTGTGATGGGATGTTAGATGGGCTGGGATCTGAGTTACTACAGAGAATTCTTTCCTGGGTGCTGGCTGGTGAGTCTTGCCCACATGCTCAGGGTTTAACTGATCGCCATATTTGGGGTCGGGAAGGAATTTTCCTCCAGGGCAGATTGGCAGAGGCCCTGGAGGTTTTTCGCCTTCCTCTGCAGCGTGGGGCACGGGTCACTTGCTGGAGGATTCTCTGCACCTTGAGGTCTTTAAACCACGATTTGAGGACTTCAGTAACTCAGGCATAGGTTAGGGATTTGTTACAGGAGTGGGTGGGTGAGATTCTGTGGCCTGCGTTGTGCAGGAGGTCAGACTAGATGATCCTAATGGTCCCTTCTGACCTTAAAGTCTATGCGTCTTCAGTTTCTTCTATAATATGCCAAAATTACTAGATCTGGGGAAAATGTGTGCTATGAAAAAGAAAAAAATCCACAAAACTTGTCAACTCACCCGTGTGCTCTGTGTCAAATATAAAACTCATACGTTCAAAGAAGGGTCGAGATTCATGATCCTCTAAAAGCCAAAATTGTTTTTTAGTGACTGCAGTCAAGGGACTAAAAGCCCTGGAAATCTGGGTTCCCAGCATACTTTGCAAATACCGCCTGCACTCTGCATTGATTCCTGCAGAGCCATCATTGGTCTCTGTAGAACATGAATTCAAGCTGGCATCCTGCTGTGAATGAGATGTTCTACAGCAAATGGTAAAATAACGGAAAGCGGTCTAACAGCGAGTGAAACAAGGCAAGGAAATGCTATGCTGCCCTCTGCTGGGCGGATCCGTCTCTCAAGTGGTGAAGGCCTGTTCTTTAAAGGAGGAAGATGGGCTGAGGAATGACCCTGGTGTCATCAGCTCTAAATGACAGCCCTCTACTGCTTGAGCTACATGAAAATTCTTAAAGCTGGTAAAAATAGAAGGTCACATAGGCCTTGTCAGTGCACAAGTTGTACTACACCAATGCAGTTCAAATGATATAATCCCTGCTCACCTCCAGTGTGGATGCAGTTATACCAGCATAAAGGTGTTTTATACTAGTAGAGTTTATTCCTCTTCGGGAAGAGGAATACTTTTCTGGTAGAAATACACTTATGTCTGCTTCTACATTAGAGGTTGTACTGATAGAACGATCAGTTAAAAAACATATCTCTAACTAGGGAAATACAAAAACTGTTTAGACCAGGCCTTAGTATTTCTCTGGGGCCATTTGGTCTGGTGTCCAGGAGGACACAGGACAGGTTATGGACTAACCAGCAGATGAGAGCTAGTTCAGGGTTCTTGATGGAGACAAGAGGCTGGGATACCTCCATCCAGAGATTAACGCCAGAAGAAAGGCAGGTCTTTCTCCATGAAGAAGAGGAAAGGAGTCAGCTGTCACAGTTCCTGAGATAACTGAACCTGTGACTGGAACAGAGCAGATAACTGATTTTTTTTAGTTTGGGGTTTGAACCCAAAAATCCAGGTGGGGAAAAAAAAAGTTTGGTTTGCTTTGAACCTTTTTCATTTAGGGTGTTTTTCACCCTTTTTAAAAATTTCTTTTTTTAAAAAAAATCTGAATTTCAAAACGAAGTGTTGTTTTGAAATTAAAAGTTGCAACATTTAGTTTTAAAATGGCAGAAATAAACCATTTAGATGTTTTCAGCTCTTTTCCGGCCAAAACTATTTGCTGAATTCAACCTGAATTTGTGATGAGTTTCAGTGGCCTAAAAATGTATATTTTGGTGTATTTACTATTCATTGAAAATATAATCTACTTCTGACCCCTTTGTGGCCTCCTTGAGGGCTGTGATGCTGGCAGACCAGGTCATGTCAGAGGGTATTGAGGCCAATTCATATTTGTATTAGTATAGATCAAAGTGATTGTTAAATGGGTAAGTGTATAGGGACTTAAAACTTCATGAAAACGAGTGGAATGTTACTTGCATTGTTTCCACTTATTTGTATCCTGTTGCAATGCAATAACAAACATTTACGATGTGTATACCCCTGTAACTAAATAACCCATCAAATGCAAATGAAGCTTTGTGGAATGCAAATGAAGGAAAGGCTAATTTCAAAGCAAGTGGCCATTCCTCACTCACCTTTATCAAAGGAAAAGCCACATGAGTAGTGTCGCTGTCAGCTTGTTTTCTGTGAGAAAAAGCTTGAAAGATGGATTCTGGGAAAAATCCTTCAGCTCTGGACCGTATGGACTCTTACAGGGAAGCGTACCAGATAAAAGGCGGAGATCCCCTGAGAGAGTCTGGGTACCCTGACCAGACTTTTGGGAAACTGGAAGTTTATTACATCATTGCCATCATTTGGAATTACAAACGGTGATTCACCTGTACATACATTTTACCTGCTTTAACATCTCAATAACGCTCATTTCTTTTTCTTAGCTAATAAATCTTTAGTTAGTTTACTACAGAATTGACTATTAGCGTTGTCTTTGGTGTATGATCTGAGTACAGTACCAGTTGTTCTAGGGTAAGTGACCGGTCTCTTGGGACTCAGAGCAACTTGATGTGGTGTGAATTTTGGTTTAAGTGACCATTATCACTAAGTTTGGTTTGTCTGGGTGACCAGAGAGGCTGGACAATCAAGGGGACAGTCTGTGACTCCATGCTAAGACTGGGATAGTGATCCGGGAGCTCACATTTGTTACTGGTTTGGTGAAATCTGATTATAGAAGACACTGCCAGGTAGGAGTGTCTGCCCCGTTTTTTGACAGTCTGCCCTAAGGTCGGCACTCACAGTTGTGAGCCACTCGAGACAGCGTGACAAGGGTGTCCCATTTAGTCCTCAGGCCTCTAGCCATCACCTTTTTCCAGGTGTGATCCCACAATCCACTCCCTCCAGATGGAGCATGTAGGTTGCGGAAACCTGCAATTCACTGTAATGACCTCAACAGGCCTGACTTTAATTCAGCCCCTGCAGTCCCGTTCTCTCAGGGGCAGTGACAAGGTCAGCCAGGGACCAACCAGCTCTCCTAGAACAAAGTACTGTTGATTCAGAAGCATTTCAGAGAAAGGAGATGATGATTTCAGAGAAAACATACCAGGAAACCAAGCATTTATTTGCAGGTCTAGCTTTCCAGGCAGTGGCACATCTTCCCCATTGGGATTAAAATACTTCAGACCCTTTCTGCAGGGTCTGTCTCTCTTGATCACAGTTTCATGTTGGTCCTTAGCTCAAATCTGAGAGTCCCCCCTCTCTCTGCGTCAGGGTAGTGGTTTTATACCGTTTTCAGTTCTTTGTTTGCAAGGCCGCTTGAGCGAGGTCAAAACAGTCTATGCAACTTCGCGAGGACCAAACTTCTCCAGACTTGTAACTTGCCTTAGGGATTGGCCCTATTCTTCCACGGCCCCCCAGGGAAACCTTGTAACTCCCCCATTGAATCAGGAATCTAATCGCTAGCCAATAAAGATACATGTAACATCAAGTTGATGCAATAGATTTTGATGGTTCCATGTGTTCATAGTATCTGTCACATCAGGCCATGGGTGCGCATGAGCACCACATGTCCTTCCCAGACCAGCTGAATCTGGACCTGGCTGTAGGGTGACCAGATGTCCCAATTTTATAGGGACAGTTCCTATTTTGGGGGCTTTTTCTTATATAGGCACCTGTTACCCCCCACTCCCTGTCCTGATTTTTCACACTTGCCCTCTGGTCATTCTGCCTGGCTGTCTGTCTGGTTTGGGGTTGTCTTGGGATGGTTGTGTGGAGCCCACCACGTGTCTCCATGTCTCCGGCTCTTACAGTCCACAGGTGCAATGAAGCCAGGTGGAAAAGAGCTGGGATCCAGGGTCAGGAGAGAATCATAGATGACCGTGTAGGACTGGAAGGGACATCAATAGGTCATCAAATCCAGTCTCCTGCACTCAAGGAAGCACTATGTAATAACTAGACCATCCCTGACAGGTGTTTGTCTAACCTGTTCTTAAAAACCTCCAATGATGGAGACTCCACAACCCCTCTAGGCAATTTATTCCAGTGCTTAGCCACCCCGAGAGAGCTTACTGCAGCACAGCTCTATGTCCAGTCATCGGATAAAAAGGGGGGTTAGTGGATTAACGATTGTTGTAATAAACCATAAATCCAGTGACTTTGAATCCATGATTTTTAATGGCTAGCAAAGTTATGAATGGGAGCTTCAATTCATAATGTTGTCCTATGACTGTAGAGGTGTTAACTGGCCACTTCACCTTGACTGGTCCCTTGAAATAGGTGTTAGCTACTTCTGCTAAACAATCTGTTCCGCCTTGTATTTAGCTGACACCCTGAGTACCTTTCCCAGAGTTCTGAGTAAGCTGGAAAGCTGGTCTCTCTCACCAATAGCCAGCCAAGTCCAATAAAAGATGTTCCGTCCCTGCCCCCCCACCTTGTCTTTCTTCTCCAGCTCAGCGGTGGACAAAAGGCACCTGTGTCAATAATGTCATCTGATGCCTGTGGAAAAGAAAAGCCATTAGTTAAAGTGACCCTGCAGCCAATGTTCCCTCTAATTTTTCCCATCTATGTGCGGAATGAATGTTATGTGCACCAACATGGAGGTGATGTGTAGTGGGGGTGGGGCCGAGGGGTTTGGGGTGCGGGAGGAGGCTTAGGGCTGGGGCGGAGGGCTGGGATGTGGGGGGGGGTAAGGACTCTGGCTGGGGGTGAGGGGTTTGGGGTGCAGGTGCCCGGGGCTGGAGCGGGGAGAGAGGACCCCCTCCAGCCCTCTCCCCAGCCGCAGGGGCCCCAGGGGAGAGGTGTCTCTCTTCTCTGCGCTGCTGAAGCTCGGCACGCCCCAAGCTCGCCTCTCACCCCACGCCCCTGAGTGCAGTGTGCACGGCTGCGCACCTTGGAGGGAACGTAGCCTGCAGCGATAGCATGATGGGCTGCCTGTGCATCATCATCCCAGCGACTCCATATCACGGGGAGGCGGTTATATAGGGTGACTAGATGTCCCGATTTTATAGGGACAGTCCAGATTTTTGGGTCTTTTTCTTATATAGGATCCTATTACCCCCCACCTCCTGTCCCGATTTTTCACATTTGCTGTCTGGTCACCTTACGCTGTTTACGAGTATCACAATGATTCCCCCCACCCCAAACTGCAGGTTCCCCCAGAAGTTTGTCTGCAGAGACGGTCAAATGCTGCTGCTGTTTGGGAGAAGGGAGGCGCTCAGCTGCCAACACTGGGGCTGGAGGGGCAGCTTTTGCACTCGTTTGTGGAGCCCCCACCCCTACTGTTGTTAGGGTGTCCAGCTCTGGGCGGGAGGACAGGGGGATGGACTGTCATGTGAGCAAATGTACTGATGTGGGAGGGTAAAAGTTTGCAGGATCAGGTGCAAAAGGGGGAAGTGGAAGTAGCCAAATGCTGCCAGGTACAAAGGGAACAAACTGGAAGTAATGGGGGTAGGGAGGAGATGTTCTCTCCCAGTGCTAGTGACTGTGGCTTGTACCATGGGGGGGAAATGTTTGTAAGTAGCCGGGTGCTTTTTAAATGGGTGAGGTCCCTTTAAGCCTAAATTTCAGTCTCCTGGACTCATTTATTTCCTTCTAGCGGAAAGTGAAGAGCCTGTCGACAAGAGAAACGAAACTGGGAGAGATGAAACGAACAGCAGCAGGGGAAGAGCTTGGGTGAAGGGGTGGAGCAAAGGGATGGGGATAAAAAGGGGCAGCTGGCTGGCTTGGGTCCTGTAGCAGCTACATCCTGATCTGCAAGGAGGCTGCTTGTCCTCGGCTCCACTGGGTACAGCCGTGCAAGGTAAAAAGGGGGCGCAAGCTATCTGCTCAGTAACGGGGTAAATGCAAGGTCATTGCATTGAGCTGGAGAGAGAGAGAGAGAGAGAGACTCCGGCTTGAGCAGGGAATTTAGGATTTTAAACTCGTAGGAGTGACGTTTGGGGTGGGGAAGAATTTTCCCCTGGGTCAGGTTGGCAGAGACCCTGGGTTTGTTTGGTTTTTTTCCCCCCTTCCTCTGCAGCATGGGGCATGGGTCACTTGCAGGTTCAAACTTGCATAAATGGTGGATTCTCTGTAACTTGAAGTTTTTAAATCATGATTTGAGCACTTCAATAACCCAGCCAGAGGTTGGGGGATCTGGTCCATTACAGGAGTGGGTGGGTGAGGTTCTGTCACCTGCAACGTGCTGGAGGTCAGACCAGATCAGTGGTTCTCAAATAGGGGTATGGGTGCCCCTGGGGTGCTCGAGGTATTCCAGGGGGCATTCAATCATCTAGATCAATGTTTCTCAACTGGAGGGATGCAGCCCCCAGGGCAGGGGTGGGCAAACTTTTTGTGTCGAGGGCCACATCTGGGTGGGGAAATTGTATGCAGGGCTGGGGCAGGGGGGTGGTGTGCGTGAGGGAGTGTGGGGTGTGGGAGGGGTTGCGGTGTGCAGGAAGGGGCTCAGGGCAAGGGATTGGGGCAGAGGAGGGGTGCGGGGTGTATGAGGGGGCTCAGGGAAGGGGGTTGGGGTGCAGGAGGGATGCAGGGTGCAGCAGGTGGCTCAGGGCAGGGGGTTGGGGTGCAGGGTGTATGGGGGGCTCAGGGAACAGGGTTGGGGTGCAAGAGGGGTACAGACTGCAGGAGGGGGCTCAGGGCAGGGGGTTGGGGTGCAGGAGGGGTGTGAGGTGCAGGCAGGGGGCTTATGGCAGGGAGTTGGGGGAGTGGGGTGCAGGAGGGGTTCAGGCTCTGGCCAACTTACCTCAAGCGGCTCTGGGGTGGCAGCGGCATGCACCGGGGCCAGGGCAGGCTACCTGCATGCCTGTCCTGTCCCCGGCCCCACACTGCTCCAGGAAGCGCTGCAGTCCCTGAGGGGGTGAGGGGGTGAAGAGCTCCATGTGCACTGCCCTTGCTGCGCCTCCAGGTACCTCCCCTGAAGCTCCCATTGGCCGCAGTTCCCCGTTCCCGGCCAATGGGAGCTGCGGGGGGGGGGGGCGGTGCCTGGAGGCAAGGGCAACGCACGGAGCCCTCTGCGCCCCCTCCCGCCTGGGGGCCACTTCTGAGAGCGGCGTGGGGCCCACGGTGCCACGGGGGGCTAGGGTGACCAGACAGCAAGTGTGAAAAATCGGGACAGGGGGTGGGGGGTAATAGGAGCCTATATAAGAAAAAGACCCAAAAATCGGGACTGTCCCTATAAAATTGGGACATCTGGTCACCCTACGGGGGGCAAACCCGTGGGCTGGATCCAAAGTGCTGAGGGGCCGGATCTGGCCCGTGGGCTGTAGTTTGCCCAACCCTGAGCTGGGGGGGTCACGGGACAGGTTTTGGGGAGTTGCAAGTGCAGGGCTGGCATTAGGGGGTGGCAAGCAGGGCAGTTGTCCCGCGTTCCATGCCACAGGGGACCCCATGAAGCTAAGTTACATGCTTCAGCCCCCTGCCTGGGGCTCAGGCTTCCGACAAGGCTCACGCGTGACAAACAGGCTCAAGTATCACCCTGAAATGTACGTACAATATTTCTATCCCAGTCGATTTATTTTATAATTGTATGGTAAAAATGAAAGTCAGCAATGTGTCAGTAACTGTGTGGCTGTGACGCTTCTGTATTTTTATGTCTGATTTTATAAGCAAATAGTTTTTAAGTGGAGGTGAAACTTGGGGTGCACAAGACAAATCCGCCTCCTAAAAGGGGCACAGGAGTCTGGAAAGTTTGAGCCCCACTGGACTAGCTGATCACGATGGTCCCTTCTGACCGTAAAGTCTATGAGACATGAGCCTGGCTCATAATGCCCAGCCCCAAATCCTGGGGAATAGACTGCTTGTTCTCTCACCTCTTCCACGAACACACTGGAAGCTTGAGAACCCTTTGGGGAAGGTTAGCGTTTACCGGTCATCTCCAGCAGAGGGCAGTGGTGCGCGCGCACACCTCCCTCCCGCAATTGACTGGCAGGCAGCGGAATGGTAACAGGGCGGAGGGCTGGTGTCACTTTTGTACCCGCAGGTGCCTAAGAGGAAGAAAACCCCCCTCGGGCGCCATGTGGCGGCAGTCCCAGCTTCTCTTCCTGCTGTGTCTGGTTCTGTCCGGCGGCTCTGCTGACAAGTTTACAGGTCCGTTTAGTTTTGCTTATTTCCATTGCCCCCCAAAATCAAAATCCGCTTGGTGCGGGGGCCGGGTGCTACGTGAAACCATACGTGCCATAGTGAAACCCAGGGCATAAAATGCTGAGCTCTGGGACCTGATCCTGCCAGTGGGTCGCTGCACCCACATGGATCCTCACACTGGATCAGGCCCTGGGTGTGGAACTAGCCCTCGCTTAGATGCACCTCTGGGTGTTCCAGAGAAACCTGGCTTTGATTGGACCAGTGTGGCAAGTACAGAAACATGAGCAGAGATGAGCACACAGATAAGGTTGGGAAGGGGCGGGGGGAGTCGTACAATACCGTGTTATTTGTGGTATTAAAGGCTGTGCTGTGATAAATACGCACAAGAGTTACAGGTTCTGAGCCCAACTTTAACTGTAGCCTTTTCTGGCTGGAAGGCCCGATGGGTCAGCACCCAGATCACTGCTTCACCCAGGAAAACACGGAGACGAGATCCCTGCCTCTTATAGTTTATAATTTAAGGTGCTACCCTCTGCACCCAGAGAAGTCACCGGGGGCTCTGCATGAGTGTTGGTGTTCCCGTGCATGGATCCGACTGCAGGATTGTGGCCTAAACAAGCCTCTCTCCCCCTGCCAGGATCCCTTCTTCTTTTGGATGGGCAAAAATAAGCAAACATTAAAACACACATGCTCCCCCACGTGCCCTCTCTAACCCAGAAGCCCCAGTAACGCTCAAACTGTTTCTCTGTCATTCTCTTTAGATGATGAAGAGGAGGATGGCTGCACATTAATAGATGCTCTCCCGTACGTGGTCGTGGGAGGAGGTGGGTTATTAATGCCCCTCCCCAATGGAGGCCGGGGGTGGGGGGGGCAGAGGAAAAGGTGCATGATCCTGGACCAGTCCCATCCATACAGCCCAGGGTAATAGTAGATGGTTTTGTTGGGGGGGGGTGTGTGTGTGTGTGTGTGTGTGTGTGTGTGTGTGTGTGCGCGCTGAGTTTTAGTTCTCCTCACAGCACAAGGCGGGGATGGGAGGGGAGAGCAGCTGAAGTCTAATGCTGCAGACAGTCCTTAACATGCTATATGACCCCCTGTAAACCAAACAGGGCCTTCCTCCTCTGCGGTGAACGCCTCGCTCGGGCTGGGTGGTTTGGGCTTCGAAAGGGGGCTGAAACAGAAACGCCTCTGATCTAATCTGTCTCTCTCTGCTCCAGCTGCTCTGATGTACGCGGGACCAGCCCTGCTGGCTACATTGGGGTTCCAGGCCACCGGCATAGCAGCCAACTCCGTGGGTTCCTGGCTGATGAGCTGGTCTGCCATAAGTTCAGGAGGCGGCGTGCCTGCAGGGGGAGTCGTGGCCACGCTCCAGAGCCTCGGTAGGTGGGACGTGCCCCGTGCAAGGAACACTTCAAACCCAGCCTGGGCTTTTAAAGAGCTTATTCCCCTTTCGTTTGCCTTTCACTCAGGATTGCTAGGATGGGGGGTGGTTTGGAAGAAGAGCAGGGGGCTGGGAGTCGTGGCACTTGGGGGGGCTTTTAGTGCTAGAGGTCCCAACTGAGACCAAACGCCCCTCTTGATCGGTATGGTGAGAGAACCTCTGCCCCGGGGAGTTACCGTTCTAAATAGCCAGGGCAGAGGGTGGGGGGCAGCAGAGACAGTGGCAGTCACTTGCCCAGGTCCTGTACAGTGGAGCCAGGAACAGAAGCCAGGAGTCACGTCGCCTGCTCGTGAAACAGTTGAGGTCAGATTGGGACCGTGTGACTCTCTCTAATATAGCGACAGAGTCCAGGCTGGCTTCTCGCCTGGACAGTGCGGGTGTTGGATCTGTTCCCTGTCCACCGCCGGATTGACTGGGGTCTGCGCTGGCTATTTACTAGCCTTTGTTCTGTGTTCCTTCCAGGGGCTCAAGCAGGCAGCGTGGCCTGGGGGTCAGTCGGCTCCAAGCTGGGCTACACCGTCCACCAGAACTTCATCTGCGGCAAGAAGCAGAAATCCAAGAAGCTGTAATCCCCCTCCCCCCGCAGCTCTCCTCTCGCCGGCTGTCGGGAAAGCTACCTCTGGGCTCGCCATACCGAGCCTGGGCATAGGCGTAGTTTGACTTCTGTATTTGGGGGAAGGGGTTTGATGTAATTCTCCAGGGGTTTGCTCTAATCCCTACTGAAATCAATAGGTGTGTTTGGCCAGGTCTACACTACCCATGTACTGCGGTATAACTACGTCACGCGGGTGTGAAAAATCCACACGCCTGAGCAACAAAGCTATACCAACCCCAGCCCCCCGGGCAATCTGGGTGTGGGAGCTCGGTGGGGTGTCTGGATGCAGGAGAGATCTGGATGCAGAGGGGCTTGTTGGGGGATTCCAGGTGCAGGGGGAATGGGACTCTGTGGGGAGGGGGGTCCAGGTGAAGGTGGTTGGGGCACAGCAGGGTGGGTCTGGGTGCGGGGGGGCATCTGAATGCATGGGGGTTGGGTGGACCGGGGGAGGGCAGCTCCCTGCATAGTGACCCCTCCTCCCCTTCCCCCCCCCCGGCTGAGGAGCGATGGGGGGGCAGGTAGTGGGGGGGTCAGGAAGCAGCTTTGGAGGGAGGGGGTTGCCAAAGGTGGTTGATGCAACCATTAAATGGTTCACCGAAGAAAGCGCCTGAACGGACTGTGGCTATGGGGTTTAATCCTTTCTGGGCTGGGGAGTGGGAAACCGGCCAGCAGCCTACAAGAGGCTGCAGAGGAAAAATTAAAAATTAAAAAATAACGGTTTGCAGACAGGAATCTGGATAGTCGTGTTGATTGCACACGGTGTATGTCCATCATTCACCTGGCCGGCAGCAGCATGAATTGCAGCGGAAGTGCCCGGGGCTTCCTGCCTCACACGGTTTCTGTAGTGCTCTAGACAGTGCATGGGGGAGCTGCTGCTGGGCAATCATAAGGTATGTGCCAGGCTTCTTCCCCTGGAGTACAACCTACTTCAGAGCCCCCCACCTCCCAGCACAGCAGCAACCCTCTCTCCCCCACCCCCACTCACCCGATCTGCCTGGCTCTCGTCTCCTCACTGAAGAGGACTGGTCACTGCTCTTCTGTTCTCCCCTTCAACAAGGCCCCGCCCATGTAGGGGAAACTGACCAGCACAGGTAAGCGCCCTATGTCAGCCGCTCATGCCTTCCCCCAAGTTCCTCTGTGCCCACCCAAGAGGGTTGGGGGAGGGGGTAGCAATTCCTTCCCCAGGTGCCTTGTGCCTGCAGGTCAGTACCCAGCCCATGTGATGAAACTGACAAGCACCGCAGGCAGAGAGCTCCTGGCATCACCTCTCCCTATGTTCCTCCATGGGGAGGAAGTAGGAGGCAACTGCCTTGGCCTTGTATAGTTTACCTACCCCCCCCCCCCTTACTCCCTCTCCCCCCCAGCACTCTCTACCTATGAGCCTGGGCCCTTATTGAGGGCACCAATGCAGCACTTAAGGTGATTCCATTTTTGTTTGTAGCTACTCCAGGGCAGGATCTGTTCCCTGCCTGTCTGTTGCTAGCACTGGACTGGCCAATAGTCCTTCCCTCCGGTGCCTACAGCCCCTGGCCATGCACAGGGTCTTACATGAGTTTCAGTGCAAGACCGTGTGGACCCACTCCACATAACAGGAGTGGTGGCCCTTACGTCCTGCATGAGTGCCTGTTCTCTGGCCTGGCCACTGACCTGCTCATGTCCTGACCCTTCAGCAGCCAAAGGGCGCCGGCGATCAGGAGCCCAATCCTGCAGACCTCATGTGGGCCACCCTCCTTCAGCCGAGGCGCCTCACTGCAGCCAATGAATGCAACAGCAGCCCCCCCCGCCTTTCGCTCTGATGGGGGGACGGGGGAAGGGAGCACCCACCAGATAAACCCTGCTGATGACTCGCCTTTAGACACCAGAGTGCAATTTAGACAGAGAAATGAATCATTCACCTGGCAAGCTCCAGCAACCCCAGCATCTTAGGAGTTCTCCGGGGTCTTCTGCCTGTGATGAGACCGTTTCGCCTTTGTTCTGCAGTGCCCCACCGGCTGTTGCGCACAATCTGAGCACTGCAGGAGCTCTGCCAGCTGGGGAAGGCTGGAGTTTACGGTCCGACTCCCTGCAAGGTACTCAGTTCTAGTGATTGCCAAAGGCCCTGTGCGAGGCGGGGCAGAACTGCTACAGAGGTGAATGCTCCAAAGGTCCTTAATACTCCTTCGGTTTCCATAGAAAATGGATAGTGATTCCCATGAGGAGTACGAAGCTCAATCTCCCCCCCGCCCCCCCCAGAGGATTGTGACCAATGTAGCGTAGCTTGTTTAATTAGATGAGCTACTAAGAGACGCTAAACATCCCTGCTCCATCAGCTGCCTTTTTTTGTTGCACCTCCCCCATCCTCTAGCCCTCTCCTTTCAAATGATAAACTTCCACGCGTAGGGATTGTGGGCAAGACTGCTGTCATTTGCGCCGCTGTAACTCTGGTGTTACACCATTCTAGCAGAGGAGAATCTGGCCCCCTGTTTGTACCTGTTGTCAGAAAAGCAGCTAGCCTACAGTATGTGAATGCTGCCCAACAGACCCTCCCAAGTCTCCGCAATCTTAATGATCGATAGTGCCTCGTTGTTTACTTATACCTACTCTCCCATCTGTTGTCTCTTGTCTTAAACTTAGATTGTAAACCCCTGAGGACAGGCACTGTCTTTTTGTTGTTTGTACAGCGCCTGGCACAACAGGGTCACAGCACATGGCTAGGGCTTGCAGACGCTACAACGAATGGTGTGACGCCTGCGGGTTGCAGTCAAACATTTTCTCCCGTAAAATGATCTGAGATGTGGTTGGGGTTTAAGACAGAGCCAGTTCGATAGACTTCATCCTTTCGTTCTTATTCTGCGTGTGCATTGAGGGTGCTTATAGCAAGAGCTTCTCTAGGGAGATTCCTCGCTTGTTCTGCGTTCGGGACCCTAGAAACCAGCGAGGCTGGAAAAAGACTTTTCTGGCTCTCCTTTTTTCTCCTGGCCTGAGCAGTGTCGCTAGAGACATGCCGGCTTACGTCATGTAAACCAGGCTGAGTCTCAATCCCCAAATCTTGTGCAGAGGGACTGAATCTAAACATCATAGGTGCTTTATTTCCCCCAAAGAAAAAGAGAAGAGAAATACCAAACCTATCTGCAAACTGCCATCGGATGCAGACTGCTTGGGCTAGATTTTCAAGCGCTCACCACCCTCCACGAAGGCCAGACCCTTGAGATCTCAGCCGCTCCCTTTACGATCCTTATGGCCTGACTTTGCACGGAGGCCTCTTGAAAATCTGACCCCAAGGGTGGAGGCTGAGCCCTGCTGAAAACTGGCTAACGGAGATGGTAAAATACCAGCCTTGGGTCATCAAAAGGGCCTTCGCTGTGGTAGCTTGGCATTCAGACAGTACAGCTCGATTCAGAGGGAATTACTTTGCCGCATGGGCGGTGTTTAATAAAGTAACACATTGCATTTCTGTAGCAACCCCCACCCTAGGATCTCAGAGCCCTTTGCAAAGGATATTGAGCTGTGAGATGGGCCAATATTCTCATCTGCATTTTACAGCAGGGGGAAACTGAGGCAGAGAGAGGGGCAGAAGGTCAGTGGGAAAAGAGTCCAGAAGTCCTGACTCCCACCTCATCTTTCCTATAGCAGGACAAGCAGGGGTTTAAGTAGGTAGAGCTCTCATTGGTCCATCCAAGGAAAAGAAGGAGCTGTGTGTGTGGGGGGGGGTGCTCTCCTGCTTTAACCCCTGGGGGGACACTGCCTGCAGGGCTAGCGCCTGGAAATGAGACTGAATTGCAGGCTGCAGTACCCCAGTAGCACGCGAGATCCCAGCTAATGGCCAGTTCCCGGTTTACTAGCCCCGCAGAAGGGCTATTTGCAGTCAGTAGGTCCCCACAGCATCAGTAGAGTCCCCAGAGAGAGAGGTTGGCTACTGCGGCCTTATTTTCATGTCCACGTATTTGTAAGAGTAGTGGTACCCCTTCCCGGTGGACCAGTTGATCCCGTTGGCATAGGAGGTGTGTTCACCTTTGAGGTACAGCCCGTTGAGGTTGGAGGAGTGGCACTCCCCATACCACCAGCTGCCTTTGTAGCGGATGGCACAGCTGCCCCCAAAGGTGTCGTGGTCTTTGTCCCGCGTGGAGAACCCCAGATTGTTGTGTCCCGAGAGAGAATCTCCTGCAAGGGGAAGAAGGCAAATACACACAGGGCTTGGCCTGCGGCATCTTCATTCCATGCCAAACTCACGGCCTTCGCATGAGGGCAAAGGCTTTCCCCAGCTGGAGTCATAACAAAGAGCCTTGCCTCTAGGTCACCGGTTCAAATCCAGCCCCTGTCTCTTTCCATATTATTATTCATTAGTAGGAAGCATCCTGTATGGGGCCCGGATTCCCACCTTGCACAGTCATTTACACTTGTGCAAAGACTCACACCGGTCTGATCTGGCAGCGTTTGGGTGTAAATGCTGACCCAAGGTGCAGGGACCATGGAGAATAAGGCCCTAGTCCTGTAGTCCTTCCCCTGGCTGTCTGCTGGCTGGTGTGAAATGAGTTTGGTGGGTCACAGGAGACAGGCGGTGTCCATACACCACTGGAGACCCCAGCCCCACTCACACCCTGGCTGGAGCTAGCACTGGCCCAATAACATTTACTAGATGAATTTTGCTACGTTATCCAGATAAAGTCGCCTAGAAATTCCCCTTCCTCCACCAGTTCTAGCTGGAAACTCTCGGCAGAGAAGCCAAGGCCTGAGCGGCCTGCGGACACCGGGCTGCCTTCCCACTCCTAGAGCTGGTCCCTCCAGGTCTGGGCTGAGGCACTGTGGACATGCAGGGGGGATGCTCCTGCAGACACCGCCCCGGCTGGACCTGGTGCGTGGACACGCAGGGGCTCTGGTGGGGGCAGGCTGGGGCTCTTCACCAGTGCTAAGACAGTCACAATGGGGGGCTGAGGAATCCTAGCCCTGCCTCCCCGCCTCGCACAGCTGGTATTTCATCCTTGGGAACCACCAGTGGTGGCTTTCCTATGTGACAACCCCAGCAGCCTATCCCCACTCGAGGCGTCTCCCCCAGCCAGGTGGGGAAGGTGCTGGGCCCCGCCCATTGTCCTTGTGATCGAGAAATCCAGTCGGTAGCTTGCAAACTCTTAGGGGACGTCTGCACGGCAGCTGGGCACCGGGATTCCCGGCGCAGGTAGGTGCACGCTAGCTTTGCTCGAGGTCGCACGCTAGAAGTAGCCGGGTGGCTACGGCAGCCCAGCCAGTCGCTCAGGGCACACACCGAGTACGTCCCCAGGACCCCCGGCGGGGTCGTAGCGGGAGGCCAGCCCCAGCAGCTGCGGCCACACGGCAGCTTTCAGTGCGCTAACCTGAGCGGAGCTAGCGCCCGTACGTCCTCCCGAGCGGGGATTCGCACCCGCAGCGTAGGCGTAACCGTGAGACACCAACGCTGCTTCCTCCACTTCGTCAAGTTTCGCTAACGGTCATGGAGGCGAGGGGCAGGGAGGGCACTGACAGCATCCAGAGACAGTGGTTCCCCCACCCAGCTTTGCTAATGGGATCCTGACCTGCACATACCCTCCCCCTCTTCCTCCAGGGCTGGGCTCCCCCTCCAGCCCCGCAAATGCACCTCAGTCCTGTAGCAGCCCCTTCTGCCTGACAGCTGTTACTGCTCCTCTCCCACGGTCTGGTGGGGTGGCTACTATTGATTTGTCTGTGACATGCTCGGTTACCCTTGTCCTTAATGCTCTGACAGAGTGTCCTGGGGAGACTGCAGGCTCGGGGACAGACCCTCAGCAGCCCTCACTCCAGTCTTTTACGCCAGGGAAAGGCTGCCCCCTGGTGACGAGCTAGCCTCATGCAACTAAGCCTTCCCCGTCTGAAGATCTGGGCTCCGCCACCAGAGAGGCCACTGGCCTGAGGGCCTCAACCCTGCATTAGAGGGCAAAGCCGCCAGAGCGAGCTGAACCACTGCGGCACAGATGCCAGGCTCTGCTCAGGAGGGGCCGAGGCGTGTAATAGCAAGGCGGGGGTGCCGCTAGCTGGCCCCCGCTCACCCTGCAGCAGCAGGCCTGAGTGGAAGTCGCTCGGTAACTCACCCATGCTGCCATCCAAGAAGGAGCCCAAGGCGAGCGTGTAGTTTTCCCTTTCGCTCAGCACCTTGAAGCTGGTGTACTTGGCAAACGTGCTGGACTCATTGAAGTCCCTGGCATCAATCCGCAGCTGGTAGGTCCCTGAGGCCGAAAGGACAGCAAGGCATCAAAGTCCCAGCATTGCTGGAGAGAGCGGCCATGGCCCGAGAACAACGCCTTTTCCTCCCACGACGCGGGAGCGGGAGCTACATTCACTGCGGGAAGATGCAGTCCCCCTGTGGGTTGGGGCAGCCTGGGGACACAAGGATGGGAAACCCCGGAGGAAATGGAGGTGGGAGTCTCCCCTGTACAGGAGGGGCTAGGGGCTGTGATGCTATGGTGGGGAACTAAGCCCAGGAAGCACCTGATGTCTGAAAGGGGTCTGGATTTTCCTGATCACACCAGCTCTGAGCCGTCTCCTTTTGGAGCTCACTAGCTACCACCGAGCTCTGTTTGGGGTTAACCCTTTCTAGGAACCCTCCCCAGCATGCTTTGCGGCTAGCTAGCCCTTTAAACTCTGGGGCAGACAAGCTGCTCCAGCCCAGCCTTCTCTTCTTTCCAGAGGGAGATTTGGTAGCCGTCTGTCCCAGGAGGAGGGGCACGCCCAGATCCTGATCCCTGCGATGCTTGTGTAGATCTGGGGTAGCTCTGTTAACGTCAGTGATTTTACGCCTCAGTCCAGCCTTCCCCTGCTCTCTCCCTGCGACTGCTCCCTTCTCAGCTGGGTGGCGAGAAGTCTCCTTACCGGTGCTGGTGAGAAGGTGGATGTTGTCATTGCCCAGCCAGAACTCCGATGCTTGGTTTCCAAACCCTCTTTTGTAGGCCTCCCAGCCCCGATAGAAATCCACCGACCCATCCTGGCGCCGCTGGAACGCCTGGAAAGTAAGGGGCAGGTCACGCCCAAACTCAGCGAGCCCCGGGGAGCTGGGCAGGACCCAATCCTGCCGCTGAAGCTGCGGGGGGGAATCTCCCAGTGAGCCCAATGTCCATCCTTCAGATCTCAGTGAACAGCAAACAGCTGTCTCCACTCTGCAGGATCTTATGTGGTGCCTACTGCCAAGGGGCACCAGCAGGGTTTGGCCCCTAGACCTCCCTCACTACAGGCACAGGGCTCCATGGCTGGAGCACCCAGCAGCTCCTATAGCATCGCTGGCAGCCAGAGTTTCAAAGCACTGAGTAACTGGGATGGGGGCCAGGGAGCACACCCTTGCTCTGGGGGAGAGGAGACTAATGAGCTCTCCTGGGCTGGTTCAGCTCTTAACGAGGCACATCTGTAAGGTTTGCTCTGCCTGGAGGGGGCGGGTGGGAGCTTAGACAGGGAAAACAGGCCCTGGAAGGGGCGGTGAACAGGGCGAGGACTGCCATGCCCCCGAGAGCGCTGACCACGCAGACAGATCAGCCAAGCGGGAGACAGCCTCTGGCCTCACTGCCCCTGCAGTTGCATGGACCAGTGCCCCAAGCTGGAATGAGACCCTCACTAAAGACAGCTGATAAGCCAAGCCCCAAAGGGCTGGCTGCAGAAAGACTGCTGAAGAGACAGGCTCTCTGATTCCCCTCCCTGGCAAGGGAAAGAGAGAGAAAAGGCCCTTCCTTGTTTGTTCTGTCTGGAGAGCCCCTCGTGTGCTACGAACAGCGGGAGGATGTTATAAAGAACGTGGCCTGGGCTCTGGTGGGGACTCCGGGGAGTCTCAGCCCCCCCACCACAGCCAAGGTGCTGAGCTCTTTGGCAAGACCGGCTACCTGGTGCCTACGTGAGAGACCAGCTCTTCTGAACATCTCCCCTAACCGGGACCTGCAGCAGAATCTTCAACCTGGTATGTGGGGGCCACAGACCCACTCTGTGCAATGGGGGGGTAACACCAAGTAGGTGGAGGCGTGTGTGGGGAGGTGTATTTCCTCCTGCATCCCCTGCTCCCGGGCCTGCTTGAGGGCTAGAAGGACTCACCAGCCAGCCCCCGCCATCCGTTTCCATGTCACAGAAGACGGTCAGCGTTCTCCCTGGTTCGGGGTGGATGGTGTACCAGCCGCTCAGCCCCTCTCCCTGCTCCAGTAGCTCCTTGCAGTTCCTGGCACCTGCCCCTCAGGGGAAACACCAGCTGGGTGAGTTCATTATGGCCAAGGCAGTTAGCAATGTTCAATCCAACACAGGGGTTGGGATGGGGATGGGGGTCCCAGAGCACCAGCCACCCTGTCTTGGATAACCCGGGGAGCTGGACAGGACCCAATCCTGCCGCTGGAGCTGTGGGGGGATCTCCTAGTGAGTCCAATGTCCCTCCTTCAGATCTCAGTGAACAGCAAACAGCTGTCTCTCTCCACTGAAGGATCTTATGTAGTGCTTCTGCCTACCCCTGAGCAGCGGGAAGAATGAATGACATTGGCTTTCACAGCCATCTGCTGGCTGACTGATAAACACACCCCGGTCAGGGACTCTCAGTACGGGGCACCTAATTTTTCTGTACACTGGCTGAAAATGAAAAATGTCAGAAACTTTTTGGCAAATCGAAAAGGCAAAGAAATGTTCGGTTTGGGTCGAACAGGTGGTTTGTTTGGATTTGCTGCCGCGTTGTTGAGGCCGTGTTGGTCCCGTGTTTAGAGTTTGACCATTTGGAAACGTTTGGCTGTTCTGAATAAAATGAAAGGAAATCTGGAAACAAAAACGGCGGCGTGAACTGAAAAATCCAAGCGTTCATTTAGAAAGGGTCAAGATGACATGTGGGGTGTGTGTGTGTGGGGGGGTTGTTTTTGACTGAAACAATTTGGCAAAAGCAACAATTCTGGAAACATTGGTGTCCCGGAAGCTGCATTTTTCACAGAAAAGGCAATCGTCCAGCTGTAACTCGGAGCTGGTCCCTGGCTGTGCGGGGCTGGGATATACAGTAGCTGGGAGGGGTCTCTCCAGCTGGACTGAATAAACACCTGAGGGTGAAATCAGAACTGCAGGTGGTGAGGAATGAACTCGCTGCTGCCCGGCTGTTTCATGCTGGAGCTGATGGTAGATGCATTTGAGGGGCCTTAACTGGGGTTTGATGGGGCTCTGGGTCTCTGGGGGAGTAAACTGATGCTAGAGAAAAGGAAGGAAAATGGGCGTAGCCGGGGCAGCTGTGTTTGGTGGGGCCTCGGGACATTGTTTGGGGGAGGCCGGACTCTCACTTGGTGGCTTTACTTCGTGCTATTAAATTACAGCTAATGGAGTTACTCCCTTAGCTGGGGTGGTAGCAGCCTGTGCTTTTGGTGTGGGAGGTCCCGGGTTCGATCCCCGTGGACGGCCTGTGGCATCTGTGTGTTCGCAGCTGTGTTGGTGCGCGAGGGGAGGGTTTGAGGCTGAGGAAGGCGTGTACCTTGCTGCTGAGAGCTGGCAGAAGTGCTGGCTTCTCCTGAGGGAAGAGAGAGACAGCCATTGGTAAGACGGGGCATGCGACAGCTGGGCAGTGAGGGGAGGGCAAGGTTGCCGCATGCTCTGGAGAAGGGTGGCTCTCAAATGTCACCTCAGGGTGGTGAAAGGGCCTTGCAGGGGGTGCTGGCAGCAGTGTGGACCTCTGTGAGGCCAGGCTTTCACCCCCAGCCGCTAAGTCCTTCTCCCCGTGCAGGGTAGTGACAATGTCTCTTCTCCAGAGCAGAGGTGGGGAAGGCGATTAGCCCTGGGAATGCAGCACTCAGACCAGTTTGCAGGCAAGAGTCCAGACACGGCAAGAGAGTTCACAGGGTGCAGCCGGGGGATAGAGCGGTGAGGCTTCCCGAGAGGCCCAGTCCTGCATCCCATCCTCCCCCAAAGAGTCCCATCGAAGTTACCTTTGTCTCCTTTGGGTCCAGCCTTCCCCATTGCCCCAGGGGAGCCCTTCTCGCCTGAAGAAAGAGAGCAGAGGCATGGACCTGGTTCCCTTTATTGTGCCTTTAGCGCTACCTGACAACAGCCTATAAGAGCCAGGCGATGCGGCCGGGGAGCTGGGGGTGGGGAGCAGACTGGATGGGGATTTCTAAGGGGACACAGAGCCTTTTGCTTCTAGGTCATTGGTTCAAATCCAGCCCCGGTGGGTACCATTTATTGGCTCGGGTGAAATGAATGAGCGGCTCAGTCCAGTTCCTGGTGGACAGGGGTGTCCGTGCTAGAAAAAATAGCAGAGGTCAAGGATTGGGCAGGCCAAGGTGCCAGCTAGTCTCTGTGTACGTGGTTCACTCGCTCACGGAAGGGATGTTGTCCCAGTGTTTTAGTGGCAGAGACGACTAGCCAAGATCTGCTGGGCACAGGCTCCTCGCCAGCCCTTTGACATTTCTGCTGCGCATTATCCTGTCCCCACTGCCTCTCTGGTCCATTCACAGTGTAAGCCCTTGGGGGCAGGGACTGTCTGGACAGCACCCAGCCCCCTCCCGCTCTGACCTATTGTAATACACATGATCAGTGCAGACGGCCCTGCAGAACTCAAACCTGGATTCTGCCAACCTGTCTGAAACGTTCCCTGCCCACGGCGAACTATAACCCGAATCTAAAAGCTGCTTTCCCTGGCCAGGCCTGATAGGCTCCTCAGTCCAGCCGCTCACACTCACACTCCCCAGTGTGTGTCCCTGAGGAGTTCTGGTGCAGAGTGCTAGGGCTGTGAGCTTCCTCAAAGCAGTGTCCTGCTGACCTCCCATGAGGTGATCTCCTGCTCTCCATGCTCCTCCTTGGCAACCTGCTCCCCAGACTCTCTGAGCCCGTGCCCTGCCTGTCGGGTGCGTTAGTGCCAAGCATTCACATGGAGTCTGCCCGTCCCTTTGTCTTGCCTGGGTACGGATGTCTGTCTGGCCTGCTTTATATCGAGGCTGTGATTGCTGAGTCCTGACAGCATCCTCTCACCTGGGGGCCCTTGAGGGCCTGGATCTCCTTTAGCCCCGGGGAGGCCGTTTGTCCCCGGCATGCCTGGCATTCCTGGGATCCCTGGCTGGCCCTGGAAAAAGCTCTTCTTGTCCGCTCCGCACTGGGATAATTCCTTCAGCTCTGAAAGAGGCGGAGAAGCAGGCTGGAGTGAGGAGAGCAGGCGCGCAGTGTGGTGGTGTCCTGAAGGTAGCGGTAGCAGCACAGCATGGGGCCAGGAAGTGACCAGGGGAAAGGCTCATGCACCTGGGGAGATGCTGAAACTGCAGGGAAATGGAGGGAACCCCAAAGCTGAGGGATAAGTTCCCCACCCCCCTGGGGACTTGATTGAGGGGTCCTGGTTGTACCTACAAGCTCTGTTTGGGACTGTGTTCCTGTCGTCTAATAAACCTTCCGCTTTACTGGCTGGCTGAGAGTCCCGGTGAATCGCAGGAATTGGGGGTGCAAGGCCCTGACTCCCCCACACTCTGTGACAGGGAGCATCCTGCCTGTCCGGCGGGGAGCTCCTCACAGATGCGGCTGCCCCGGCAATGTCCCGCTGCGGCTCCTCTTCAGAGCCTGCTCCCTGCTGGAACCCATGAGCGTCGGACTGAGTTTGGCCCCCAGTTTGTAGAACAAAACGCCACAAAGGGATCCCCAAGGGTGCTGAGTACCCCCAGCCCCCGCTGACTTCAATGGGAGCTCTCAGCTCTGCCCTGGATTCAGCTACTCACGTGCACAGCAGCTGGACTCTGTCTCCTGGGCAAGGCCTGCTCTAGGGCCAGTAGCAGCCATCAGGAATGCCAGGGCGAGGAGAAGGCCCGTGGAAGACTTCATCTTGCCCTGCTGCCCCCACGCCGTTACCCCTCGGGCTGCCTGACTGCTCTGCCTCTTATACCCTGCTGACTTTCCCGGCAGCCAAACACCTGTATTGTGTAATGCCTGTTCTGCCGGGGGGGCCAGCCTTTCTCAATGAGCGTGTGGCGCAAGAGTTGGGCTCAGAGGTTCCCGCGAGCTACGGATAAGGCGGAATGCGATATCTCGCTCTCAGTGAGCCTCTGTTTGCGCTTTCGGCCCAACTAAATCCCCTCTGCTGTTTCAGGCAGCTGGAGGGTTCTTCTGAACTTCCTGTCCTGAGCTATGATGTGGCATTGATCATGCTGTTGAACAGCTGCTGCGCTCCACCCCAGAGTTGGCTGCATTCTGGTGGCGGGTAAGTTCATTCCTGTTTGAAAGGCAGCCTGGCTCGCGGGAATGAGGTCAGGACTGAGTGCCCCAGAACACCTGAATGCTAATCTTGGCTCTGCCATTGACCCACTCAGAGGCCTTGGGCGTGTCTCTTTCCCCATTTGTGAAATGGGTAACACATGCTTTCCTGCCTCCCTCCCAAAGCTGCTGTGAAAAGGACGGTTCGCCGGGGGGTGTTAGTATTACATTTCTATGGTGCCTTTCATTCCCAAGGACAGCATCTGTCTATCTAACATCTGGAACTTGTAAAGAACCTTCACTACAGCCTTGGCCTTGGCAAACCACATAGACAGGCGTCCCTTCATGCAGCCCATGCAGCCACCTCTGGGGTGGAACGTGGTGGCTGTTTAACAGCGCAGAACAATCAACAGCGCAGTTTAGGACAGGAAGTGAAGGAAATCTCATGTCCAAGGAATATTTTAGGGGAGCAGACTGGAAATGGGTCAGAACACCAGGGTTAACACCCCTACCCCTGCAGAAAGTGCCATGGGACCTGGAATGACCACGCAGATCCAGGACCCCAGGGGACTGGCTCAGCACCGAGGCAAAGGGAAGAGCAGCAGCCACAACACCACTAACCCCACCCTGCTTGCAGCGCCTGGGTTTCCTCGAAGTCTGGTCAAGCACTGACACAGCCTGCCCCTGCTTGGCTTTGGCGAGGTTATGTGTATATTGAGGCGGCGCCTACGGACCCACCAGGAATGCGCTAGGAGCTGTACAAACACTCAGCCGAGCTCCCAGCCTGAAGGGACGTGGCTTCGGGTTCACACCTCTCCAGTGATGGCGGCGGGAGGGTAAGGAGCCCTTCAGCTTCGGGGATAATTCCCCTCCCTGCGGAGTTCTGCTGCGCTGGGGGGGTCGGGGTGTTATTGATGCTGGACCAGGACTGAGCTTCCGGAACAGAGGGAGGGGAGAGGAGGAGCCGCCGGGGAGGAACTGGTACCAGCCAGTTGGTGGGGAATCGGGTGTGGAGGTGCCTTAGCTCACAGTGCGGAGGGGTCTTTAGCTGCCCTCTGGCACAACCGAGGCAGCAGCCCCTTCTGGGGCCGGAGGGGAGCAGGCTTTGATCTTGCTCTTGGTCCCAGCAGCGTAAATCATGAGCCGCTCCATTAAAGTCCCTGGAATGACCCCGGTGCAAAGCCCATGCAAGGGGGATCAGAATCAGGCCCACGTGGGCAGCCTCCTTCCAAGGTTACGGTGCAGTCCCCTGCCTCGAGGTGTCAGAGAAGGTAGGAGAAGCTTGTCTAGTAGCCATGGGTAGAACTGCCCTTCTCCCCAGGGCTCACCTGTGGCAGAGGCGAACGGTCAGCTGGGCCTGTTCGCTTTCGTTCCAGGGAAAGCGACAGTGACTCGAGGACACCTGCTCACAAGCAGCCTCTCCGAAGAAAATGAATGTGCGTCTCATTTTCTGGCCTGGGAAAAGCATCACCGCCCCCCACGTGGATCAAAATCCCCCTGCTGCCCCTTCACGCCCTGCTGGACAGGGCAGCTGGCTCCCACTGCAGCTACTTCTCCTCCAAGCCAGCACAATATCTACTGCTCCAGCCAGAGAGCCCCACTGGGAACATTAACCAAGCCTGAGAAATCTCATCAGCTGTAAGCTCCAATTTACAGATGGGTAAACTGAGGCCTGGGGTGCTGATGTGGTTTACGCAGAGTCCTGGCATGAGTCAGTGGCAGAGGCGGGAGTAGAACCCAGGAGTCCTGAGGCACAAGCGTCTGCTTGAGCCTGTCCCGTTACCAATGTACAACAGCCTTCACTGGTGCTTAGCTGTGAACTGCCCGCTGATGCACTGGGAAAACCCCGTGCACGCCCCACTTCCTCCTTCTAGGTGCCTCTTGCTGTTTTGTTCTCATTTTACTCCACTGATTGCAACACCCCTGTACCGCTGGGCTGGGGGAGGATTCCTGACGGTCAGTTCCCACTGAACAAACATTGAATTTCTCTGTTTTTCCAAGAGCAGCAGCAATTGGCCCACAGCCTGGCTGCCTTTTGTTTTGCTCACCTGTGCATGCACCAGCCTTAACATCAGTCAGGGCATTTTGGGGCCGGGGGGGGGGGGGGGGGACTCTGGGGGGGGACTCCTCGCTGCAGCTCCCTGGTTTTCTAGCTCCCGTCACAGACCGCTACAGCCTGTGCTCACACTGTCCCTTTGTTACTGGAAATATGTCAGCAATGCTGCCAGGCAAAGTAGGGCTGGGGCAAAGTTCAGCTGCTGGGAGCAAACAGAAATCTACGTGTCCTGAGCCAGGGCAGGCCCGGGGAGACTGGAAGGGGAATTGTTTTTCTTCCCTTTTGGGGGAGGTTGGCCGCAGTGCTTGTTATGGGAGCTGGATGCAAAGTTCTGGTCAGTCCCAGATCAGGTATAAGCCAGCCACTGGTGGGCTGAGGTTTGGGCGATGTTCATCACACCAGTGGCGCCACACACCAGACCCCGGGGCAGGTAGAGCCGGGGCGGGAGTAGTTTTGGTAGAACCGGAAGGTTCTTGGGACGTTTATTCTGTCGCGCCTTGGATTGATGACTGGTGGGCTTTCCTTAAGGTGAACCCAGGCTGTACCTGCTCTGCCGGTGCGTTCCCGGGAGCGTTGCTCTTTGCTTGCACTATGGTTGAGGACACCTGATCCACCCAGCCCTCTCCTTCAGCCCCAGCCCAGGAAGTCCTCTTAACTCTGAACCCAAAATCACAGACCGTGTCTGTTCAGGCCCCCACTGGCCATTTCACCCCGGATGCAGGTGTCCCTCCAGACTGTGTCCAAGGGGTTCCCTGGAGGGAAGGAGAACCCCGAGTGAGGCAGTGCCTATACCCAGGGGGTGATGGCAGGCCCACCCCACCCAAGATAGAACAGTTTGTTAGCACAATTAACCTGATAGGCGGCAACAGGGTCTGGGAGCAAGCAGACATAGGGTCTGGACCCGGAGCAATGGGCTGGCCCAGGTTCCCCCACCAGACTATCTGGAGTGGCGTGAGAACAGCTGATCAGGGGGACTTTGGTATCATGGAAGGGGAGGACGATAGTGACCCGGCCAGAGGCTGAACCACGAAGAGGGAGCACCCTGGCTTCTGGGGGTGGGGGGCACAGTGCGAAGAAGGGGGCGTCAGACTGGAGTGGAGCTAATCTCCAGATGCAGCCACAAGGAGGCGCCCCACGGGTGAGTGAACCCTGTGGCACAGGGACCGAACCTCAGTGGGTATAAACTGGCATAGCTCCTGTCATGAACCTACAGCTAAGGGTAGCCTAAAATCCCTCTTTACCCTGTAAAGGGTTAAGAAGCTCAAATAACCTGGTTGGCACCTGACCAAAAGGACCAATAAGGGAAGAAGATACTTTCAAATCTGTGGGGGAAGGTTTTTGCTTTGTGCTCTGTGTTGTTGTTCTCTCTGAGACAGAGAGAGAGACCAAGCAAATAATCCGGCTCCCACGGAAATGATACATCTAACATTACAGAAATAGCAAGGAAATGCGTTAGATTATCTTTTGTTTTAGCTTGTGAATTTTCCCTGTGCTAAGAGGGAGGTTTATTCCTATTTTTTTGTAACTTTAAAGTTTTGCCTAGAGGGGAATCCTGTGTTTTAAATCTTATTACCCTGTAAAGTTACCTTCCATCCTGATTTTACTTTTACTTTTTTCTTTATTATAAAGTTCTGTTTTCAAGAATCAGATTGGGTTTTTAGTGTCCTAAAAACCCAAGGGTCTGGTCTGTGCTCACCTTGGTTACCTATTTGGTTGGTTTATTATTCTCCAGCCTCCCCAGGAAAGGGGGTGAAGGGGCTTAGGGGGATATTTTGGGGAAACAGGAACTCCAAGTGGTCCTTTTCCTGAATCTTTGTCTAACTCACTTGGTGGTGGCAGCGATTCCATTCCAGGGCAAGGAATTTGTGCCTTGGGGAAGTTTTTAACCTAAGCTGGTGAACTATAAGCTTAGGGGGTCTTTCATGCGGGTCCCCACATCTGTACCCCAGAGTTCAGAGTGGGGAGGGAACCCTGACCGCTCCGCTGCTGGCACTGGAGCTCTCCTGACTCATACCAGCCTGGAGCATGCAGCTGTTTGGACTCTCCACTGAACTAGAGCGACCCCTCCCCGCGGAGTGAGTCTGGCTGGTAGCAGGAGCCGGGCTGGATGAGCCTGGGGCAAGGGTAGCATTGGTTCAAGGAGCCCAGCGCTGCCAGGCCTTTCCCCTCGCCCCTCCCATGGCCAGGCTCCCGCAGGGTTGTAGGAATGCCGAGTTTGAGAGGCGCTACGTGCCCTGCCTTGCGACTGCCCCCCGCAGGAGGGGTGCCCTGCTCCGCTCCCTGGGGCAGTGTCGGGCAGCAGCGAGGGCAAGGCCCGGCCAAACCCTGCTCCCCCCAGCTCCCCCAAACACACAGACACGGCAAACTTCTCCCCTAGAGTTTATTGTCCTGGCGCTCTCCATACAATCAGCAGCCTTCTGCCGTGCAGTGTAGCAGAGACCCTCGCTGTGCTGGCTTCTATACCCATCACTCAGCAGCGGCCATGCCTAGCTCTCCCTCTGCCCCCCCCCCCCCCCCCCCGCCCCGCCCCCCCCCCCCCCCCCCCTCCTTGACACGCTATAAGCACGGTGACAGTGGCAGGTGTGCGTGATGCGTAGAGACACATCAGCATGGCCCCCGCCTTGCGGGGCTTCTGTTCCGAGGTGGTGCGAGGTGCAGGGGGCCCCTCAGCTTGGAGACCACCCAGCATCTCACAGGGCCTTGAAGGAACCAGCCCCGTTGTGGTGGGTATTAAAGCAACACTCCGGGAATGACCTGCCCCAGCCAGAGAGTTGCTGTCAGGCTTCCAACCGGTTCACGTAACTGGAGCCTACTGGGAGTTCAGCCAGAGGCAGGTGAGTGGGTCTCTCTTCCCCAGGGCTAGCTGGTCTCTCGGGCAAGGCTGGGGGAACAGGCCCTGCACGCAGCGTCCGCGCTCAGGCCAGGACGGGGTACGTTGCCGCCGTCGTCACCCCGCAGTTGTTGTCCCGCATGGACATGAGGATGTAGCCGTCGTTACCCCAGTAGGTGGACCAGGAGTTTTTGATGAGCCAATAGCTCTCCCCTTGCAGGACCCCGTAGCCCACGGCCAGCACCGCGTGGTCCAGCTCTGTGGTTTTGTTTCCTAGGAGAAAGGAGAGGAGATTTAGTCTCCCTCTGCTGGGAGGTGAGAGACTGGGCTGTGGGTTCCCCACGCAGGAGGCCAGCAGGCCAGGCCCTGCGCAGAGGAACCACCCTAGATGTTAGGGTGACCAGACAGCAAATGTGAAAAATCAGGACAGGGGTGGGGGGTAATAGGAACCTATATAAGAAAAAGACCCAAAAATCTGGACTGTCCCTATAAAATCGGGACATCTGGTCACCCTACTAGATGTCTTCCTATATTCATCATGTCACTGCCTTATAGGAGTTAGTGTAGAGGGGAATGAATAAGAGGGGGCTATAAAAAGGGGTGCAAGATAATGAGTGGCAGGGAAGGTCAATGCCACCCAGGAACAAGAGGATGCCCAATGAATTAAAAAAGCAACATTTTAAAACCTACTTTTTAATGCAAAGCCTAATTAGCCTGTGGAACTCATTGCCACAGGATATCACGGAGGCCTCGAGTTTAGCAAGAGTTAGCGGACTGGACACGGAGAAGGAACATCCACAGTTAGGTTAGGTAGGATAAAAGATAAGAGTTATGAATCCTCCTGCTTTAGGGCATTAGGCAGTCACGCTCTGTATGGGGCTAGGGTAAAATCTCCCCCCATGGGTAGGTTGTTCTATTAGGAGTTTCTTGCACCTTCCTCTGAAGCAGCTGGGGGGATGGGACTGTAGCCTTTATTTTTATTTAAAGTTAGTTTTAGTGATGTTCTATTGCACCCTCGAGGCTCTGGCGGCTCCAGTCTCAAGTTCAGCAGAGTAACGTCTGTTAGATCTGGAGCTCATAGGAACACCCGGAGGCCAAGGGAAATAACACAATCACGAGAACAAGGCTGTGTGATGTTATGATTAATTAACACGATCCTAGACGAGATGTACCCTGGGTCTGATCGAGCTGTGGCAGGAGTCAATGCAGCTGCTTCTGCCCGCAGGGAACCTGGCTTTGTCCAATTCGAGACAAGCAAAGTCCTCCCCCAGCAGAGCCCCAGACTCACCACAGGCAGGTTCGTAGTAGACGCCGTTGGCATAGAAGGCAAAGGTCTTGGGGGAGGCGTCAATGTTCACAGCCACCGGGCCGTGCTTGTAGAGCGCCGCTTTCAGGGCGGTGACGTTCCCAGGGTCTACGTTGATGTAGCCAGCGACCTTGGCTATGAGCTCAGACTGGTTGTAGTGGCAGTACCCGTTCTGGAGGGGAGAGACCGGTGCAAGAACTGGGTGACAAATCCAGAGCCCTGCCCCTCAGCCAGACTCTTGCATGGCACCATCTGGATACCACGGCAGAGCAGACAAGGCAGGCGCTGGCCCAGTGCAGCCAGTCAACAATGGGCTGTCCAGTCTGTTAACGCTCCCCCGGGCTAAGGAGGAAGTTTCACTGGTCCTGCTGAAGAAACACTCAACCCAAATCTCCCCCATCCTGCGTCCGGGTTTGGATCTAAGCAGGCCCCCTCCAGCCACTGCCAGGGTTAGGATGAGTTAGTGACAGCAGTCGTGCAGGCCCTCGTGCACTGCCATCATCTCCTTGAGTTCAATGGAGCGGCTCACGTGTGAGAAGTCCCGCTCCCGCAAGAGGGGCTGCGGGGTGGGAGCGCCAGCCTCGCCGCTCTCCTGTCTGGGCACCGACGCAGCCCCTGGCGCTGTCACATCTCAGCCAGCCCGGGGGGAAGGGCAGGGCTGAGTCCGTTTTATGGCCGCAGAGCTGAGGCAGGGAAGGAGGGCGGCGGTTCTGCTTTCCGGGGGTGCTCAGCACCCCCATCTGCACTGGATGGCAGTGGGCGCTGCAGCTGCTCAGCACCAGGGCTGGATTTACACCTTACGCACCCCTAGGCACAGCATCTTCAGCCCCCCACCCTCTGCCTACAGCGGCCCTTTGTGTTGCTCACGGTTTTAGAGCGGCAGGGCGCCCCTAGGCATGGGCCTACTGTGCCTAATTGGAATCCGGCCCTGCTCAGTCCGCCCGGGGGCGATCTGCCTGTGCTCACAGAGGGAACCTGATTGAACCCAGGTCGCCATCCACTGCTGTAACCACAAGGCCGTCTTGCCTCTGACAGGCCTGGCAGTGTCTGAAGTGGCCTGTGCATGCCCCAGATAGGGTACGAAGCACCCTCAACCCTCATGGGGACAGCAGGCACGAGGGTGCCCAGCGCCCCGAAGGCCCTCCTAGAATCTCCCGCCGGCGTGGAGAAATTCATCAGGCCCCCCAAGCCGAACGGCTCCGTGCTCTCCTCGGCCGCCGGCCCAGCGCTCACCTGGCCCATGTACGGCCCGTAGGACTCGGTGCTGGCGATGCCGCCGTGCTTCTTGATCCACTCGTACGCCTGCCACTCCTCGCCGCCGTCGCAGGCGTGGTTCCCGAAGCCCCAGGAGCAGTCGATCAGGACTTGCTGGGACAGCGGGGTCAGCACTCCGGTCTGGGGGGCAGCCGGGAGAAAGTCAGGGTCCCAGCCGAGAGCTCCAGAGTCCCGGGTAATGCACAAAGCCCAGAGGAGAGGGGGGTTGGGGCTTCCCCCCGGCTCACGGGGGGTCAGGTGTCTCCCTCCTCCAGCCGAAAGCACCAAAGGTTCCCTCTGGGCGCTGCCTCCACCCTGGGCCTGTGCACAGGGGGGTCACTGGAGTGTGCCCGGCTGCCCGCTGTCCCATTCAAGGACCCCCCAATTGCTTCCTCTCCCCAGTAAGGGGTGGCCTCCGCCTCCCAGGCATGTTGTGTCTAGCAGGACCAGACACACCATGCTCCACATTTCATAGCTACTCTTGATCAGCAGCCAGAGGTCCCCCGTGACGTGGAGCAAGGCCATGTTCCCCTTCAGGGCTCCAACCTTAACTCCCAGTCCCGGGCAGCTCGGCCGGGCAGCTAGTGGCAGGAGCCTGACAAGTGGGTGTGGGCTCAGATGCCCCAGCCTGCCTCGGAGACTCTGCACTGCTCCCTCCCGAGACACGCAAGGCAGCAGGGCTCTCACCTTGAGGAACAGGGCGCCCTCCATCGCCCCGGTGGTAGCAAAGCTCCAGCAGGAGCCACACACGGCCTGGTCCTTCACTGGGGTCACGGCGCCTGGGGAGGGAGGAGTTACAGGGCAGGAGGGTTTGCAGTGAGATAATTTGAGGGTTTTAACATCTCCCACATTCTTCCATGGGAAAGTGGCCGCTTTGCAGAAAAGTTCCTTTTCGCAGAGAGTAATGGACCCCACTTCGGCCCTTTGTGGGGCTTGAACCTGGGACCCTCAGAGCTAAAAACAGCCACCGCTGCTGCCTGAGCTAAAAGACATGCTCCATTAGGTGGAGGCCGTGTGAGACTCAAACCCCTTCTATGGCCCGGTCGCTAGAGAGGGACATAGGCCC
>NW_020664587.1:8217807-8273975 GCF_002925995.2 Terrapene triunguis
CTCAGTGCCCGGGGTGTGCAGTGCATCGGAGCTAGTTTTCTCTGGGATCTGTTTCCCTTCTCAGGCTGTCCTATGCAGTGGCTCCAGAAGAGAGCCCCCTGGGCAGGGCTTAAGCTCCCTGCTGCACCATTGGTAGGTTAGAATGGGAGGCAGAGCCCGGCATGTCTCACTCACCGTACAGCCTCCAGTCCAGGCTCTCTGGTAGGACGAGGCTCTTGTACCCCTCGGACGGGAACGGCTGCCCGTTGTTGGGGGCCCCGCTCTTTAGCCGCCCCCGCAGCACGGCCATCTCCTCCGGGGTGCGGTCGGCCAGGTGGTTCAGCACCAGCTTGTAGGGCAGGTTGGCCCGATTCTTGGAGTGGATGTACCTGGGAGGGGATGGATGATGTGAAGAGAGGGGGAGCCGGGCAGCAGGCAGCACTGGTTTGTGGCCACCCTCCCTGCAGCCAGTAACCCCAAAAAACCAAACAATCATAACCGGCATGGGAGGCTCCTAGCCATGCCAGGGCGCGTGGGAGAAGCAATCCCAGAAGAAGCCACCTCCTCCTCCCACCTAGGCTGGAGCCCGGAGAAGCTCAGCCCTGTAACGAGAGGGAAGGGCCTGGGACAGTATCTGGGTCAGGTTCCATGGGCCGTGATGCAGAGCAGTCGTCCCTTAGCACTTACCCTCTAAGCTACTCTTTGGGGGGGGGGAATGTCACGCAAGAGACTCGGCCTGCATCACTTCTAGCGGTCTGGGGAGTTCCCTCAGCTTGGGGCTGCCCCACGTGTGGTGGGAGAGGCCAGGGGTTTGCACCCAAACTTCCCAGCCCCAACCCCTGGATTTTTTGGGTGCTTGGGGCCGGATTTTCAGCCTGGACCGAGAGTCCCGAACGCTTGAGCTGCACACCCAAAGAATAGCAACCAAAATCACACTCGCGCTGTGTCCTGGGTTCGTTCCAGGCGTACGACGTGAGGGCACGTTGACCAGGCATCCTCTCTTCTCAAGAGAGTACCCCAGCGCAGCCCCACACAGGCTGGGCAGGAGTCTCTTCCATCGTTATTAGAAGACGCCTCTATCAAGCAACCAGTCCCTTGGATCATTCCTTGAGATACTTAAACAGACCCTCTTGTTCCTCCTTTCCGTTCCCAGATAGCCCCGTACCTCATGTTGTGGATGAAGGTGCGTTTCCTGTGTTCCATCTCCTTCTCGGTGCTGTATGTCTTCCTGAACTTCTCCTTGTAGTGGTGGAACAGCCGGTGATGGACTCTGTCTGTTTCTCTAATTCTCCCGACAAATTCCTGCATTGGATTGGCCAGGATCTGGTGCTCCGGCCCTGCGCCAGGCCAGTGCTCGCATTTTAGACCTATTAAGGATAGAGGCAGAAGCAACTGTCATGGACAAGTTTGTGGCAGGCACAGATTATTCCTGGAGCAGACTGGCAGGGCAAAGGTTATCAAGAGCAGGATTGACTTTATCTGATCATAGAATCATAGAAGATTAGGGTTGGAAGAGATCTCAGGAGATATCTAGTCCAACCCCCTGCTCAAAGCAGGACCAATTCCCAACTAAATCATCCCAGCCAGGGCTTTGTCAAGCCGGGCCTTAAAAACTTCTAAGGAAGGAGATTCCACCACCTCCCTAGGTAACCCATTCCAGTGCTTCACCACCCTCCTAGTGAAATAGTGTTTCCTGATATCCAACCTAGATCTCCCCCACTGCAACTTGAGACCATTGCTCCTTGTTCTGTCATCTGCCACCCCTGAAAACAGCTGAGCTCCATCCTCTTTGGAACCTCCGTTCAGGTAGTTGAAAGCAGCTATCAAATCCCCCCTCATTCTTCTCTTCTGCAGACTAAACAATCCCAGTTCCCTCAGCCTCTCCTCATAAATCATGTGCTCCAGCCCCCTAATCATTTCTGTTGCCCTCCGCTGGACTCTCTCTCTCTCTCTCTCTATCAATCAATCATAAATCAAGCTGCATCTTCACCAGTTCACTTCTTGCTGCAGTAAAAAGTTGTGGTTGGCCTATAGGTAGGGAGTAGGCCAGATTGTGCTGGTACATGGGTGTTAATCTGGAGTAATTCCCTTTGAGTTGGGGGAGGGGAGGGCTACATCAGTGTAAATCCAGGGTCAGAGCAGAATCTGGCCCTGCACCGGTTGTTCACTGCGTTAGGCACTTGCAGAGGGCCCTCCCCATGTCCCAGGCTAGGTTCAGAAGTAAGGGATGGAGAGCTCTTTTCTAGGACCTTGGTCCAGTTACGTTTTCAAACCCTACGGTCGAGCATGGGGAGGTTTGGTTAGAGGGAGCATCTTTAGCATCTCGGAAATTCCCAGGGCTTGGTTTATTCTCAAAACCCTCCCCCATGCAAGCCTGTGGCACTGCCTGTGCTAACGGCACCTACCCCACACCATGGCCTGACACCAGGGAGCAGGCTGGGCCAGGCCAGTGTGACCTCTCCAGTTCAGTTCAGCAGAAGGGCGTCAGAAAAATTGAGGCACATGGAGCCTGGCAACAGTTAGTGGGTTAGCCAGCCTGGCTCTGGAGGACCACATGGCTGTCACTGGTGTAAAAGACTTCAGCAGAACTACGCTGCTTCACACCAGCTGAGGGGCCGTATGGAAAGCTGACACGTCTCTGCCCGGTGCAAGGTTTGCCAGCGCCAGTACGTTCACATCCAGCGTTTGCCAACCAGGATCTGCATGGCACGGGCTCTCCTTTCAGTCTGTACAGCTTCACCAACAGACTGTGCTCCGTGAGGACACCAGCGCCATCTACACAGGCACCGATCTGATTTCAAGTCCCTTGATTCACCAACCCGTTTGCCTGCGGCGTGGCCAGGTATTGGTGTAGCCAGAAGCGCTTGCAGGGGATGGAGGGGATGGGCGGTGTCTCAGCTGGATCTACGGTCCCTTGCTGCAGTGTTGGGTGTGGTGGCAGAAGCCCTATAGACCAGGGCAGCAGGGCGCTTACCGTGTGGGAGGCTGAAGACCTCGGCTGGGTAGTTGCGGGCGAAGCCGCTGTAGTCGATCTCGTACTTGTCGTAGTGGGAGCCCAGCAGGCTGTTGAAGCCCCGCATCTCGTAGTGGACGGGCACGGGGCCGTCGGCGGAGATGGCCACCCACAGGGTGTAGACGTTCTTCTTCCGGCCCCAGTAGGACACGTTCTGCCACACGGTGCAGAGCTGCCCTTTGTAGGACTCCTCCCGCACGGGCTGGGGAGGCAGCGGGCGTTAGGGGCAGTGTTTCCGAATGAGGTGGGACAGCTAACTGCTGGAGCAAGAGAGATCCTACGCGGTGCAAACACAAAGCGCTGCCCGTGGCGTCCTGGCCAGCAGCTGTGTGCGCTCTGAGCCACAGGACGAAGGCTCGCTGTGCAGCAGTCAGGCCAAGCTCGCGCCTCGGGGCTGGAAGTCTAGACGCGGGCCAGTCCTCCCCTCTTGGGGGACATTCTCCCCAGGGGTGCACAAAGGGGGAAGTCCCCATCCCCCTTCAGCTGATTACCCCTGGCCCGTGCTCAGGGTGTACAAGGGGGATGGGGCAGGCTTCCCCAGACCCCTTTCCACTTGGGCACCCCTGGGAGGGACGGTTTGACTCCCCAGCCAGCCCTGGCACAAGCTCAGATGACTTGAGTGGCAATGCACCTTTCTTAGGGCAGGGCTGGATCTGGCCCTGTGCTTGTCACATCGCTGTTAGGGGAAGGGGTGTGCTGGCGCAATTACCCATCATGCACTAATGTGCTGGCGCAATTACCCATCATGCACTAGTCTGCCGCAGAGCCCCATGGCGCGTGTGCTTTGTCAGGCCAGTGGCCCTGTGGTATGGAGCAGGGCGAGGTAGCTAAGGGGTCTCCTGGGGGGGGACGGAGAGCCCATTCGCCGAGCAGGATGCCTGGCATCCGGGGCCCGTCTTTGGCAGGTCCCGTGAGACACAGGCTCACCTTGAAGCCGTCCAGGCGGGGGAAGACGCTCTGCGGGCTGATGAGATCCCCAGCCGTGCCGTTGACCCGGAAGCACTTCCGAACGTTGGCCTCGGTTTCTGTGGTTTCTGGGGTCACCTTGAAACTGGCGCCGAATGGCTCCAGAGACCCAAGCTGGTACGTGATCACTTGGCCTACAGGGACGCACCCAGGGCAAGCAGTTACCACAGAGGGCTACAACAGTGCTGCGGGCGCTCACGCCCTCCCCGAGGGCAAGGGGAAGCGTAACAGAGGCAACCGTCACTCTGTGCTGAGCGACGGGGGGTTGGGAGACACGGGCCATGCTGAGGGCTAGAGGTAGCCCCGGCACTCACTGCAGTGGGATGTGGGACTCCCCCGAGCTGCTAAGTAGGAGTAAATGGGGTGCTCACTGGTGCTCCCCTCCTGCTCGGCACTCGTTCGCCAGTGGAGCTGCCCTGGCGTGCCTCTGGCAGGAGCGGAGAGGAGAGGCAGGCTTGCTGGACAGGGGAGGGTGGCCAGTTTAGTTGCAGCAGCTGTGACCTGAAGCCATTAACCGCGTTCTAGCAAAGAATCATGGAATAAACTAGAGCTGTGGGCGATCCCGAGCGTCCTGGCTTGGATTTCCCTCTCTGACACCCCCGGCCTCCACTGGGGGGCTGCCTGCGTCAGGACCGCAGCTCTGGTACCATCCTGGGGCCAGATCCTAAGCTCCTAGCTGCACCCCAGAGCAAGCGCTAGAAGCTCAGTTTATCTGCACCACAGAACTTAAACTGATCTATTCTTAGCCTGCGGGGCCTTGGCCCAGGTGCTGCCTCTCCAGGCGTGCTATGGCAGAGACCCATCCGCAGCACTAGATGCACTCAGAGGAGAGGGCCCGGCCGTGCAGCCGGACGTGGGCAATCCATTCAATGTGGGTTAGGGGGAAAGGACGCTGCCTCCCTGGACCGCGACCCCAACAGTATCCAGGTGACCTACCGTGGTAGTACTGGATACGGCTCTGGCCTCCGGTCAGGTTGTACCAGGCTTCGAAGGGCTCCTTGATTTCAGCATAGGGCAGGCTGATAACCCCTGCAGGACACGAGGTGACAGGAGCCAGGTTAGCCTGTCCCATAGAGACCGAGGGACCAGGTCATAGCTACAGTTAATCGCTTTAGAGACAGTGTGCCCCGCCCATACAGTCAGACCACACTCCCCAGCTGCAGGGCCCATGCAGGGGCAGCTACGAGCAACCTACCAGCTGATTTTAAACGCAGGAGCCTAATCCTGATCCCCGGCTCACCCTGTACCCAGGCGAACTCTCCCTGAAGCCAGTGGGAGGGTAGAAAAGCCGAGTAGGGGATTGCCCCAGTGTTCTCTAACCTGGTTTCATGTTCAGCAATGGCACTGCAAATAGATTCATAGATTCTAGGACTGGAAGGGACCTCGAGAGGTCATTGTTAAGGGCTGCGAATTCACGACAGAGGAGGGCTGGGGGGGATGGGGCAGCACAGAGGTAAATTTCAGTCGCCAGAGACATCCCTTCTAGTGAGAGCTCGTCGGGAGGGGGCCCAGGGCACTTGCCCAGCTAGGAGGAGATTGTAAGTTCAGCACAATGGGGTCCTGTCCAAACCACGTCCGAGGCGACAAAGCTCGTTTGCCAGGGTCCAAAAGGGGCTAGAGGGGGGGACGGGGGGGGGGATCTAAGGTTGTTTCAAGATGTCGTTGAACAAGCTTATATGCACCTCCTTCCTAGTGCATTGAGAAATGGGAGCGGCAGGCTCCTCCCCCGGCCCCCCTGCGCCATCAAAGAACCGTGCCGCAGTGCATAATGTTAGCAGTCCTGCCTTTGTGGCACTTGAGCCTGCCGCTCTGATTGTACCAGGGTGATATCACGGCTTCTACAGAATTACTTTCCTCCCTACTCTTTGGACTCTTACACGGGAGTGTGGCATTCAAACACAGACCGCGGCCGGGCCCCTGTCAATAGAGGAGGTGCAACCGTCTTTCAGAATATACAGATGGAACAAACCTGGACAACAGTATTCTAACAGGTGGGGATCAGGGCCCTACATCTGCACTCCTTCGCATTGTGTGGCTGGGGGAGGGGCGGCCTGATTTGAAGCCGAGACCCAGCTATGCAGCTTTGGTGGCTGGAACACCTCCCAGACCTGGAGGGGACTGATTTCTCAAGCCTGATCTGTCTGACATCTCAAGAGAAGAGCTAACCCCCTCCCCACCCAACCCTTGTACCCAGACGCCAGGCTTAAACTTGACTTGGAGCCGAGCACCACTTCTGCCCTGCCAAAGTACTTTGGGCCACATTTTCAAAGGTATTTAGGTGCCTACAGCTGCAGATAAGCACCTAACCGGCTCCCATTGATTTCCAGTACCCAACCTACAGCAGCGTTTTTGGAAATCCCACTAGGCCCCTACTTGCATTAAATACCTGTGAAAATCTGTCCCTGTGAGATTCTACAGCACCTTCCAGCCAGGATCTCCAAGCACTTTGCAAATGCTAATTAAGCCTCAGAACGCCCATCTTTAAGACACCACCTCCTTGGGACAGCCCCCAATACACACGGGGTTAAGCCCACTCCTGGAGCATTACCTGTAACGTGATAGACATCTCCGAACTTGGGGACTGGCTGCAGGTTGCCCTCGGCTCCTGGAAGAGAAGGGTCCTCTTATTCCCCGCACTGGCAGCCACTTCATTCCCCACCAAGACCAGCCCAGGGAAGCTGAAAGGACGCGAAGCCTTCACAGCTTTGCGGGGGCCGTGCAGTGTCTATCCCAGCCCGGTGCAAAGAGCAGTCCGGCTGGCAGGGAGTTAGACAGCTGAGTGGGAAGGAAACTCCGCCGGCTCATCACCTGGGGTGACCCGTTAACAAGCTCTTAACCCCCTGAGAATCCCAAGCTGGGGATGTGACCCCCTGAAACGATGCCCAGATGCCTGGGGCTCACACGCAGGCTGGAACAAGTTTTATAGTGGGGGTGTTGAAGGCAGAAGCCAGGGATTTGGGTTGTTATGACTACTTCAAGCCAGTTCCAGCACCTATGCACGCAGACAAGGGAAGAGAAGATGAGCATGGCCTGGCCAGGGTGCTAGAGTTCCGTAGGGGCACTCCCTCCCCCCAACTCCCTCCCCCCAAAGCAGCGCAGGGGCTATACCCCAGAATTACCGTAACTACTTTACACACCATGCCTAATTCACATGCCTGCTGGTCCCACTCCCCCAGACCAAGTCCGAGGGCCCAATGGGACCGGTCCCGCTGATCTCACGCGCCCGCAACTCCCAGAGAGTCCAGCGAGTGTCTGGGGTGTGGGCTCAGTCCTTGGCTACCCTTGGTGGGTAGAGGCTGCTTCATGTCAGCACTCACTGTCCCAGCAAGCAATGCACCTACCATGGACGGCAATATCCCTGCCCAGGCCAGAACGAGGGCGGCCCCAGAGACTCCCTGGAGTTCCAGTTCCTACCCCCTGCTCCCTCCCGCGCTCCCCCCCCTTTCGGCTGGGGAAAACTCCCACCACACCCCGAGTGCCACTGGCTCCAGGGCAGGCCATGGCCCTCGGGGCAGAGAAGAGACAGAACTTGGTGAGCATGGAGGCTGCTGGAGGCAGACAGCCCCCGTGGGACTCACAGCCGCTAGCTGCCAGACTGACAGTCGGCTGCAGCCGCCACGCTGCCTCCCTCAGTCGGGGCCTGGCCTCTGGAGTCACGGAAAGGACAGCAAGCACCGTGAACAATGCAACATTCACCACCTCCCCGGTTTCTTGGACCAAGCACCCCGGGGTCAGGCTAGATAGCCCAGTACCGCACTCACTGCAGGGCAGCAAAGCAAATAAACTCACCTGGGCAACAGCTCCACAACAGAAGAATCAGCATCCACCTGAAGATCGCCATGGGTGCAGCACGTGCAGCCAGGCGCTCCCTCGCTCCCGCTTTGCAAGCCAAACCTCCCAGAAGCCCCCTAAAAAAGAGGCTGGATGTAAATCACCGGCCCTCTGTCAACCAATGGGGAACGTCGGCCCTGCCCCGTGCGTGGGTTAAAGAAATGCTACTGAATTCAAGAATAGAGAAGGGGCAGGGCCGGGTCATTTCTTTGCACCCAGCCTATTGGCTGCTGCAGGTCCAGGGTTTGAAGCAGCCGCTCAGCACGTGCCCATGGAAAGACAATCATTGTAGGACAGATCAAGGCCGAAAGAAGCCGTCCCTGGGCTGGGGAGTGGTGTGTGGGGGGATTGGCGACTCGAAGGCCTTGGAAACGTCCATTCGCGGGGATGAACAGGCTCTAGAAGTTGGCCGTGCTTGAGTCTCTGCACGCTGCGATGCCCGTTCTGGATCTCACCGTGCAGATCTCACTTGCCCGGTGTTTCAGTACCACAGTGATGGGCGTCTGTCACGGAGTCACGGGGCGATGCTCTGGAATTACTCCATACAAAGCCAGTCAGGTCTCTGGGGGAGCCTCCTCTCTCTGAGCAGACTGTCTCCAGGGCAAGAAGCTTACACAGCTTCGACCTTCCTGGGTCTGACCTTGGAGCAGTCAGCATCCCCTTCTCACACCGTGCGCTTCCCCCAGCGAGTCTGCACAGGCGGGGTCCTGGGGAAGCCAGTGGGCCCTGCACCCCAATTCCGCACTCAGACGTGACTCTCAGCCAGCCAGTGAAACAGGAGGTTTATTAGATGACAGGAACACGGTCCAAAACAGAGCTTGTAGATACAGAGAACAGGACCCCTTAGTCAGGTCCATCTTGGGGACAGGGAGGCCAGAGCCCTGTCTGTCCCCCCCCTCCATTTCTCCAGCCAGCTCCAAACTGAAACTCTCCAGCCCCTCCTCTGCCTTCGTCTCTTTCCCGGGCCAGGAGGTCACCTGATCTCTTTGTTCTCCCACACCTTCAGTTGGCACCTTTGCAGGGGAGAGGCCCAGGCCACCAGTTGCCAGGAGACAGGGCGTCGGCCATTCTCTGTGCAGATAGCATCACACTGGCCCTCTAGGACTCTGCGACAATCACATCCCCTTATCCCACCACCTAGATACTTAAGAACTGCATAGGGGAAACTGAGGCACCCACACAGTATTCAGAGAAAACATTAAGAACATTCCCACTTCGTCACAGCGTCGGAGACAAATAGATTGTGGTGTCACCCCAGGCTATTGCTCCTTCAAGACCCCCACCTCATTTCTCTCTTCCACACAATTTGTTTCCATCTGCTGTTGGAACCAGCAGTCGAGGAGAACGCGATTTGTCTTTCTGCAGCCTGGCCTTACCCATTTCTCTAGGCATTGAGAGCAGACATTTTGGGGATATCAGTTGGGGTGAGGGGGGCAACTTGAGACACCATAGGTTTTCTGAGGTGCTGGGCATCTGAAGTCAACTTGGGGGCACCCAAAATTGGTGGCTCCCTTTGGCAATTTGGCTCGGTGCTGTATGTGGGGTCCAACATAGGATGCTAAGAATCTCTGTAGAAGCATCCAGGTTGATCCCCACGCCCCATGAACCCCAATCTTGGAGAGATGCTGAACGCTTTGTGTCTGACTCATCCCTGAGCTTTCAGTCAGTGGCAACAGCTGGTCTAATTCTAATAAAGAATGCAGAGAAAGGAAAATGCTTAGTAACTAATTCTCAGGTAGCCTTCGCTCCCTCCACTTGCTACAGCTGGTTTCCAGCCCAAGGCCACCGGCAAACACGTTCTCTGCCAACTGAGTCAGTATGTCCCTCGGAACCCCAAACAAAGAAGATAAGAACTCTGCTCTTTCTACCAGATCCCCCCGGCTCATGCTTATGCTCATAAGTAATTCAGGCCAAGTTCTGCTCTGTTTCCCAGGTGTAAAGCTGGTGTGATTTCGCTGAGGTCCATGGAGTTACTTGGGCTTTACAGCAAGCAGAAATTTGAGCTGTTGATTTTAAGAGCATCCTCAGGAATTAATACTGATATATTTGTATTGTGGGAGCATCTGGGCATCAACCCGGCCCTGTTGTGCTAGGAGCTGTACACACCCATAAAGACAGTTCATTTCCCAAAGAGCTTAGGATCTAAGTTTAAGGCAAGAGACAACAAGCCGAGAGGGGGAATAGACACCCAGATTCTCCAGTAACTGATTTGATGCCATGAAGCCTCTCACACCAGCCACAGGCTGGACACGGGATCTGAGTCCAGGTCACCTTGTCTCTGGCAGCCAGGAAGCTGCAGGGACTCATTGCATTAGCACACGCAGGCCATTTCCCAAGAAGGTGTTTGTCAGGGCTGCTCAAGAGGACGGAGGCGCCGATGGAGGAGGCAGAATCAGGCTTTTCCGTTCGTTAATTGGAAGGGGTAAAATATCTGCTGAGCCTCATAGCAATAAACCCTCAGAGCATTTCCGGCAAAGTCCTACGCTAGCGGTGTCTCACCAGGAGCCGTTCTGCAGGGCTGTGCAAAGTCAAGGGCAGAGGAAGAGAAGGAGCTGCCCCCGGCAGTGGTGCGTGGAGCTCGCAAGGCAAGAGACGGACGCCGGGGAGAACGGGGCCGAAGGTGACGCCGGCCTCGCTGAAAGGCAGCCCCTATCTGTGCAACTGGCACGGGGTTGTCGCTATTGCAGAGGCCAGCGGGGGATTCTGCAGTCACAACACAATTGCCAGAGTCCAGTGTCGGATGCTCAATGGGAATATAGGCCAGAGGTTGGAGTCTTCTTCCACATGGTGCGTTAATGAGCCTCAGCAAAATTCATTCCGGATCGTATTTTTCCACTCACAGCTCCAGCTCCTAGAAGACAGAGAAAGAAAAGACCTTTTAGGTCCCCAGGCAACCCTCTGGCCCAGGCCTCTTCCTTAAAGTTTATTTTCTAGCACATTATTCAGTCTAGTTTGAAAAGTTTTGCTGCCCAAAGATTTCCCCAGAGCAGAGGTATCCATTTCGGACTGAGGGGGGAGTGGGGGGAGCTGAAGTGAGGGAGGGAGGGGGTAGTTGAACTCGGGGAGGGGGCAATGGGGGCTGAAATGAGGGGATGACTGGGCTGAGGGAGGGGCTGGGCCGGTCTGGGGGTGGGGAATGGGCTGAACAGATGGGGGACTGGGGGATAGATTGAGGTGGAGGTTGAGGACAGGATTAATTGTTGGGCAGGGGGTGGGCAGATGTGGGGCTGAGAGCTCCTGCAGCGGAGGCCGAAATTCCCTTCCCCGGTAAGTTTAGCGACACTAATTGTCCTCAGGGAAAATTGGAACCACCAAACCCCCCACAATATTATCTTTAAAAATCTCATGCTCGTTTGGGCCAACGTCATGATTTTTGATCCCTGGAGGTTAGCACTAGTGAAGCAGGTGGGTTACCAGAGCTCCGCCCTCAGCTGTCCCTGCCGGCCTGGGCTGAAAGCCCCTCCAACCTGGGTGAGAGGCTCTTCGGTGTGGATGGAAGGGGGGATGGGGCAACCCCGGGAGCAGAGTCCGGGCTAACTCTCGAGCCTAAGTCTAGTTTTCAAAAGTCACCCAGGAGCCCGGAGTCCCACTGAGGGTCAATCAGAGGTAGGCTCCTAAGTCACACTGGAACATGACACTCTGGCTCCTAATTCCCCTGGGTGCAATTCTCTGGGCACTGGATCCGCCCCTCCCTGGTGGCTCCGGGCAGCAATTTGCTCAGCGGCCCAGCCCGTGGGACGATTCCACCAGACAGGGCCGGGTGGCATATGATCCAGAATGATTTGTTTCCCTTACAGGTGTCTACTGTCAGGACTGGGCAGAGACATTCCCAGCATCCTTTTCTGGATGGACCAGCTCCTTTCCAGCATGGTTGGTTCAATGCAGGACACTTGAATCACCTTAGAGAAGGCTACACACACACACACTCTCTCTCTCTCTGCAGGGTTCATCCTCTCCAGAAGGGGGCAGTGCGCCCCCCATTTTTGCCCTGTTCTCTAAGAGAGAAATGAGGTCCGGTGGTTAGAGCAGGGGAGCACTCGTGGGTCAGAACTTCTAGGTGTTTTTGTCAGGTTCCTGGCTACTGGCAGTCTCTTGAACCCTTTGCCTCTGCTGACGAAGTGCTGGGAGCAAAGCATCTGACCCTTCTGAGTCATATTGTAAAGAAGCAGGCAAGAGGGTAATCAGATTGATGGGACTTTAAAGCCCTGCTCCAATGTTTCCCCCAGCCCCACACGTGGCGTCTGAGTCCCTCTGGGCATTCCCAGCTCTTCCCCAGGGTCTCTAAGTAACATTAGCTGCTCCCCTTAGTTTCCCATGAGACCTCATTCCCCAGGCCAGGCAAACACACAGGCTGGGAGGCACTCAGCATCCTGGGGCCTGCTCCAGCCTTGGCAGCCAGGCTTCGGGTTCCTGAGATTGCTGCTCTCCTGGGCCCCGGCAGGGTTAAATGACTCCAGATTCCTCCTGTCTTCACAGCCCATCCATGTGGGAATCCCCTCATTGGACAGGAACCAGGACCTCTCTTCACCTGCTCCTTAGGGCCCAGGTGCCCACATCCTGCCTCCTAGTATGACTGAAATGGCACATGGAACCCAGAGCAAACCTCGGACCAGGCTGGGGACACCAAACTGTGAATATCCCCGTCCTGGCAGGACCATGGCGCGGTGCTGAGATGCCGGCTGGATAGATACAGGGATGGGTGCGGCTCAGGCCAATCCCAGCCCTCAATGAGGTGAGCTTGGTGAGCTCTGTGTCTAGACACAGCTCATCTGGTAGTTGGAACAGGGGGGCTGCAGCTAGGGTGACCAGACAGCAAATGTGAAAAATCGGGTCGGGGGTGGGGGGGGGTAATAGGAGCCTATATAAGAAAAAGACCCAAAAATCGGGACTGTCCCTATAAAATCGGGACATCTGGTCACCCTAGCTGCAGCTAGCATTTGTGGGTTTTCTTTCTGGCTCTGGGATGGGCATAGGGTGTAAAGGTTAGAGCAGGGGGGTCTGGGAGTCAGGACTCCTGGGTTCTTTTTGCTTGAAAAATTGTCAGCTGGCTCTAGGAAATATTATTATCCCAGAGGATGGGCAGGGAGGGATCTACCCTTTTGTTCTGTCCCGGGGCAGGGCTCCCTTGATGAATGCTAACCCAGCTCTCACCGTCTGTTACCCTGAAAGTGCCAAGCGTCAAGGCTGGGAAGAGACCGATACGTGAAGGCAATCCCAGTACTCTGTGCTGCGAGGCCAGGTACATCTCTGGCTGGCGTAAGTGCTGGGGACCTGGTCAGGGAGACTTGCCACGGAGGGGAAGCGGGTTGTGGCTGTGTCTTTGTACCATAGGAACAGCCTGGGAAGAGTCGTCTTGGGGGTCGGGGTGGATAATCAGCTGACCATGAGCTTCCAGTGCGGCGATGTGGCCAAAAGCGCTATTGGGATCCTGGGATGGATATACAGGCGAGAGGTTATTTTCCCTCTGTATCTGGCATTGGTGCGATCGCTGCTGGAATCCTGTGTCTGGTTCTGGTGCCCACAGTTCAAGGAGGATGTCGATCAGTTGGAGAGGGGTCATAGAAGAGCCATGGGAATGATTAAAGGATTGGAAAACAGGCCTTACAGGGCTAGATTCAAGGAGCTCAATCTGTTTATCTGAACAAAGAGAAGGTTAAGACTTGATCCCAGTCTAGGAGGAATTACATGGGGAACCAATAGTTGATAATGGGCTTTACAGGCGGTGAATTGAAATATTTTGGTTTTCAATGTTTTGCCGAAAAGTCAAATTTACACACACACACACACACCCCAGCCTATTTTCTGACTGGCTCTAATGCTGTGTCTTTTGCCTTTTAAATAACAGTCATCAGATGAAGAGACCACACAGGCTGGTGGGGTGCAAATAACCATGTTTACTAACTATGCGCTACGTGACAGGCCGAGCTGCTCTGGTTGCTTTCTGAACCACAGAACATGGTGAGCACCCCAGAGGGCTCACTGACTATTTAAAGTGACGCTACCCCACTCCCATACACAACCACAGAATAGAATACGGTACAAACCCAATTTTTCTTTTCCTTTTTATGGATCGTTTCTCTGTTTCCAGATGCCCCTAAAGGAGTTAGTCCCTGGCATGGTCACGATGCTAACATGTGTAAAGGTGAATCTGTGAACTTGATGTGCCATTCAACCCACAGCATCCTTCCTAATGCCACCTGTGTCTGGTACAAAGATAACACTAGTCTGGGGCCGTTCCGGCGGGAGCTGGTGTTTGAGAGCATCGCAGCAAAGCATGCTGGGGAATATCACGGCGAGGTTCAGGGCATGGCTGGGACATCCTGCCTCTCCTCCGTCACCATCTCTGTCCTGGGTAAGTGCCCAGGGTGAGGGGCCTTGGCGTCCCAGAGAGGGTGGCTGGACACCCCCAAACTCTCAGGCCACAGGTGCTGATCCCATCAGGCCCCATGGAGGCCAGGCTGAGTCCCACACACTGTGCTGGGGGCCACTGGCACGACACTGGTGATGCCAGCCCCCATCTACCCCTCATGACCCATGGGAAGGGGCGTGATACCAACCCACGCCCCTTCCCATTTGGGCAGGAATCACACAGACCCTCTGTTTGGGCCTACAGGAACTCTACAGCCACGTGGAGAATCACTGAGCCAGTTCCCACTGAGCTCTCCTGAGATCCCAACCATCTGGGGTCCCCACTGCGCTGCTGCTACCCTAAACAGAAAGAGGACCCATCGCTCAGTCTGCCAGATGCCCAGCTGGTGTGAATCGGCTGTAGCTCCATTAGAGTGAATGGGGCCAGATGCCCAGCTGGTGTGAATCGGCCGTAGCTCTACGGGAATCAATGGGGCCAGATCCCCAATTGGTATACATTAGTTTAGGTGGATTAAATAAATGCGGCTGCATCGATTTACACCAGTTGAGGATTTTGCCCAGTATATGGGAGATTCTGGCTGCGCGACTTATATTGTCAAGTGTTCGACTTTCAGATGCTTGGGCTTGTTTGCATTTCACCTTAGCTGTGATGTTCTAGCCTATCTGGTGGTTGGGTTTCTAAAGCTCCGTTTCTTTGTCTTGAAGTGACTGATCATTTCCCATCCCAAACTCTGGCTGAACAAAGTTTTTTGTCTGAGAATTTCCTTATCGTTTACTCAGTAGCAAAGGTCTGTTAAAAACACCAGGGGCGTGTGTAGCAAAGCAGGGGCTGCGGGCAGGGGGTTGTGTGGTAGAGCACCAGGAATCCAGGGTCTTCCAGGCCCTCTGGGGCTCATGCAGGCTTTAGCCAGCCCAGTTCAGCCCTGGTCCTTGCAGGATTCCTCAACCTCACAGGAGGGAGCCGAGAGACCCACGTTGCCAGGGACCCGTTGCAATGAAATTCAGGCGCTGTAAGGAACAGGCACTGGTAGTGCAGAACCCCACATGCAGGCGGAGCTGGAGTAAGAGCAGTGGTTCTCCAGCCCAAATTCTCCAGCCCTCTAAGCTACAGGAGATATGGGGGGCTGCTCTTAACAGGTCCCAAATTCCCCCTACAGGGTGGCCACTAGAGGGTACCATCAGTCAGTCTCTGGCCATTACATTACAGCCTGGCCTATGGGATCTGAGCAGAGAGCCTCCAAACCTCAGTCACTGGCAGGTGAATTGCTCCCCGCGCTGAGAGTCAGGACGCCTGGGTTCTATCCGTGGCTCTGGGAGGCGAATGGGTTCGAGCAGTGGGATGCAGGGCTCCCATGTTCTCTTCCTGGCTTTGCCCACAATTCTCCCTGGGGGGTTGTTTTGCTTTGTTCTCTGGCCTCAGCCAAAAGCCTTCCACTTTCCCTGGAAGCTGAGAAGGCCGGGCCCTCGGGCTGATTATAATGACGTGGGGGTTGAGGGGTGGGGGTGCCTGTTCCCATTAACCCTTTCATTCCCAGCAACCCCCTTGCCACGGGCCAAATGGGCCCCCTGGTGGGGAGCTAAGAGGACTATAACAGCTGGTGGCTCTGAGAGACCCTGGGGAAGGGATGAGGCTTTGTCCTGTTTTAGCACCATCCAGCTGGGATCTCAACGCATCTGAGCTTCTAAACCTCCCCAGGGGAGAGGAGGGTTCCTATCCCCCGGCAGGGATGGAGAAAAGTGGCAGAACAAAAGAGAATGGGGGAGTCGTAACTCCCCGCTTTCCCCCCCCCCCCCGCTCCACCCCACTCCCCTCTCTGAGCTGCGGATAGAACCCAGGAGTCCTGACTCCCAGCACCCCCACTCTAACCCACTAGAACCCCCCCTCCTGGAAGTGGGCATGAAACCCAGGAACCCTGACTCCCAGTCATTCTAACCGTTGAACCTTATTGCCATCTAAACAGCAAGTATGTTGCCGTTAAGAGTCCGGAAGTTTCTACCATGGTTCCCTTTCCTCTCCTGAGCCACCAGCCACTCACAGTGCTGAGGCTATTGCCACAGATAGAGATGAATATGATTACTTGTTATCCGACTTAACCGCACTGTCCCGCTGGTTAGTGTCAGCGGTGGGATCAGACCACATTCCCAACTGCTAACCCAGACCCAGGGCCTAGGTAAGAGCCACTCGTCTTTATTTGGGGGCAAAAACCATGTCTGGGGACAATGATTCTTCGATTCCCTAAATCACCAAAAGTAGGTGAAATGGTGCTAAGTTATTGGGCATGCAGCTCTGACTGAGATCAGGGCCCCATTGGGCCAGTCCCTGCCCCATCTGAGACCAGGGCCCTGTTTTGCCAGGCTCTGCCCAGACACACCGTGAGAGACGGTCCCTACCCTAAAGAGCTTAAAATCAAAGTAGACATAAGGTGGAAGGGGAAACTGAGGCACAGAGAGGGGACACAATGTGCCCACTCTCTTACAGCCGGTCTAGGACAGATCCGGGAGTCCCAGTGCAGTGCAGTGGTTTAGCCACGGGACCACACTGTCTCATAATAACTTGTGCTAGCAGTGATCATACACTGCGGGCTTCCCAAACACAGCGTGAGGCAGCCTCTGCCCAAAAGAATCCCCGTGTAAATTATGGGTATGGGGACTGCAAACTGCAGGGGAACATCTTGCTGAGCAGTTAAACAGCTGGCGTGCTCCACCCCTGAGATGGCTGCAGTTCTCTACTGATTGAAATGATCAACCAATAGGAGGTTGTCAAGTGATATGAGGTCCTATAGGATAGATTCAGAACATGTTTGATTAAATGACTGTGTAGAGAGGGAGCATGGTGTTTTAATTAGAGCAGAGGGATCTTGGAGTCAGGACCCCTGGGTTCTATTCCTTGTTCTAGGAGAGGGGTGGGGGTCTAGTTGGTTAGAGTGGTAGGGGTTAGGAGTCAGGACTCTTGGGATCTAGCCTTGTCTGTAGGAGCAGGGAATCAGGACTCCTGGGTTCTATTCGTGGATTTGGGAGGGCAAATTTATTTTCAGACATACCCTGACCATAAAAGCCTTGCTGGCTAGTTCCCCATTGCCCTGAAATGATGTGCTCAGAATGGTGTGATTACATCAGTTATTGGCTCACTGGCTGTAATCAGGGTGTGGACGGAAATAGAGACCCAGATAAACAATCTGGTTATGGGTGCAAAAGGAGCAGAGGAAGCCTGAGGCTTGGTCTATGTTACAGACGTCTGCAAGAAGGCAGAAGATGGTTCCTTATTCGTGGTACCAGCCCTTTTTTCGTGGTACCAGATCCTTACTCATGGTTCCCAGTTCCTTAGTCACAGGCCCAAACGATTTACAAATACAGCCGCGTAAGATAACATTTCTAGACATTTCATCAAACCATATGGTTGAACGAGATAAACATTTAAATGACTAATTACTTAATTATTTATGAATGACGGACTCAAGTAAAGCGCTGGGTTTCTGTGGCTTGTCCGTGACAAAATAAAGCGCAAGTCACCCCAAAGGAGACATCCCTGTGGCCATCAGGCTCTTCCGAAGGAGCTGGGAATTGCCACTCGCTGTCCTGAAGCTTTGTTCTTGAGTAATATGCTGCAAAATGTCACATACACACACACACACACTCTCTCTCTCTCTCTCTCTTCCATTTTGTGTTGGGAGTTTGAAAAAGGAACTGGGTTTTGACTGGCTGGTACGTGACAAAACAAGTCTTGGTGATGTGTCCCCACAACTGTTAAGCTGTTCTGATGTAGCTGAAACATGGACCTCCCTGGCTTGGAACCTTTTCTTTGTGAAAAATTGTGGCCCATGCCACCAGCCCTTCCCTTTAGCGGGGTCACAGGAGCAGCAAATCTGGATGTTTCGGGGGGTGAAGGAGTCTATGTCTGCAGCGAGAGGGACTTGGCGAGTGTTGTGTTTGTCCCTTGTGTTGGCTGGTTGTTCTGCGTGGAGGTTCTGTGGATGGGCTCCAGGCCCCTGAACTAGCCTGGTGCAAAGGTCTGTCTGTGTTTCAGTGAGGCCCTCGTCCCTGGGATCTCTGGCTTTGAGCTGTGTTGGGAGTCTGAGTAGTTATTCGCTCCTGTTGGCGAGGGAGGGTGCTGAGCCCTGAGGTTTAGTGTATAAGTCAGTTGACGTGAACCGGAGTAGCAAACAGTGCGAATTTCGGAGGGAGTGTGATTACTGTTTTAAGTATGGCTCTCCACCAGGCAGCAGATATAGATGAGGAGAGAACAAATGCTGGGACCTACCTTGGAAGTGCTATGTTTTCCTTTCTGTCAGAAGACAGAATAGATACCTGGGATATGAAGTGCAAGCTGGTGGCTGTACTGGAGACACATGGTCTGGAAGCATAAATTGCAAAAAAACAAAGACTTCTTGGACAACCAGAGCTGGAAATCATTTTCACAGATGCCACAAGGGGAAGGATCAGTGATAAAGGAATTGGATATAGTAGGAACCAAAGAGGTGGACAGGCTGTTTGTGACCAAGAGGGGAAAGAGAGCCAGGAGGCATTCAACCCGAGTAGAAGTATCAAAACATCTTCAGATACTGAACAAGTCCACTATGGAAGAATGTGTCTCTGGAGGAATGGAATAGAAAGCTACAGGAGACATACCTGAAAGGTATCATTGTGCTTTGAAATAAGCAGCAACCAAGCCAGGTTCTTCTACCATCCTAACAATGTAAACAATTGGTGACGCCGTATTAAGAAGAGAAGAAGGAGAATTCAGTGATGGACACAAGGACGGTAGGGCGGTGTGCTATCTCCACACAGTGAAGATACGAGCTGTAACCCCAGCATTGGATGGGGTTATGAAGTTGTCTCCACTGATGATGATATGGCATCACATAGAACTACACAGATTATAGAAGACCTCAGGCACTTGGAAGGGAGCAGAAGAAAAGAAAAAGCCAAATGATCTTCTCTGAGGGAAGGCAGAAAATGCTGGAGGTGAACTGTTGGCTGCATGACCAGTGTGAGGCTGAAGGTTTTGGTTTTGTGGGACACTGGGCCACATTCCAGTGGGAAAGAGGGCTGTACAAACAGGATGGTCTGCATCTCACAACTAGGGGGACTAATCTTCTCTGTTGGAGACTAGCTGGAGCTGCTCTGAGGGCATTAAACCACCAGTGCAATGGGGAGGGTGCTAAGAAGGCAAATGCGGTACAAAACTCAAACTCAAGATGTCCCGACTAACTTGAACTGATGTAGCAAAAACGTGAAGAGATTTTTCAATTGCTTCCATACCAATGCTAGGAGTTTGGGTAACAAGTAGGAGGAATTAAAAATTCTCATTGATGAGGAAAAAATTATATATTTGACATTACAGGTCAGCGAATCAAACCAGAGAACAGGATGAGTTACTCCTTACAGATGGGTGTTTAATATGTTGGCAGAAATGGTGCTATAATGGGGCAGTTCAATTTGGGAGATATACGCTGGAGGTCTCATGCAGCTGGTGATAAAACATCATTCCAGGTATTTAAAATGATAGATTTGTATTGCTTGCAGGAAGTATTGCACCCAACATGAGGTAACTATGTTGGTCCTCATTATGACAGATCAAGATTAATCAGTTGCGGAACTGGATGGTGGTGGTTGTCTAGGGACCAGTGATCGTGAGCTGATTATTTCACTATGGACACACAGAGGGCAGGCCCAACCAGTAATATATACATTTGGTGCTTTAAAAGGGCTGATCTCTCAAAGATGAGGAGCATTTTGAGTGAAATTGATTTGGGAGAAAAAATTAGAAAGAAAAATGTGAATGAAAATTGGGACTTCTTTAAGAAGATTTTATTAGATGGACAAAAAAGCCATGCTACCAAATCAAGAAAGAGGACAACTTTGGTCAAAAGTCCATTCTGGTTCAGTGCTGAAGTAGAGGCAGTGTTTAGAAATTAAAAAAAACAACAACATATGATATACAGAAGAAAGGCAACATAGCAATCAATGTAAATTAGAAGTTATGATGTGTAGAAAATTGATAAGGGAAGCTAAAAACATCACAGAAAATCCATATCTGGTAGGGATAAAGAAAATAAGGAGTTTTAAAAGAATATTCGGAACTAAAAAATCCCAGCAATGGTATAGAGTATAGGCATATTACTAGATGGAGATAGTAAAATTGTTAATAATAATGCAGGAAGTGTTCAGTAAATATTTCTGTTTTGTATTTGGAAAGAAGCAGGATGATGTATTCATATCATGAGGATTGACGAACTACCTTGTTCCAGCTCATCAGCAGGCCCTAATAACTTGGACCAGGAATCCTAAAAGAGTTGGCTAAGGAGACTTTTGTTCCCCAGAAATTCCGGAAGACTGTAGGAGTATTAATGTTGTGCCAATATTCAGAAAATGCAAGCTGTATGACCTGAGTGACTCTAGGCCAGTTAGCCTGAAAGCAGTCCTAAAGCAGAGAAACACAACTCACCCCACTTTGCTCTAGGCTCACCCTTTGCAGACTGATTGCTGAAGCCCTAGATCGCACACTTCCCTACAGAGACCCCTAGCTTGCAAGCAGGACCAGGAAACCCCTTCCTGTTAAAGTGATAGCTTGTTGTTTTTACCCAGTTTCAATGCACCACACTTTTTTCACTTAGGGGGGCTGGAATAAGGTATACCAGTACAATGTGCAGTTTTGCCAGTGTAAGCTGCATCCACTAGGAGCACTTTGCCCCTGTAGTGTAGCTACTCTGTCAAAGTGGTCCTAGTGTAGAAAGGGCCTTAGGGGGTACTGTGCTGCAAAGAGTGGGATGGGGGCTCAGTAGGGGGCGCTTTCCACTCACAGTCTGTTTGTCCCAATGTGGCACTAGGGGGTGGGGAGTGGGGACAGGAGCTCAGTATGGGGTCCTCCCCTTGTAGGCAGAGTGGCCCCAATGCCCCAGCATGGCGCTAGGGGGCGCTGTGCTGAAGCGAGCAGGGCAGGGGGCTCAGTAGCGGGTGCTCTCCCCTTTATGTGTGGTACTTTGCTGTTTCTAGCTGACACACTGAATGAGGACGCTGCCCCCTTGTGGCTGTCATACCCCGGTGGCTCTTTCCCAAGCAGTCAGGATGTCCCTAGAGTCCCAGTCACATCCCAATGTGGTTAATTCCCTTCCGCCTCCCTAAATCCCCTGGCAATGTCAGCTCCATACAGGTTCCTTCCTCTGGTTCTGCCCTGAAACTGCCATCCATGTTGCTACAAGCTGTCAAGCAGCCGGCATGCCCCGCCCCAGAGGTGGCTGCATTTCACCTGTGAGGGCATAACCATGCACAAGCGGCCTGCAAAGCATGCTGGGATGGAAATGCAACCGCTCCTTGCTCTGTCAGGCAAGTCCGCTGAGCTGTGTTCACTTCCTGGCTTAGAAAATGCTTTACAAAGGGCCCTAGGCGTAGAATATCTGGTTGTGATGCCGGCTAGAGAAGATGCAGCAGATCCGGTGGCCAGATGCTGATGGAAATGCAGGGACCAGATGCACTTCCCCAGAGAGATGATTCATGTGATTAATTCCTGTCCCTTTTCCCCACTTCCAGACCGGATGGAAACTCTCTTCTGGAAGAAAATGGCCTCTCTTCTGTTGCCTGCCTTTTGCCTTTTGAGCGGAGAGTATAATGTACGCACACACACACCTGCCATCCCCAGGAGCTTTTGTCCAGAGCCCCTCAGAGCCGGTCTTCGCTGCAAAACGAAAGGCGTGTTCTTAACGAGGCTGCGCTAAGTCGGGTTAAAATAGCAGCCGCTTGGGTTAGCAGCTCCAGTGAAAGCCGCTAGGTCAACCTGGACTTGAACTCGAGTTAAAACCCGAGCGGCTGTGTCCGCACTGCGCTTTTAGCCCCAGTTAAGATCACCCCTCTTGTTATTGCAGAGTTATCCTGGACTAGCCTCACCCGCGTGGAGCATCCGCACTGCAAAGCGCTACCCCTGCCAGATCTGTGTTGCTGCATCCACAGTGGTGTGATGCTAGCCCAGGAGCTGGGATGGGTTTATGGGGGGTATCCCTAAGCCCCTCGTTTTCGGGGTTTATTTGGTTTGAAATCGCCTGGGAGTGTTTCTTCCTAAATGTAAATAACGAGTGAAAATTGGTGAAAAATTGAAAAGGAAGGGCAGGAGGTGGGGAGCAGGGGCAGGGGTGCTTGGTACTGACGGGGGTGGGAGCTGCGGGGGGGAGTTACTCATGATGCAGCAGTTGGACAGCTGCCAGCCCGCCTCGCTCCCCTAATGTGCAGGGGAAGGGGACGGGGCTGCGTTGAAGGGTCTGGACAGGGGAAGCAGACAGGGCTCTGTGCCGTGGGACTGCGCTGAAGGTGCCAGCAGGGGATGCGGCCTCTCCTGACTCCAGGGCCGGCTCCAAGTTATTTGCCGCCCCAAGCAAAAATATTTTCCCGCGCCCCCTGGCCCCGCCCCAACTCCGCCCCTTCCCAACCCCTTCCCCAAATCCCCGGCCCCGCCTCCTCCCCTGGGCGCGCTGCATTTCCCCTCCTACCCCTCCCTCCCAGGCAAGCCTGGGAGGGAGGGGGGAGAAGCGGAGTGGCGGCGCGCTCTGGGGAGCAGATGGCAGTGGAGCGGAGGTGAGCTGGGGGAGGAGCGGTTCCTCTGCCGCCCCCCCCCCCAGGGTTACTTCCTGCGGCCCTCCCCACGCCCCCCACCGCCGCAGCTCACCTCCGCTCAGGGCCAGCTCAAGGCTTTTTGCGCCCCAGGCAAAAAATAAAAATAAAAAAAATTAAAAAGGAGCCGGAGTGCCGCCCCTTGGAAAGTGCCGCCCCAAGCACATGCTTGGAGCGCTGGTGCCTAGAGCCGGCCCTGCCTGACTCTGTTGGCCCTTCAGCGTGGCCCCAGCCACTTCCCCAGCGAAAAATTCCCTGGTCCCCAAAAAGCCAAAATTTGGGTGAAAATCAGTAGAATCCGAATTGTGGCTTTTTCAAAACCATGGGCGTTTTAGGGGGGAAATCAGCAAATGCTAATAACAAAGGGCTCTGAGTGTAACCAAACCCATCTTGGGTTGGCACAACTCCTCTTCCCCATCCCTGGTAGGACCCCGATTCAGCAAGGCGTTTAAGCACATGCCTGACATTAAGCACCCGAGTACCCTCCGTGCGATCGTGTAATTAAAGACCGGCTCTTCCTTAAGTGCCTTGCTGAACTCTAGGGAGGTGGGTAGCTGATTGCAAGGCACTCTAGTCTGGAAAGGTTCCCTGTCTCCTAGCCCCTCCAGCTGGGTTTGGGGAGGGAAATGTCCGATGCCGAGAAATCAGCTGATCGTTGTTTTACAGGAGCCGGGGGTACATCTGGATGGGCGGTCCCTGATTTTGGCAACATCTACCACGTCTCAGGTGAGCGGGCCAGGTACTCTGTGGTCGGGGTCTGGGGATTGCAGCCTGCTGTCCCTCCGGCAGATGGCTGTGGTGTGTGCATCTCATGGTGATGCCTCGACCACGGAAACAGCGCTGCCCTGCCCTCTGGTAGGAACCACTCAGGGTAATCTTGAGCCCTGATCTGGCACCTCTGATCCAGGGATCGGAAGGTGCTGCACTTGCTGAATTAAACTGCTCAGCTGCTCTGGTAAGTAGGGAGCCAGGCTTGTCCCCACTTAGCAGATGGGGAAATTGAGCCCCAGAGGTGATGGTTTGTAGAGTGCCACAAATGTGCGGGCCTCACGGCTTGGAGCCTTCTTGGGGCCCAACAGGCCTTAATGTTACCCAGAGAGATTGAAAACACCCCGTATAAACACAGCTAGTGTCCTCCAGCAATCTCCCCTCCCCCCAGATCCGGCAGCACTGCTCTGGCCAAAGGGAATGTTTTGGACCATCACGGTCGTACTTAACAGAGACCAGCCGGTCACCTCTTAGCACTGAAACTCTTCTTCGGCCATAGTGGGAGGACGGGTCTTGTGCTTAATGCCCTGGGCCGGGACTCAGGAGTCGTGGGTTCAATTGTGGCTCTCCCTGTGTGACCTTGGGCAAGTCGCTGCGTCGCTCTGTGCCTCGGTTTCCTCATCTGTGAAACGGGGATGATGGTACTTTCCAGGAGGGTTGTGAGGATGAATCCATTGCTGTTTTTAGTTGAGATTCTATGGGGCGGGGCCATGTCAATATCTAGATAGAATCAGATCCTTTCCCACCATTCTCAGACAAAGCCAGCATATGGGAAGGGAAAGGACGCAGGAGAGCCTCATCCCCTAGTAAGCAAGTTAACAAACCAACCCTCCGCCTGCTCTGTCTCCCAGTGCCTCTCAGGCCTGAGTCCCCCATGGGGACTGCTCGCTGTGTTTGCAACACTGAGCTCTGGGGCTTCAGGCCTACAGCTGGATCTGTGCCGCCGGACCCATGTGCCCACACAGAGCCCCTCGGACGCAAGGGTCTGGCCCCCGACTGAGTCCCCAACTCCCCCACCGCAGGGCAGGGACTGTCTTAATGAGTCTGTCTGTCAAGCTGTCACCCCCATGCCACCATCAGCCTAAGCGATAGCTACAGGTGTTGGCAGGACTGGCCTGTCTAGCTAGCTCCTCAGACCCACTGGTGTCCATTCTGCAGCAGTGCCAGGCAGTTAATAATTAATTAATACCTAGCTCTCCATCATCAGATCTCAAAGTGCTTTACAAAGGAGAATCAGGATCATTGTCCCCATCTGACAGGTGGGGAAACTGAGGCACGGAGGGGGCATGATTTGCCCGAAGTCACCCATCAGTGGCACAGCCAGGAATAGAAGCCAGGTTTCCTGAGTCCCACGCCCGTGCTTTAGCCATTAGGCCATGCTACCTTCCCGTTAGAGGGAGGCAATGACTGTATATTACAATTACTGGGAAGTCCTTTTGTTCATTTAAAACACTTCCCAGGAACGGGCACGTACCCGGCGCTGTTCAGTACGCCCGGTCTAGGCCCCTGGGTGAGACTGGAGCTCCAGGGGGTATTGCCCAGGCGCTAGGCCACGCGCCCGGTAAAACTTCCCCCTTGTCCGTTCTCTCTGATGCGGGCACCAATTGGCCAGAGTCCGAACAGGGTCATGGACACAACCCGGCCTCTGGAGAGCGCAAGAAGGAAATCTCCACCGAGCAGCTTCCTGGCCAGAGGCTCTGGGATGGGAGGGAGCAGCAGTGCCGCGGAGAGTGAAGTGGCTTGGCCTAATTTCCTCGCCGTTAGGCCAGGCTGCTCGGTGGCTGCTTTCGCTGCGGTGTTACAATGCAGCATTTTCTGAGGGGGACGCATGGAGCTGTCTGGGTCTCGAGCCGTAGCTCAGGACACAAGGAGGAGCTGGGCGCACAAATCTGCGTCTCTGGGAGCTCTCGCTGACGGAGGCCGGACTCCTCTGGGTGTGAAATGGGGCAGAATGGGAATTCTGACCTGGGTTAATTTCCATTACGGGCAGCTGGCCCTAGTACCCTGGTGTGCCCAGAGCCCGGCACCACATGTGGCTTGAGTCGGGCACGTCTGAGCTCATCCTGCGTCTGTACGATGAATCTGGGCCTCGTCCCTCTGTCTCTGTGGCACGGACTCGGGCTAACCTGGCTCCTGTTCTGGTGGCCTGCAGGTGTTATCGACCTGCCGTTCGCTGAAATCCGGGAGCCCTTTGAAGCCTGGTACAACCAGACGGGAGAGAAGAGCCGGATCCAGTACTACCACGGTAGGCGTGCTGGGCACTCTCTGCTCCTCACCGGGTGGCAGGGCCAGGTCTCACCGTTGGGGCCAAACTCAGAGGTGACGTATTGAATGCTGCAAATGAGCCCCAGGAAAACCCCACCCCCCAGCCTGACATGCCCCCGCCTCCCAATCCACGAACGAGGGGAGCCTCATTCGACTTGGGGCCTGATCCGGAGCCCAGCGGGAGCCCATCCATTTACTTCACTGCGCTCGGTGTTCCCTTGGTTCCCCTTTCTCCTGGCCCCCTCGGGGTGTGAGCGGGAGTCCCCCCCATGCAGAGGGCCAAGTGCAAGGGGAGGGCGCATGCTCCACCTCTGCAAATGGGTGTGAGCTGGAGGGGGTGCAAGGCACCCTAGGTGGTACAGGGCTGTAAGTTGCTCCAGGTGGGTCAGTCGCAGGGGCGGCAGACGCGGGGGGGGGAGCACAGGGCCATGCCCCGCCCCCTTTTTACTGTCCATAAGGGGGAGGGGGCAAAAAGGAACAAGCGGGGTGCGGGGGGGGAAGAGATGGCGCAGGAACAGGGCCTTGGAAGGGGAATGGGTGGTGTGGGGGTGGGGCCTTTGGGGGGGCAAGGGCAGGGCCATGGTTCAGGCGCCTATGCCCCCCCCCACACACACTTTTAGAGCACTTCTGCTGCTCCCGGTCAGTCGTCTCCCCTCCTAACTCTCCCCTCTTGCTGCACAGCAGGGATAGCCGGGGGGAGGCGCTAGGTGCCGCTCCCTGGCAGGAGAACACCCAGCTCTCCATGGCCTGGTGCTCGCTTTCCCTCGGCTCTGTAGCCGGGCATGGCTGGCTGCCGGTGGGCAGCCAAGCCAGCCGTGGCTATGGCCTGGCTGCAGGGAGCTCAGCGTCACACCAGCTCCGAGGGCTGCTCTCCCACCTCCCCGGGATCTGCCCCAGGTGGGTCTGAAAAGCTACGGACAGTGACACTCGCAGCTTGAGAGTTAGAGCCTCGGTACCGTTCCCCCTTCTCAGCCTGCCCAGGGAGAGGCGGAGACCCCGGCGGTTTCTCCCCTTCCCTCGCCTGAGGCTGGGCCCATGAAATGTCTTGCCCTTCCCGCGTTTCTTCCCTGCCTCCCAGGGCAAGTGGTCACCTTCCAATACGGGGCAGAGAAGCTGTTTGGTGCCCTCTACAAGATCACCCCAGAGACCACGGAGCTGGAGCTGAACGTCCGGAAGTGCTTCCGGATCAGCGGCAGCCCTCGGAAGCGCGTCTATCCGCAGAGCGTCTTCCCCAGGCTGGACGGCTTCAAGGTGAGGCCTGGCAAAAGGCAGGTCAGGTCTTTGGTTCACAGCGAACGGAGTCCTTTGGCCTGGGTCTTGCTGGTTCAGCTGGGCACCCCCCACCCCGCCAAGGCAGCTTGTAGGAAATGGAGTCTCCCCAAGCCTGCTAGACCCGGATAAATCTGAACGAGGAGCCCAGCCATCCCCCATACGCGCTCCTCTCCTGTGTCCATTCCCTGGGGGCTCTGAATGCAGGGGACAAGCCTGGGTCTAGTCACGCCAGCGCTCCCAGTGTCCTTTGCCGCGGTCCCGCCTGGAGGGAGAGGCGTGGAGGGGCTGACGCCTGGCATTCCCCTAGCGCACCTGGGTGGAAAGCAGCCTCTCAGTTGATGCTGCCGCTCCTTTAGGGAATGCATGGCCCCGAATCAGGGGCAGGGGGGAGAGACTGAACCGCCTTCCCCCAAGCGCCGCAGCTGCTGGTGAAATAAAATTCCACCCACGCTAGCCACTCTCCGGAGGGTCGGTTCTGCCTGGCCTGGAAGCCGAGGGCATAGCTGGCAGTGCCTTTGCAACGTCCATCCCACAAGCGGGCGGGGCTGTCAGCTCCTCTGTTGGAGCCAGGGCCAGAACTGCTGCAGGTCGGGCGGGAGGTGCATTGGCAGAGCCGTGCACCATGCCCGGTTGCAGCCAGAGTTCTGTTCGTCTGGCGCCCAGCACTGAAGGCCCAGCACTTTCAAAAAGCGTCAAGCCAGAGTTTTCGGGACTAAATACGGGGACATTTAAGAAACACGTTTTCTGAAAGAAAATAGACAACAGGCTACAGCTGGGGGAGCTGGGAGCCTTTTCCAGTGATTGGGGGCAATTATCATAACATTGTCCAAGGATTGCGGCTTTATCCACAGCAATATACAAACAAGTATCTGGACACTTACTGCCAGAGGTGCTGCTGTTTGGAAGCACAGCGTTTTTTCAATTGTGGCTCCAGGAAACTGAGGCAGGCCCTGAAATCGGCCTGCACATTCAGTTTTCATTTTTGAAATGTGTGCTTTGGTTTTGCCACCCTTACTTCTGCGTTGCCTTCGGCGCTGGGCAGCTGGAGAACGGCGGCTGGTTGGTCAACCGCCCAGCTCTGAAGGCAGCGCCGCCGCCAGCAGCAGCACAGAAGGAAGGGTGGCCTGGTTTGGTATTGCCACCCTTCCTTCTGCGCTGCTGCTGCTGCTGGCGGCAGCGCTGCCTTCAGGGCTGGGCGGCTGGAGAGCTGCAGCTGCGGTACCCACCCTCCCCCACCAGCTCCCCCTCTCCCCAGCAGTGTCCTCTAGTTGGGAACTTGAAATATGGGAACCCTAGCAAAGGATCTAAAGGCGATCGCAGTATTTTTTGTGATCTCGCGACCCCCCTACAATAGCCTTGTGACCCCCTTTTGGGTCAGGACCCCCAGTTTGAGAAACGTGACTGTAATATCACCTCCCCAGCCCGTGCGGGAGGAGTCCTACAAAGGGCAGCTCTGCACCGTGTGGCAGAACGTGTCCTACTGGGGCTGGAAGAAGAACGTCTACACCCTGTGGGTGGCCAGCTCCGCCGACGGCCCCGTGCCCGTCCACTACGAGATGCGGGGCTTCAACAGCCTGCTGGGCTCCCACTACGACAAGTACGAGCTCGACTACAGCGGCTTCGCCCGCAGCTACCCAGCCAGGGTCTTGGACCTCCCACGCGGTGAGTGGCAGTTCCCCCTCCTCCCTCCATGCTGGGGAAATGCTTAGCTGTCCCTCAGGTTAAGGGAGGGAGCTGGAGCTCCTGAGCCTGGGCAGGGAGGTACGTGACCTGAGTCCGGTGGGGACCCAGTGCCGGGATCTCCGAGCCAGGACGCTGCCAGAAGAAGCCACAAAACATGGGCAGGAGCTGAGGTGGGAACATGAGCCCACTCGCGTCACTCCTGCAGGCCAAGGGAAACCATCGCAGTGTAGTGAGTCAATCAGGAGAGGCCAAGTCTCCACGCGATCCTGTTGGCTGCTGCTAAATCGCCGCGGGTTTGCATTGATCAGAGACGTGGAAACACACGGCTGGTTAATCCTTTCACGGCATGTGCCCCAGCTAAGGCTGGTACCAGTAGATCCAGGCCCCCTGAGGAGCCATTCAGTCCAGCACCCACCTTCCCCATGCAGCTATGCCCTGGGTGGGAGCAGGGCGGACACAGCCCTGGACCAGGGACCCATTTACCCCAGAGATCAGATGAGTCCCACTAGAACGATGGTGTCACTCTGGATTTGTGCCGGTTTGGCCCTGTGTGTTGAGGCAAGAGCGGATGGAGGTTTCCTGTTAGACCCTGAAATGTGGCCCAGGCAGCGCTCAGATAAAGGCAGGGAGTTCCGGATTCACACCGATGAGCAGTGATCTTCACACTGGCATGTCCAGGGGCCCTGGGACAGAGGGGGCCCGGTGACTTGTTGACCCCCTGCAGACGCGTTGGCTGAACCGGTCCTCACGGACCCATGGGCTAAAGCTGGCATGCTGCGCTTCTCCGGTGGATCTCGCTCTGGGCCAGGAACGAAGGGTTTGTTTCAGGCTGAGGTGCGGCGCTCCGTGCATTCTTGGCCCGGGGCTGCACCTGTCTAGGACACGGAAAGCAGCCACTGGCTCGAATATGCAGCTACTCTCATTCCCAGCTCTGACAGGCACGTGCTTCGCCCAGCTGCCAATGTCCTAGCCCTGCCAGGAAGGCTCTGCTGTGCCTGGCCTAGGGGATACCGCCTGGCTAGCAAAAACTACAGCGGGAAACGGGGCAGGGCTCTGTGCTAGCAGGGTACGGTCCTCGTCTTCATCAGACACCAGTGCATGGCGTTGGGGGAGCCATGTTCCTTGGGGATGGGTCCTGGGGTGTGGCATGAAGCTATGGGGTCTGGTGAAGATGCAGCTGGGTTGTGGGATCTGCAGGAGGCGGTACAGAGACCGGGGGGTTGCCGGCGGGTGTCTGTGAGCAATGGCTTTCCGGCGTGTGCCGTAACCTCCGGCTCTGTCCTAGACATGGAGTGCAAGTTTCCTCCGGGAGACGGAGTGGAGCATCGGATCCTCGCCAACCCCATGTGGGATTTCGTGGGCAGGCAGGCGGATCGAGGCCATCAGCTGTTCCATCACTACCGGCGGGAGTACAGGAAGGAGTACGGCAGCGAGAAGGAGCTGGAGCGCAGGGCACAAACCTTCATTCACAACATGAGGTGCGGGAGCTCGGATGTCGGGGCGAGGCGGCCGGGCTCCTGGGCTGGTTTTCAGGGAGGGGGTGGGGAATGCGTCATCCCAGATTAGCCTTGTTCCCGTGACCCGGCCTGGCTGTGCCGAAGAGTCAGGCCCAGCCCCGAGCGACACGGGATGAATTTGATCCTGGCCCCTTCCCATAATGTCAGTGTCGGGCCGATGCCAGCGCAGGAAACCTCGTCTTGCTCCCGGCCCTCGATGGGTTAGAAGACGGCTCTCCGGGACTCCACCCCTCTGCCCTGAGTCGCTTCTTCTGAGAACTCACAGAGAACTGAGAAGGCCAGAGACAGCTGGGCCCCCCACCCCGCCCCGTGCTCCCCACTCCTAACTAGAATGAAGGGCCCCCCCATTCACCCTTCTGGCAGTGCAGATGGGGGGTAAATGCGAATCAGGCCCTGAGTTTCTAGCTATCAATCAGCTGTTGGCTTCTTAGCGAGAGGGGAGGAGATGCATGTCCTGGGAGATGACTGCTCTGTGCTCTGGCTGTCACGTGACCTAGCACCAAACTGCAGTTATTTGAGAGCGTGTGTGTGAGGGGCTGCTGCAGGGATGTGCCCGGGTCCACCAGGGCTGCCCACCAGCGGCTCCCCCTCTCTTCACATCATCCATCCCCTCCCAGGTTCGTCCACTCCAAGAATCGGGCCAACCTGCCCTACAGGCTGGTGCTGAACCACCTGGCCGACCGCACCCCGGAGGAGATGGCCGTGCTGCGGGGGCGGCTGCAGGACCAAAGTCCCGACAACGGGCAGCCCTTCCCACTGGCGCCGTACGCTGGCATCATCCTGCCTGAGAGCCTGGACTGGAGGCTGTACGGTGAGGAAGGCCACCTGCGTCCGCATTGTCCACACATCCCTGGGGCTGCTTCACTCCCCGACTGGCTGCAAAGTCCTTGTTCTCCTGCAGTCCCCTGACAAGGGGGGGACACCCTCGGCCTCCAGGCGAGGCTGAAATGCAGCCCTTAGGCCTGCCAGAGCCTTGGGCAGCTTCCTGCTTCAGACCCACCTTTCAGCTGCCATCCTGTTAGATGGGGCCTGGATGGAGCTTGGGAGAGGGGGACTGTTCCCTTCAAAGGGCTAGGGGTCAGTCGGGCCCTGTTCCATGGCGTGTCCCTCTAGGGTTCGTGGGACTCCTTGGGTGGATGAAGCCCTAGGGAAAGGCCGAGGCAGGTGCTGGAGGAGAGGAAGATGGTCCCAGGGGAATAGTCTGTCTCTTTAAGGGCCCAGGACCCGGAGCCTTGGAGGGAAACAGGGACATGGGCAGGGCTCCCCTCTCGCAGCCAGCCCGGATGAGCCCTGGGAAGGAAGGCAGGATATCTGCTGCCTCCTCTGTTTCCCAGCGGGAGAGACACCAGCTTGGGGAAGCAGGGCTGCCTGCCTGCTGAGAGGAAGAAGCTAAGCCAGTGGGTCTCAAACTTTTGTACTGGTGCCCCCTTTCACACAGCAAGCCCCTGAGTGTGACCCCCCCCTTATAAATTAAAAACACTTTTAATATATTTAACACTATTATAAATGCTGGCTGCAAAGCAGGGTTCGGGGAGGGGGGGGAGGCTGACAGCTCGTGACCCTCCACGAAATAACCTCACGACCCCCAGTTTGAGAACCCCCGGGCTAAGCGAAGAGGGGCCCAGCTAGGAGGAGCTACTGTAGGCTGCCGCTGGCCTGAACCAGCACCGCCCCAGAGAGGAGGACTGGGGAGAAGAAGGGTGGGGCTTGTGGGGCTCCCGAGGGTAGTAAATCAGAGCCCACGAAAGGGGGAGGCAGTGCTCAGCGCTCGGCTCCGGGAGTCAGTTAATGCAGAGAGCCCGGAGGGAGTTGAGGGCAGGGTGCCTGCAGGGCCATCCCAGCTGGGGGTTGCTCTGGAGATGGCGACCCTGGTGTAGGGCTACTCCTGGCACGAGTTGTTTTACCGTAACTCGACAGAGGGGGGCAGTGTCGAGCATCGCTCCCAGCTCCCAACACTGAGGAATAGTAGGGCGAATTCCCAGGTCAGCGCGGAGGGGAGAAGAGACAGGCTGGGGGGGCCCTTTCAGTCCATTCCCATGACGGCGTCAGACTAACCAGCGCTGGCTGGGCTGGGGAGAGATGGCAGGTTAGCTGGATCCAAGCTAGCGTGGGTGTGTCTCCCGGAGGTGGAAATGACCCCTCCAGCTCCAGGGTCGATGTATCCCGAGTCGTCACTCCCGCACTGAGGGGGCCGGACGGTGTAATCGACGCCAGCTTAGACTCCTCTCTGACTTTGGCCTCCCACTCGAATAACCCCGACTCCAGCAGGGCGAGTGATAGCTTGGTACCAGGAGCGTGATGGAAACTGGACTCCTCCTTCATGCTCATGACCCACCGAGTCACCTGCGTGGGCCTCTGCTCTCCGGCGAGATGACCCAAAAGTTTTCCGCTTGCTCTTCATGTTGCATGTCTTCAGGGTGTCGAGGCACCTGGGCTGGGGGAGCAGGGCGAGTGGCAATTGCCAGGGGAAAAGGGGGGTGAAGAACGGTCATCTCGTGGTAAAGAGGCCACGTGGCTGGTGACTCCAGGCGTTCAGGGGCCAGGGAGATCAGAGAGCTGAAATGTGGAAGATCTGAGTTCTCTACTGCACGGGGCTCATTTCTCATTCTCTCCCCCAGGCGCGGTGACCCCAGTGAAGGACCAAGCTCTGTGTGGCTCCTGCTGGAGCTTTGCTGCTACAGGAGGATTAGAAGGTGCCCTGTTCCTCAAGGTAACAACCCGGCTGCCTCCTCGTCACACCCGAGCAGGGATCACACCACAGGGTGGAGCAGCCAAGACACCCCCCATTGTGGGTCTTTCAACTCTCATATGTATTGTGGTAGCCCCGAGATGCCGCGGCTGAGATCACGGCCCCGTTGTGCTGGGAGCTGTACGCACACACAGTCAGAGACAGCCTCTGCCCGGAACAGCTTACACTCTGCAGAGACAAGGCAGAGGGTAGGAGAAGGTTGGTATCGCTATCCCCATGGAACAGGTGGGGAAGTGGATACAGAGAGATGAAGTGACTTCCAGGGCCACACAACGAGCCAGGCATCAAACCCAGACCCCCTGTGGGCCCGGCCAGTGCCTTAACCACAAGACGCGGCCTCCAGAGCAGATTAGTCTCTGCTACTGACTGGAGAGTCCCTGCTCTCAGCCCCATGGCTGTAACTCTGCCTGGAGTCCTGCCCCAGGTGCTCCCCAGTTTGAGCAGTTCTGGCTGGCCGCACCGGCATCGCTGACCAGATGATGCTCACCCGAGACACAGCTCCCGCGGTCCATGTATCCCAGCCCGGGGATGGAGGAAGAGTGGTTCCCAGAGCATGGAAGGGGAGATGTAGTATCTCCCTGGACGTGGTCTTGGTGAGCCTGTGTGTGATGTGTCAGCCTTGACGTAAAGGGGATGGTGAAGTTAAAGTTTGAGTTCTCTGTGCCCGACCCTGCCCTCCTCTCCTCCCCAGACCGGAGGCCTGACCCTCCTGTCTCAGCAAGCCCTGATCGACTGCTCCTGGGGCTTCGGGAACCACGGCTGCGACGGCGGCCTCCCTTGGCGGGCCTTTAAATGGGTCAAGAAGCACGGTGGCATACCGAGCGCCGAGGCCTACGGGCCATACAGGGGCCAGGTGAGTCGGGCTGCTCTTCTAGGCACCTGCTAGGGGAGCCGCAGAGATAACTTGTTTGACCTGCTCGTGCAGCGTGACCTTGGGCCGAGGGGGGATGTGACGCCGAGAGCCCCGGGGAACCCTGTGGGCTCCCTTGGCAAAGGGCTGGGGCTGCTGATGGGAGAACTTGGTGCAGGGCCCAGCAAAGATGGAAGTGGCCTGGGATGGGATCCTGGGAGCAGCTGATTCCCCCTCCCCCCCGCCCCACAGCATGTCTATTGTGTAGCTGGTGAGTCTCAGGTATGGTCCTGGCTCCTCCCCTGACGCCAGACAACGGATATCGTGAGCCTCCGTTTGCCAGCCTCTAGTGCCCTGACGCGGCCAGAAGAGGCAAAATCCATCCCTCCACGCACCGTGCAGGGCCCTGGCATGAGATGAGTCTCCAGCATACCCTAGATATTAGCAGGGTCAGGCAGAGGTTCATACCTCTGGGCGGATACCAGCGCCCAGAGCCCAGGCTGGGCACTGGGATAGCAGGCGATGAGGCCAGTCAACATCTAGCTTGAACGGACTCCTGGTGGCTGAATTTCCTGGTGCTCCTTGTGGATCCTGCACCACTGAAGCCAACGGGAGATTTATCGTTGATTTCAGTGAAGGCAGGATGTGGTCCAGAACGAGCGGTCTGAATTCTGAAGGTATCTGTGGAGTGGATGGGCCACCCAGCGCTGGGGCTGCAGGAGGAGAGGGGGGCTGCAGGGCCAGTCTGGCTAACGTTCCAGGGACCCCACTCCGTCGTGATGCAACTTACTAGCTATGTTCTCCTACCTCCAATCCTTGACATTATAACCAGTTTTAGACAATGCGCCGGGGCTTTGATTTTACATGGAAGATGCTCCGATACCACAGCGACGGGCAGTGGTATAAAACCCGTGCAGGAACGGATAGGCAGGCAATTGCGGCTGAAGATCCTGAAATCTCCCCTCGCTGCAGAATTCTCGTCCGTTACAGAAATCTCAGATCCAAGCAAACCTACCTGCTCCACTCAGCTCTGAGTCCCACGAGTGTTTCTTCTCCACGCTTCCCATTTAGTGCTGCAACCCTCGGTACAGCCCCTCTGCAGCGCCTGGCCCCCGAGGGGTTTTCGTTAAATGATGAGAGGGGACTTGTAAGGCTCCGGAAGGCTAGAACCCAGGTCTGCAGAGTGCCGGGGGATTGGTGCGGCTCTCCGCGGCGTTGCAATGAATAAACCCTGGGAGAATACGCACCACAGGAAGTGCCGCCCGCGCAGACCCGATTGCAGCGCTTCTGACTGGTCCACGGGCACTATTTAAGCATGGAGGGCGTTCCAGGAAGCTGTCCGTGCAGCTTGGCAGCATGTGGCTTATTGCCACCACAGGCCCTGCTCTGGTCCCTGATTTGGACCTTGGCTCTGATTCCTGGCTTGGCTCCTGATCCTTAACTCCGCCTGCAATCCCTGCCTACACTCCTGACTCTGGTTCTGACCCCTGGCTTGAGCCCTGACTCCCACCAAGCCTTCCTCCTGGTCCTACCTGCTAGGCCAGACCACCCATGTCCCAGCTCTGCCAGAGCTTAACAGATGCACCGAACCCTTCTCCTTGCCTCGTGGAGTGTCCCACTAATGGCCTGGCCCAGCTGCCAGAACCGCTGCTGGTTCTCCCTGGGCTGAGCAGGCAGGAGAGGGCTGAGTTTACTGGCTGGCTGGGTCTGAGCTGGTGGCGTGTCGCGGATCAGCTGGCATCCTCTGGCTCTTATCCAGGCTTGGCTGCAGTGAGGGGGTGGATGGGGGTTGCTCTGTGAGCATTCTGGCTGGACGGGGACACTCAAACCCTACTGCTGTTAAACTCCCGTGTCCCGCCTGCCTCCTAGAACGGATACTGCCACTACAACTCTACTGAGCTCCTTGCCAACATCACGGGCTACGTCAACGTCACTGCCCTGAGAGCCGCCGTCTTCAAGAACGGCCCCGTGGCCGTCAGCATCGACGCCTCCCTCAAGTCGTTCATCTTTTACTCCAACGGCATCTACTACGATCCCCAGTGTGGTGAGTCCAGCCCTGCCAGCCGCGTGGCGCTCCCGGTGGGACGAGATTGCATGGCTAGCAGGGGAGGCTGTGTCATGGTGATCTTTTGCCAGGCGCTGCTGGATCCCAGATTGCTCAGGAGACAGGGTGGCCGTGCACCCCCATGGGCCAGGAGAGTCCCAGGCTGTTCTGTTCCATTGAGGGTTTCTCTGCTGGCTCCAGCACCGCGGGCCGGGTGGGCTCTAGTGCGTCACGCTGCTCTCTGTACTCGGGCACCCCCTCCCTCTCCCAGTGCCGCCGGGAAAATCATCAGGGGGCCGCACGTGGCTGCCAGCCTGGGGGTGCTGGTTCCTAGTGCAACTGTACAGAGCCACCTCTGTGCATGGCAGGACATTCCCCAGGTTGAAGAGCGCCCAGCCGGGCTGGCCCCTGATCACTTCCACAGACTCCAAAGGTGTATTGAAGGGAGGCAGCAGAGACCCTAGAAATCCAAGGGCTGGGTGTCTCGTTCAGGGGTGCAATCCAGCCCCGTGAGGGGTTGCGTCACCACCTGCCCCGCAACGTTGGGGTGGTAGCTCCCAACCAGGGCTGCTGACAAACAGACTGAATGTCTGTGTACGGCTGCAGCGGTGGTCCAGCTACTCTGAGCCCGGCAGCCTGTCAGCAACACTCCAGCCACGCTCCGGCTTCCACCAGCCTGGGTTACTGCTCACAGGTTGACCCCAACACACTCCCAGTCCCAGGTTTTCCCCCAAACGTGTGTTCTGCGCTGCCCAGCCCTTTCCTGGACAGTTCAGCTATTACCAGTCCCCAAGGGGTCAATATTCAACAATTTGCTACTTTAACCCTAGTTACCAAACAGTTTGGTTTAAACACAGCCCTGGATTAGTTTAGTTTAAAAATAAAACACGTTTATTTAACTACAAAGAGGGAGGTTTTGAGTGAGCGCAAGGCTAAGGTATGAAAGTCAGACATGGTTGAGAGAGAAATAAAGCTAAAACACTTTCTGGCAGCTAAAACTTCACCAGCGAGGCTTGGGTCAAGGTAAAATCCTCACGACAGGTTCCCAGCGACAATGCTGCCCAAATTCTCAGGTCAGGATCTCCCCCGGCCGGTTCCTTTGTCGTCTCAGATGTGTGTGAGAGAGGGAGAAATCCCTTGGGTGGTTTTGCCCTTCACTTTTGCAATCCACTCACCATTTGGAGTAGATTCTTCTGAGATTTCCCCCTCAAAGCCACATTTATTCACACAGTAAAGAAGGTGACATGGGATCTGCTGGTGAAGGTGGCTCCTTCTCCCCTGTGCATGCTGAAATGCAGACTTGCTATGTCTCCAGCCCCCCGACCCTGTTTACTACTTACATGTAAACGGCGGTGAACCCACGTTGCTTTGTTTAGGCCAGACCTGCTTAACAACTCTTGCCTAGGGAGGGCTGTGGGGGTTTGACCGTACGCTAACATCGTGCAGGGGGAATTCATAACTTTACATAGAATGTTGCTGCGTATCTTTCACCAGAATGTTATTGACCAGCAAGTTGTTAGTTTTCAAATGAGACCTCACAAGGCATATCCGGTATAAAGACGATCACAACGGTGTGTCGGGGCGGGTGGGGAATACAGCGGTGCTTTCGGTCACGGTGGCACCCCAGCATTCCTGCCTCCCTTCTGCCTCCAATCACGCACCTCCCCAACGACAGCTCTTAGAAAGGTGTTGCCTTCTCCGGCTTGACGAATCCCGGATAACTGGAGCAATCCTCGGGGGTCTTCCAATGCAATGCGCCACCCCCCTGTGCTAAGAGCTTTGCAAGAGCTTTGCCCGGGCTCCGCCACCAGGGGGCAATCACAGTCCATCCTAGGTGCCCCAAATAACTTCCCTGGCAGAACAAGGCTAGCCGGGCGGCCGATACTGCCCCTCCCTCTTGGCACAGCCCCATGCAAAATAGACCTGACTGTACAACTCTCCAAGCTGCCTGCAGGAGGGCATTTGATTCACACCGGGGAGGAAGCTACGTCTCGGGAGAGTCCCAACCCGCGGCATCCGATGCAGAAACGATTCAGTGGGGCACGCTGGGGTGGATTAGGCGGGAGGTCAGACTAGATGGGCGTAATGGTCTCTATGGGCCTTAGTATCCATGGATCTGCCCCCACGGATCACTCCAGGGTTGCTGTGGCGGGCTGGCTGAGGCTGTTTCTCTGCGTGAGACTTGTCTTTTGGCCTCCTGGGAATGCAAGAGCCCAGATGCTGGGGGGGAGGGTAACCGCAGCGGGGTTAAGAGCAGCACAAGAAGCCCCTTTGCTCATCTCCTTTCCTCTCGGCCGTAGGGAATACCAGCAGGAGCTTGAACCACGCGGTGCTGGCCGTGGGCTACGGGGTCCTGCAAGAGGAGAGCTATTGGCTCATCAAAAACTCCTGGTCCACCTTCTGGGGTAACGACGGCTACATCCTCCTGTCCATGCAGGACAACAACTGCGGGGTGGCGACCGCGGCAACGTACCCCGTCCTGGCCTGATCTCCAGCCGCTCCTGGGTCAGAGGGAAGCGCGCTGGCCTCGGGATGCTGGTCCTTAGCAGTCTGCGCGTTATCTGCGCTTGCTTGTGCTCTGGACGGGACCAAGCCGGGCTGCTTTAGCGCCTGATGCTGCATGGCCTAGGCACTTGCTGGTTCATGCTGAGTGCCCTGAAATCCCAGGGAAGCCAAATGGGAGCTGAGGGCAACTAGGGTCTCCTCTCGCTGGGGCGGATTTCAGCCCAGCCCAGGGTGTGCTGCAATACGAGGTGTGACTGCAAGCCCAGGTCGGCAGACCCGAGCGAAGTTGGATCTAGCTAGCCGCAGTCTCGGCGAGCCTTGATCTAGCGAGATCAAAGCTGGCTCGAGTAACACCGCCAGTGTCGCCACGGCAGCCTCCCGAGTCCCCTCCCTGGGTGCTGACTCCAGCAGCTAGCCTGTGCCGCCGCCCACGCGGCTGCTGTTACTCAAGCTGGCTTTGATCTAGCTAAATCAAAGCTAGCTGGGCTCTGCCTACAGGTGTGGCAAGCTCCCCTCCTGGTTGCAGCACCCACATGCGAAGAGCCCTTTGCGGAGCTTTGCAATGCTTTAGGTAGGGAGTGTTCCTGGCACCGGAGAAGTCAGACCAGCTGCTGTGGGTGGGGGGAGCCCTAGCTCCGGCAGGAAACTGAAAGGAGGGGTTCTCTGGATGGTGCTCCGGCCCCTCTTCCCCTCTCTCCCTGTAGTTGGCTAGCAATCTGGTGAGTTACAGTAACTAGGGCAACTCCCAGGCCTGCAGCTGGCAAAGAGAAACAGCTGATGCGACTGATTCTGGTCCTGTCAATAAACTCGCTGGTAAAGGCACAAAGTATTCTGGTCTTTGGAGGGTTGTCTGTTTGCTGGGCTCCCCCAATAATGGAGTGGGGTGGGGAACCCAGCTAGGCCGGTGTGGTCACAAGGGAAAGCATAAATGACCCCTCTTGTAAGCCAGGCCACCTGGATTCCCGCAGCTGCAGATCCCCTCTGTGCTGTGGGACTCTGCTCCCGAGCCTCCGCTCTTGCGTAAAAGAGAGAAGGATCATGCCAGCCCCCGTGGTTGTGAAGAAAATCGTAGACGCAAACAGAGTCTAACGGCTGCGTCGTCGTCTTCCTGAGTCTGCAGGGAGCCTGAAATGAGAGTTCTGTTGTGTGAGAACTGCCCTGTTCTTCTCAGTTAGTTGTTAACTCTGAACCCTAGTGATGTTCCTTTAAACATCAGCATTGTTATTTATCTCCCTGCTGATCATCCGAGCCAAAGAGTCCAGCTAATGTGCCTTACCCCTTGATCCCAAACTGTCCCCCTACGTCTCCCCGGGGACCAGAAATCTCCAACTGCTCCGGACCCAGCTGCCAAAACGTCCGGCTTCCTCCGTGATGAGCTAGGGAGGCTGCCCAGAGGGGTCGTGCTCTTTGTGTCTGAGGGGAGGGTCAGCACTGACATGGGGCTGCTAGCCGCTCCGTCCTGTTGGGGTGCACACGTCGCTGCCAGGGGAGACAGCGTAGCCTCCAGAGATAGGAAGGCTCCTTCTTCCAGCAGTGCAGGGGCTGGATGAGGGGACCAGGGACTGGGAATCCAGGTGCAGTGGCCCTGAACTGTGACATGCCGCAGTGACTCAGAGAAGGGAGTGACCGGCACCCACCCCTGCAGTGGGCTGAGTGGGCCTTGACGGTCTCCCAGCCAAGCACTGACTCAGCCAGTTGCTGCTGAACATGCGGGATCCGATGGGGCACAGCACACGGGTTTGCCAGCCCGGCGCACCCCTGCCCTTTCTGTGGGACCTGGGAGTTCGGCTGCTTTCCACATCCTCAGCTATGCAGCCTCTGAGCCTCTTGTTTTCTTCTGAGCTGGGCGCCCTGCAGCCACCCCCTTCCCCCGTGGGCCCTGGCTAGCTACCTTGTGCAGGCCAGCGAACTCCGTGGTCTCTCTCGGCACGGTTTCCCCAGGCAGCCTTCCAGTGAGCAGTCACAGCTGGGAGCCCAGCCTAGGGAACGGTCCTTCCACGCTTTGGGATCCCCCGTCCGGCAGCAGCATCACGTCCTAGGCGAGGTCAGTTCTGGTTCTGCTAGGAATCCCTCACTGGACACAGCTCCCTCAGCTAGTGGGATGCAGGGGGCTAGGGGATGATGTTTGGAGGAGTCCACCTCGCTCGCAGTCCTTGGGGTGACTCGCAGGAGTGCAAAGCTCTCAGCCTGGCACCCTACACAGCACGGACCACAAACCCCAGGGTGCAACCCACGAGCATTGTCCAGCTCACGAGTTTCCCCACGGAGGTGACTCTGGCCAGGGGGAAGCCACTTCCAGAAGTCCTGCCTTCCTGCTCACATCCCGCGTCCGGCCACCACTCCAGCTGGCTGGCTCTGACCCAGCGCTCCCGGGGTCAGCACGCCGGGCGTGTCGTGCTAGTCTCTGGCACGGCAATGGCAAAGACCCGGTGCCTGCTGTGTCTGTTACTTAGCGACCCTCTGTCGCCATGGTAGTACCGGAGCTGCTGGGCTCGGGGCTTTATTACACTAGGCGCATTGAGCCTCCGCTCAGCGCTGGAGGCAGCACACAGGCCTGGGCCGGTCTCACCTGGGCTTCTTGCTCTGATGGTCTCATGCGATCCCTGCAAGCCACTGTCGCAGCTCCGGCAATGGGACTGCTGCAGCTGCCTGGTGTGACCCCCCCACACCTCCCACAGCAACGCAGAACTGGGCTGCAGAGTCCTGGCGGGTAGGCGAGCAACGCACCAGGCCAACGCCAGCACACGGCTGGGTGGAGCTCACGCAATCGCCCGCTGCTGCAGCCCCGCCACACCCATCGCTGCTTTGGAAGAGCCTGTTTTTCCATATGGAAGAAGAAGCCCCAGTCCTACGGTTCCGAGCCTCCCACGGTGCCGGAGCCTTGGCTCCCGCACTGATGCAGGAGCAGAACCTCACTCCTTGCTGTGGCCTGAGGCTTGCTGAAGGCGTGGCCCCTGCCTGCTGGGGCCCGTACAATGGGCTGGGTGCAGCCGCCTCCTCCTGACTGCGTCCTGGTCCTTATGCAAACGCCCCCGGCCAGGTTCCCCTGCAGCCACGGGGCAACGCTAGCTCTTAGCGTGCCCAAGCAGCAAGCTAGCGGCTAGCTCTCCACCGCAGAGCGAACTCAGGCAATCCACGCTCACGTGGACTCCTCCTGGGTCAGCCTAAGCCAGGGAGCGCGGCCACGCAGCGCATGTGTGAGCCGCTGGGGCGTCGTGCTAACACGAGCTGTAGCCACACCCCCAGAGGGTGGGTTCTCGTGCGTGGACAGGACTCAAGTTAGGGGTGACACCCACGTGCACGGCAGTGAAGACGAGCCCTGAGAGTCTGGTCAGCTCCTCAGGGGCTGTTTGCAGGCCTAGTGAGGCCTGGCGGACCCACCCTGCTGGATCAGCCTCTAGGCCCTCCCAGGCCAGGATTCGGTCTCAGGCAGGGGCCAGCCCCTCAGAGGAAGGTGTAAGAACCGCGGAGCAGCAGCTGTGGGAGAACCTGCTCCCCACAGTAGGTCCCTCCCTGACCTCGATCACCTAGAAGCCGGCTCCAGCCCTGAAACGCGAGGTTTGGTTCCCCTTCCGCTGTCAGCGTTGGGGCCATCACATGATCCCACATCTGCCCTCCACAGGCAGCGGTCCCCGGTTCTCCTAGGACACCCTCCCTCTAAGCCTTGGAGGGATGAAGCCGGTTTGCCAGGCCGAAGGCCACAGCTGGGTCTGCTCTCCCAGCCCAGGCTGGGGAGGCCTCGTTGGAGCTGCCCTGGGATGGGAGCTCAGCTCCAGGGAAAGGGGCAGCTGCTCACCACACGCACTGGGGCAACTTGAGTCTGCCCCGCCTCCCGCTGCCTCCTCTCTCCGCGGGGGAAAGGCACTGTTCAAACCCCGGCTGCCAGCCTAGAGGAGGGAAGCCCACAGCAGGCTGGTGGGGCTGGGCCCCATATGAACGGGTGGCACTTGGAGACTTCCCACCGTGGCTTGGCAGCAGGGAGGGGCACCCATGCTGCCCAGCCGTGAGCTCCACCTGGGCCTGGCAGGGAGGGGCCTTAGCGCCGGCTGGCTGGGCAGAAGGTCTGAGCTCGCTGGCTGGCTGGCCCCAGGGAGGAAATGAAGATCAGCTGCTAACTGGAGGCAGCTGCCCCTGGCCTGGCCATTCTCAGAGCAAGTGGGGTTCCCAGCACTGGCAGGAAGCCACCCCTACAGCAGTGAGGACCCCTGCGTGCCCCCGGGGGCTATGCCAGCACCAAGAGAGCAGCTGCAGTGCAGGGGAGCCACCGCTGCCAGGTACTGAGGGAGAAGGAGGATTGCTTTGGGGGGGGGTGAAGAGGAATATGACCTGATGGCTTAGGGGAGGGGCCGGGACAGCGTGCACGGGGTGTCCTGCCCCGATGGCAATGGTCGGGAGCGCGCACAGAGCAGCGTGAAGCCAAAACCGCTTTGTGAAGCAAGTGCACTTTAATTCCCCCAGCTGGTTTAAAAGAGAGAGAGCACTTTCCCAGGGACTTTATTGCCAGCAGCGGCGTGAGCAACTTCCGCTGCGTCCCCGTGGGCTTCTTTGGGCTGCTCGGTAGCCAGGCGGCCATCCTAGGGGGACAGTACAGGCAGCCCCCTTTTTCACACCTCTCCCCCTCCCCAAATTACCACACCCCCCTTGATTGCTATGGTATGTTCCCACCATCCTCCCCCTGAGCGGCTGCTTTCCCTTTCACTCGGATCCGCGAGGTTCCGAGGAACTGCTTTGCTCCCGACGAGGGCTGAGGCAGGAGGACCGTATACATTCGCTTCTCCAGCGGGTGTCTCTGCTAGGATGAAATCCACACCGGCCTGCAAAGCAACAGCCCAGGCCCGGTGACCCTTGTGGGTGGGGCGAGGATGGTGTAGGTGAGCCCAGCCTGGTTTGGCGCCGGGGGTCACTCCAGGATGGGGTAGGTGGCGTCCGTGGCTACCCCGCAGTTGTTGTCTTTCATGGACATGAGGATGTAGCCGTCGTTACCCCAGTAGGTGGACCAGGAGTTCTTCACCAGCCAGTACAGCTCCCCTTGGAGCACACCGTAGCCGACAGCCAAGACCGCATGGTCCAAGTCACCTCTCTGGTTACCTAGAGGGGCCAAAATAGATATGAGCCGACGGCGCTGCCCCGCTAGCCAGCTCATTAGTGACAGAACCAGGGCCTCGCTTCTCATCCACACGTCTCAAAGCACTTTGCAGCAGTGGATAAGTGTTGTTATCCCCCCAGGTCAACCGAGGCACCGGGTTTCCGTAACTAGCCCCAAATCACCTAGCAAATGAACAGCAGAGCTGGGACTAGAAACCAGGAGTCCTGGCTCCCCATCCAGTGCCCTGGCTTCTACCCCGCTCCTCGTGAGCCGTTTCTGGCCCGAGAGTCAGCGGCAGGATCCTGAACAGTGGCGCCAAGCTTCACAGATGCCGTTCTGCAGCCTGGTAAGCAGGCGGCAAATCCGTTGGGTTTTATTCCAGATGCTCCTTTCGGAGACTGAACCTGTAACTCTCCCAGCCAGCTTGTGGCTCTGGTGAAGCCCTGCCGTGTGGCAATATCATCCTCCTCCGAGCCAGGGGTTCCTCCGGTTTAGTTTCCTTTCATCAAAGCCTCCCCCGCCCCAAGGGAACCCCCCACATCTTGCTGAACTGGCTTGTTTGTCTGGTCTGAATGTATGCAGCTGGGAAAGGAGACGCGGCTGCCCCCTAGCGTCACATCCCCTGCAATGCCCTCGTCAAGCCACAGGGGCTCCAGGCTGCCGGTGGAGTCATTGTGTGGTAGCGTCCCAGGATTGCTGGACTTGGCCACCAGAAGCCAATTGCCCAGGACCAGCCAAAGCCATCCCAGGAGCCGATCGGCCGGGAACGGCCGCACTCACCACACTTGGGTTCATAGTAGACGCCGTTGGAGTAGAAGGAGAAGGACCGCCGGGAGGCGTCGATGCTGACGGCCACGGGGCCGTTCTTGTAGATGGCGGCTTTCAGGGCCGTGATGTTACCCGAGGTGACGTTGACGTAGCCTTTCATTTTGCCCACCAGCTCGGACTTGTTGTAGTGGCACAAGCCGTTCTGCGACACAGACAAAGGAGATGACAGCCACTCTCCTCCACCCCTGCACGCGCGAGCCAGGCCGGCGGCCCCAGGAGCAGGGGGGGGGCACCTCGGCTGGTCAGACCAACGTGCGGACACCCCTGGGCTCAGAGGAAGCCATCAGCGTCTCTGGCTGCTGGCGTGTCCAGTCTACGCTTTAATGCCCCTATTTCCTTTCTGTGACCCCAATCAGCACTGTGCCCAAGTGCCTTCCCCCAACACCTCCGATAGGCAAGGGAGGCTCACCCCCATTGCACAGCCAGGGAAACTGAGGCACAGAGCGAGGAAAGTGACTTGTCAGGTCTTCCAAGTCCCAGGCTAGTGCTTTACCAGGGCCATGCAACTGTAATTGGGACCAGCAAGGGCATGTTGTCGGCAGTCCCAGTGGCTGCTTCCCATGTGGATGCTGCACCCTGGTCACTGACTCTAAGCGGGGTCGCTGGAGCGGCCCCATGGGATAGAGCCCCAAAGCCCCTAGAGGTCTCAGCCCTGCTGGAGGCAGAAGCTCCCCCTTCGTGGCAACCTGCTTTTGGCTCACAGACCTGGAACACACCGGGGAGGTTGAGTGGGACCAGAGCTCCCGTGCCAATGGAGCCGCTCCACGGGCACCTCTGGCAGCTGAGCCGGAGGGCGCTGCGCTCACCTGGCCTTTGTACGGGCCATAGGAATCGGTGCTGGCGATGCCTCCGTGCTTCTTGATCCACTCGTACGCGCTCCACTCCTCGCCGCCGTCGCAGCCGTAGTTCCCGAAGCCCCAGGAGCAGTCGATCAGGACTTGCTGGGACAGCGGGGTCACCACTCCGGTCTGGGGAGGGAGGAAACCCAGGTCCTCAGCTGCAAAGCCACAGCCAGGTGGCTGGCTCAGGAGCGACGAGCCTAGAGGGGGTGTTCCCAGCTCCGCCATCCCCACCTCCAGCCAGGCTTGAGCTACGGCTGGGCCTATGCAGGGGGGTCACCACAATATCCCTGGATCTTCCTAATTCAGCACAAAGACCGTTCCCACCCCTCCAGCTGCTGGAGCGTCCCCAATCCCCCCCCCCTTGTTCCGGGGCTGCCCAGCATTCTCTGGTGTGGCCACGCCGTCCCCCTGGGGAGCCAGCGGGGCTGCCCGTGACACGTAGGCACGCAGCTTGTGCCCTCAGCAGAGCAGGCAATCTCCTCACCGGGAGGCGGGCGGGCTCTCACCTTGAGGAACAGGGCACCTTCCATCGCCCCGGTGGCAGCAAAGCTCCAGCAGGAGCCGCACACGGCCTGGTCCTTCACTGGGGTCACCGCGCCTGGGGAGGAAGGGAGCGAGCGAGGGGTCAGGGACTGAGACATATTGGCCAGGTGCCGCCAGGAATCTCCATTTGGGGAGCTCTAATCCACCCTCTCTGCCTGGCTCCCTCCCTCGCTGCCCAAGAGCTACCAACGTTCCCCTGTAATGCAGGGCGTAGAGTGCTGGAGACGGGAGTTTTAGCTTCTTGGGTCTGGTGCTTCCCTGGCCTGGGTGCTGGCAGAGCCCTCCTCTCCCGCCAGAGATCTCCACGCACTAACTAGCAGCCATGAATTAGGTCTCGCACGGCCCTGTGTGGCAGGGAAGTATCACCAGCTCCACTTTACAGATGGGGAAACTGAGGCAGAGCCTCGGTGACTTGCCCACGGTCACCTGGGGAGTCTGTGATGGGAGCAGAAGCCTTGTCACTTGCTGCCTAGGTGAACCACAAGCCCCCAAGCCCCGCTCATTTATGAGAAACTTAAATATGAATCAACAGTGTGCCCTTGTTGCCAAGAAGGCTAACGGCATTTTGGGCTGTATAAGTAGGGGCATTGCCAGCAGATCGAGGGACATGATCATTCCCCTCTATTCGGCATTGGTGAGGCCTCATCTGGAGTACTGTGTCCAGTTTTGGGCTCCACGCTACAAGGAGGATGTGGAAAAATTGGAAAGAGTCCAGCAGAGGGCAACAAAAATGATTAGGGGGCTGGAGCACATGACTTATGAGGAGAGGCTGAGGGAACTGGGATTGTTTAGTCTGCAGAAGAGAAGAATGAGGGGGGATTTGATAGCTGCTTCCAAAGGGGATGGATCTAGACTGTTCTCAGTGGTACCAGATGACAGAACAAGGAGTAATGGTCTCAAGTTGCAGTGGGGGAGGTCTAGGTTGGATATTAGGAAAAACTTTTTCACTAGGAGGGTGCTGAAGCACTGGAATGGGTTACCTAGGGAGGTGGTGGAATCTCCTTCCTTAGAGGTCTTTAAGGTCAGGCTTGACAAAGCCCTGGCCAGGATGATTTAGTTGGGGATTGGTCCTGCTTTGAGCCGGGGGTTGGACTAGATGACCTCCTGAGGTCCCTTCCAACCCTGAGATTCTATGATTCTATGAATGGATCACAGGGTCACTCACCAGGCTGAAAAATGACCCCCGAGTCTGTTCAGCTAATGGGGCTGCAGCTTCTGGATGGCAGCACTACTGCAGTAAGACCAGCTTTGGCATCATTCGTTCCCCATTAATCCCTCCCTGAGGCATTCAGTCTGGTGCCAGCCCTGGGCCAGCCTGCTTGTCTCTCCCGGGGTTTGCCCGAACAGCGCTGCACGGATGTCTGGGTAACAGTGGGATGCCAACCAATCCAGCCCGTAAGGCCGACGCCCTCAGAAGCGCCCTGTTGTTGGTTTTTTCTGATTTTTGGAGTCTCAACTCGCGACCCATCAGGCCAAGCTTCCAGACAGCGCTGTGCCATTCCAGCTCCTGTTGACTTCCCCAGCAGCGGGAGGGGGCGGGGGTGCTCCGCACCCAGGCCATATCAACCCTCGGGGTCCCACATTGGGCACCCAAACACGGAAGCAACCAATTGCTCAAAAGTTTGGTAGTGTCCACAGCCCCTCGCGGGTTCGAGCCCTATGAGCAGCAGTGGGGTCCCTGTGCCAATGGGGTGGGGAAAGGGAGGCGGGAGGAGATGCTCCAGCCGGACGGAGCTTTCTGCCCAGAAGCGGCCCCGTAACAAGCCACTCACCGTACAGCCTCCAGTCCAGGATCTCGGGCAGGATGAGGCCAGTGTACAGCTCCGACGGGAACGGCTGTCCGTTGTTGGGGGCCCCGCTTTTTAGCCGTCCCCGCAGCACGGCCATCTCCTCCGGGGTGCGGTCGGCCAGGTGGTTCAGCGCCAGCTTGTAGGACAAGTTGGCCCGATTCTTGGAGTGGACAAACCTGGGAGGGGATGGATGCCGTGAAGAGAGAGGGAGCCGGGCAGCTCTGGCTTCTGGGCACTGCTCTGCCCACCGGGCATAGAGAGCTCCTGCCGCCGCTCTACAGCCCTGGCGAAGGAATCCCTACCCACTGGGCGCACCCACAGCGTGCTCCCCTGCGCAGCAAACAGATTAACCCTTAGAGCGCTGCTGCAGCCTTGAAGGGCAGCCAGGCGGCTTCGGGGGATGCCCGGTGCACGCAGGCTGTGACCCGGGAGGGCTCTGTGTGTTGGGGACAGGGGGAACCAAGTGATGCCAGCCTGAAAGGAAGCCAACAGACCAGCTCCCGCTTGCAGCGTAGACATACCCCGGGGAGCTGAGATTGCAGCTCCTGGAGGCAGACCCAAGGGAGCGCTGCTGGAGCTAGATCAAAGGTAGCTCCAGGAACAGTCGCAGCGCACGGGCGGTGACCCGCGCTGGCCTCCAGGCTGCAGCCCCGGCCGCGAGGACGCCGGGCACGCACTCGAGCGGCCGGCGCGTCTCACCACCCTGCTGGACGCTGCTGGAGCTAGCTTTGAGCTAGCCGGAGGAGAGCTTAGCTTGGGGGTGTCCCCGCGAGCTGCCTGCAGTGGGGACGTGCCCCCAGGCCCTGCGGGGGAGAAGCCTCGGACTCCATTCTCCAGCCACCATCTAGAGTCCACTGCTAGCCCAGGTGCTGCCGACTGAGGCCCATGTGGACAGGCCGTTCTCCATCACGTTCAAGGCCAGCTCAGGACGGTCCGTTCTGCCAGCAGCCAAGGCAGAGCCAGCTCTCCGGGGGAACCCTCCGGCCTCCCTGACCCAGCAGAGATGCCGTTTCCTTCAGCGCACGATGCACCAGCTCTCTCCTCCTCCGTGACCCCGGAGCCCCCGCTGCCCCCGGGCAGCCCCGTACCTCATGTTGTGGGTGAAGGTGTGCTGCCTGTGCTCCATCTCCTGCTCGCCGTCGTAACTCTTCTTGAACGTCTTCCGGTAGTGGTGGAACACCTGGTGGGACCGGTCCTCCTGCCGCCCCACAAAGTCCTGCATGGGGTTGGCCAGGATCCAGCGCTCTGCTCCCAGCCCGGGGAGCTCCCCACAGGACTTCGTTCCTAGGGCACGAGCACAGGCAGCCGTCACCCCAAGACTCCCCCTGCCCGGTTAGATGCAACCTGTACAAGAGGCTTCAGTGATTGCTCTGATGCCTGCAGGGGCGGGTGGACCGAAGCTCTCCCAGCTGCCCAAGCTGCACGGGGCTTTGCCTCTCTCAGGACGCTTTCCCCATGGACGGCTCCTCACTCCCTTCGCGGGCTGGCTCAGATGAGGCTGCAGGCTCCCACCCCTCGCCAATGCTAGTGCCATGTTCACTGCTCAGGGCCCAGTGGGGAGCGGGCAACGTCCTGCTGCCAGAGCTCTACAGCGATCATTAGATCCCCTCCCCGCCTCACCCCAAGGAGCTGGGAGATCCCCTCCTCTCTCTACCCCGACTTTCCTAGCAGGCAGCCTCCATCTTCTGCCTGCGGACGCCTGTCACAGCCACATGCTGGTTCGGCCTCTCATGGGCCTGCCCGACCTCCCATTCTCCCCTGGCTGGCCTCAGGGTTGGATGCAAAGAGAAGACACTCGGCACCGGATCTTGGCCCTTCCGGATGTCACGGGCCAGCAGGGCTCCCACAGAACCGGGCTACCTCGCAGAGAGACCCGGATCAGCTGCGAACCTTATCACCCGAACTGGCTTAGCTGCTGGGTCCCCCAGCCAGCCACCAGTGGAAACATCTGAGAGCGGGCAGCGGCCCCCAGCCCGTTTGTCTCCGACACGTGGCTGAGCTGCCCTTGCTCAATGTCTGTCTGGAGCCGGAGATGGGCGAGGGGGCTAGTTTCCCTGCCCCGCCCCTGAGCGCCTCTGTCGCAATAGTTTCACTGCCGCTTCTGGGCACCTCCTGAATCTGACATCAGGCTCACCCAGGACAACAGGATGTAGAGCATCGACCACCACTTCCTCTTTGCCCTGGGCTTCTTGAGGTCAATTCCTGACTCTGCCACATTTGGGGCAGGCCACATTCTCTCGCTGTGCCTCGGTTCCTAATCCTCCGCTCGGATCCCTTCCTCCCCCTCTGTCTACGTCCCCGTCAGGGCCGGGCGGGTGTCTGCACACATCTTGGTGCAGCCCCTAGCGCGAAGGGACCTGCTCCCAGTTGAGTGCTATTGCAGTACAGAGAAGAGGCTTGTCTCGGGCAGGGATAAATGCTGGCCCAGGGATGGAGAGGACCCGCCAGGGCCGCCTTACTGTTGATGGGGAGGTCGAAGACAGAGGCCGGGTAGCTGTTGGTGAAGTCGCTGTAGTCGATCTCGTATTTGTCGTAGTGGGAGCCCAGCACGCTGTTGTAACCCCGCATCTCGTAGTGGACGGGGGACGAGCCGCAGCTGGTGTTGGTCACCCACAAGGTGTAGACGTTCTTCTTCTTGCCCCAGTCGGACACGTCCTGCCACACACTGCAGTAGTGCCCTTTGAAGTACTCCTCCCGCAGGAACTGGGGAGGCAATGGAGGGGAGCCGGAGTTAGGCCCGGTGGCTCTTTCCAGCGCTCTGCTGGTGGGACTGACCCACACTGCCCACGGCACCTCTTTCCCGCCCCGAGGCAGCTGGTGCGACTCCAGCCCCGAGCCTTGCCTTAGGAGATGCCGCCCGGTGCACGGAGGTCATGGGGCTAGGCACTAGCTGCAGACCCAGGCTTGTCTCATCTCCTTGCCCCGTCCCCGGAGAGGGACGTTTAGTTAGGCTCTTGGGGGCAGGGATTGTCTCTTGTTTGGTGTCTGTCCAGCGCCTAGCGCAGCTGGGGTCTGGTCCGTGACTGGAGCTCCTAGGTCAGCTGCTACCATCCTACATAATAAATAATTTCCAGAGCGTTTCCTGCACCCGCATCCTTCATTCATGGAGCCAAAAACTCCTCAGCCACCATCAGAAAAGTCCTTCTGGCTTCCAAGATCCCCAGGGCGACCCCTCCCCCATCCTCCCTTCCAACCCAGTCCTCCCTTGTCTACCTCTGGCTATGCCCTCCACAAGCTGCCTCCTCCATTCCCATGGTCTCGGCGGCCATCTCCCATGTCCTCTCTGCTGCTGGCTAGCAGGGCCAGCGGCATGAAGTTCTTCTTCAGACTGCGTGTTGATGGGCCTGCCTCCAAGTGAAGCGCTAGTCTTGAGTGATGCAAAGGCTAGCATTGGGGGGTCCCCTGTCCCCTGGCTCTCAGTGCCCCCCTGTCAAATTCAGACCATTTGCAAACCAGACGATTTCTTACGGCCAACCCTGGGATCTGAGCGTCAAGCTGAGTCCTTTCCTTCTGCAGCATCAGCCCAATCATAAGGATCCTGCCCCCAGTAATATCTGGGTGACCCCCTGGGGATTGCGCAGGCGGAACCTGGAATTTAGTTAGTAATGCTGTTGATGCATGAGACAGAACAGAATCCGGCTCCTTCTCCTAGAGCTGGGCTGGCTCTGCAGAACGCGCGGGCTGTGAAAGTGGCTTTGGGTCATTCAACGTGGCCTCTGACTATATCCAGTGAGCAGCTGTGTTATTGGCCCTGGTATTCCTGAAGCACCCAGTGGCTCCAGGCAAGCATCAGGCCCCACTGTGATAGGCATTGCACCAAGCGCATCACAAGGAGACGGGCCTCGCTCAAAAGAACTCCCAGTCTGAGGACAGGTACAGAGAAGGGCGACTAGGATGATCCGAGGAATGGATCATGGCTTATGAAAGGAGACTCAGAGAGCTTGGCTTGTTTAGCCTAACCAGAAGGCAGCTGAGGGGAGATATGATTGCTCTCTATAAATATATCAGAGGGATAAATACCAGGGAGGGAGAGGAATTATTTTAGCTCAGTACCAATGTGGACACAAGAACAAATGGATATAAACTGGACATTAGGAAGTTTAGACTTGAAGTTTAGACGAAGGTTTCTAACCATCAGAGGAGTGAAGTTCTGGAACAGCCTTCCAAGGGGAGCAGTGGGGGCAAAAGACATATCTGGCTTCAAGACTAAGCTTGATAAGTTTATGGAGAGGATGGTATGTTGGGACAGCCTAATTTTGGCAATTAATTGATCTTTGACTATTAGCGGTAAATATGCCCAATGGCCTGTGATGGGATGTTAGATGAGATGGGATCTGAGTTATTACAGAGAATTCTTTCCTGGGTATCTGGCTGGTGAGTCTTGCCCACATGCTCACGGTTTAGCTGATCGCCATATTTGGGGTCGGGAAGGAATTTTCCTCCAGGGCAGATTGGCAGAGGCCCTGGAGGTTTTTCGCCTTCCTCTGCAGCGTGGGGCACGGGTCACTTGCTGGAGGATTCTCTGCACCTTGACGTCTGTAAACCACAAGTTGAGGACTTCAGTAGCTCAGACATAGGTGAGGGGTTTGTTACAGGAGTGGGTGGGTGAGATTCTGTGGCCTGCGTTGTGCGGGAGGTCAGACTAGATGATCATAATGGTCCCTTCTGACCTTAAAGTCTCTGAGTCTCTGAGTACGAGCTTGAATCTTTCCACAGCCCCGTTCCCCAGGGAGCTGCGTTAAGCAAGTAGCCGTATATCCGTGAGTTTTCCCCATACGCCCAGGCCTTTTAAACAGCCATTGCCAAATTATCATCCGGGCGAAGCAGAGTTCAGTTTTCATTCAGAGTCCGGGACACGTGAAAGCAACTTTGCCCAACGCCCACAATGGGGAACTCGCGGTAGCAGGCAGCTGAGTCACCACACGGGCTCGCCCAAGCTGCCACCTCGTTGCAGTAAGGACTAGTTGCAACAAATCTCCCAGGGTTGGGAAGGGAGAAGAGATTCTTGGCCAGCACTGGTGCCTCCTTCCCAGGCTCGCCTCCTTCTGCAGGGTCTGGCTGGCCAGGCAACCCCCCTGCTCTGATTGGGGCCGTCCATTTCTGACACCGCTAACAACCACACTGGGCTCCTTGGCTTGCTGTGCTATTTTTGTGCTGCTTAGACACGGGGCTTCCCCAGAGGGCATGGAACTGGTTCTGCAGGCTCTTATGCTTCCTGGCTCTCAGCAGGGGATGGATAGGAGTGGGCCGAGTGTAAAACATGCCACCAATCTCTACCTGGAATGTCCCCAGGGATATTCAGCTAGGGTTAGAGCAGCCCTGAGGCTGCTCTAAACTGCTCCAAGCATTGGGAGAGAGAACTGGGGAGCTGTAACAGGCCACCTTCCCGGCTGCACCCCACAGCGGGGATCTGGGAAGCTACACAAAGTGTATGCATGAACCTTCACCGGCCAGGAGAGGCCAGGAAGAACACTGAAAGACACAGGGGCTCAAGCAAGGAGACAGAGACTTGGCATTTACCGATAAGCTATTGAACAACTGTCTGCGGCTTCCCACATACCTGTAAGGAGGAGGCAGGCAAGGCGTGGGCAGGCCAACTGTCAGGCGCTGTCTACAATGTCACACGGGCTGGAGATCGGAATGGGGCTAACGGTTCTCTCAGCTACAGTGAACCCAATCGCTGCTGTGACCCGGCCAAGCTGCTGTCAGTCTGGGTCTGAGTCACGCCGGCTGAGGGTCTGGCCCGGTGTCTGGAGTCCTGCGCTCCTCCCCCGTCCCGCCCAGATCCCCGGCGGAAGGGGCTCACCTTGAAGCCATGTGTGTGGGGAAAGACGCTTTGCGGCTTGACCAGCTTCTCTTTCGTGCCATTGAGCTGGAAGCACTTCACGACGTTCACCTCCGTCTCAGTAGTTTCCGGCGTAATCTTGTAGCTGGTACCGTACGGCTTCACCGATCCCAACTGGTAAGTTATCACCTGCCCTGCAAGGCAGGAAGGGAAAATAGAGGCAGGCAGTTTCTACGCAGGGCTGCTCTTAAGTGTTCTCCACCCTCCTCCCGCAGAGCACCGACGGAGGGGGTGGGATCCTGCTTCCTCCCCAGGATAGGAGATGCCACGCTGCCCTGAGTCACGGGCGTGGTCGTTGGGTCTGGGAGAGCCAGGCACCGCATGCAGGTGACAATAGGAAATGTTACTCGAGGACCCTGCACTTCCACTGTTTCATCCTCGGTACGTGACGTCCACGTTGCTGTCCAAATCCACCCAGTTGTCCAAGCAGAGGCAACCCGTGCCTGACCGATAGCGGGACTGAGCAGCCCATCTGCAACGGTTCTCAGCCTCGACTTCTTCGCCCACGGCCGCAACTCCTGAGCTAACCCAGCCAGCCCCTTGCACGAGCAGGAGATGGTGTCACCCCGGACTTGGCACGTGACAAGTTCTGCCCTTCGGCTGAACCACCCATAGGCACATCCTGCTCTACAGACCCCCAGGAGACTCTCTCTAGTCCTCCTCCCGCAAGGACCCCGGCAGCTTACCGTGGTAGTACTGGATCCGGCTCTTTCCTCCACTCAGGTTGTACCAGGCTTCGAAGGGCTCCTCGATTTCGGCGTAAGGCAGGCTGATGACTCCTGCAGCACACGAGGGACAGATTAGTCAGTGTCTTTTCCTTGGAGTCGGGGGACCAGGGCACATCTGTAGCTAGCGGAGATTCCCCGGGAGAACGCAGACTTCTACCCGGCCCCTTTAGCCGACACGGGTGACAAGGGTGAGCCTGTCGCACTGATGTACAGCTCGAAAGCACAGGCGTGCGTGCGCACCTCGCTTTGGTGCTCTCTGGACGGAAAGTGCTGGGCTCTGCAAGGTGCAGGAGGCCAGAGCTGTTCTCACATGTGCTTGAGAATTGCCATAAATCAGTGCAAGCCTCCGACCAGCTGTCCCCACTGCCCTAAGTGTCGGGTGCACCCGCCTGGGGGGTGCGTGGAGGAATGTTCAGGGGCATGGGGCGGGGCCCGGGCCAGCCCCTCTGGGGGGCAGGGAGGGAGCCCCAGACCAGTTCCAACGCCAGCCACAACTCCGTTCCGCCTCCAGCCCAGTTCTTCCCTCATTCCCTCCCCACCTCTAGCCCCAGCTCCCCCCCCAGCCCCAGTTCTGCCCCCAACTCCACCTTCAGCCCCTGCTGCTCTACTGAGGAAGCCTTGGGTGTGCAATAATGGGGGGGGGGCGCGGACAGATTCCATTACTGGTAAGGGAGGGCGTGACAAGAAAAGTTTGGGCACCGCTGCCCTAAGCTATGGTGGGTGGATTTGCCAGATCACCCAGAGGAAGCTCCGACGCTCCAAACACGTTAGGTATACGGCTACGCTTTGAGCTGGAGGAGAAATCCTCAGGCGAGCTCTGACCTCGTGCGCTGAGACCAGAGCCCAGCCGCAGCAGGGGCTAGCTACCCCGAGTGTGCAGCTCTGGGGAGGGGCCCGCTTCCGTTGGGTTTATTTCTGAGAACCTGGGAATGAGACTAGAGGGCTCTGGTCTAGGGCTGAGCATTTCCTGACAGCTCTGGCGCTGGCTCTCAGTCCCTGGGGTTCAGAGTCGCCCCGGGCTAAGCCATGCTCATTCCTGCCAGCGATGGACGGTTCCTGGGGGCTCTGTAGGCCACTCAAGTTCCTCCATGCCCAGCACAGCACAGAATCCTGGGCATGGATTACGCAAAGACCGGGTCTTGAACCCAGGCTAAGCGAACATTAGAGAGCCTCCCCCCCCCCAGCGCTGCCAGCTCACACCCTTGGTTTCTTGGGCTTGTAATTGCTGCGCGAATTTATCCAGAGCAAGCACTCGGTGTGAGGCTCTCGCTGGGGGCGATCGGTGTGTGTCGAAAGGCCAGGCTCTGCCGTTGGAGGGATAATCATAGGAAGCTAGACATGAAAGTGCAGCTTTGTTGTTGAAGAGGGTTTGTGCAGGCAACGTGCGGCCCGAGCAGCCGGCTTGCCAAAAGCCACGCCATTGAGAAAGCCGCAGACTCTCCTCAGAGGCCCGGTCTCAAGAACATTCTTCTGCCTTGAGTCTAGAACAATCATTCTCATTCTTTTGTTTGTTGGTAACACACCCAGAGTGTACTGGGCGCAGGCCCCACACAGCCAGGAAAACACAATCCCTGCCCCAGGACCTTCCAGTCGGAGGAAACCAGCCAAACTGGAAGCCTGCAGGAGAGGAACGCGGGCCCAGATCCTCAGACGTATTTAGGTTCCTGCTGTCCATTGGAAGTGAGGAGCGTAAATACCTCTGAGGAGGTGGCCCCCGGTGCTCCGGAGCGTGGCTGGGTGCCAAGCTCTGTTTGCTAGGAGAGCTGGGACTTGACGCAGTTACTGGGTCGAGCTCTCCTGGGAAGGGCAGATCAGATCCAAGGCCTCAATTAACCTCAGCAGCAATTAGCCCTACACAGCTTTGCACAACTGCACCGGGTAGACCTGTGACTCGGTCGGGTTGGGAGGAGCCTGAGGTGCTTCTCGGATGCCAGCCAACCTGGGGTACTGGAGAGCTTTGTGGCGGACAGAATAGACTGCAGAGGAGGACTCCGGTCTAAGGCCTCTCCCCGGCTTCTGGCTACAGGGAGGGGTACACTTCAGTCTGGTTACACACACACACACACACACACACACACACACACACACACACACACA
>NW_020664587.1:8273985-8349139 GCF_002925995.2 Terrapene triunguis
CACACACACACACACACACACACACACACACACACACACACACACACCAGGTTGCTGCCCATCCGGCCCTGAGTTGTACAGCGAGAATGTTACCTTTGACATGGTAGATATCTCCAAATTCTGGGATTTTGCTTAAAACTTTGCAGCGTGCTCCTGAAAGAAAAGAAAGACAGAGGTACGGAGCTGTCCCTGGCCTGCTAACATAGCCACCATGTTCCCCCTCTTGGAGGACTCCAGTTACACCCGAGGGCCAGTTTCAGGCCTGGGGCTGGTGGATGCAGTGCCATGGACTTCAGTGGAGTTGCAGCTGTTTACAACAGCTCTTGGCTCTCGAAATCGCTGTCGGGGTTTGCATGGAGCACTCACTCCAACGAGGGTGGGTAAGATAGTGGTGACAAGCCAGCAGGCCCTGGGCCCTGTCCTGTAGTGGTGGGAGCAACCTCAAGTCAAGGCACTGAGATGCAATGGTGAGGTACATAACTGAGCTGTCTGCCCTGCATGGGTATCAGTACGCAGTCCCCCAAAGTCTGGTCCCAGAGTACACTGGGACGCCAGGCGGGGTACCTGGAGGGGATGTCCCCAGAACCCTGCACCTGGCGCTTGCCCCCCGCAGCGGTGTTGTGTCTGCGCACACTTGCCCTCTCCTAGGAACAGGCGACTGGTGCCAGGTCTGCAGCCGACTCACTGCAGTTGGGAAACGCTAGCGTCCGCCGGCGGTGTGCAGATTGCATGTCCTTGCGGGAGGCCCCGTCAGTCACACAAGGTGAGAAGGGACCGCCAGGGTCAGCCTGTCTAACCCCCTGCCAAGAGGCTGGGTTTGTGGTGTCTAAACCATCCAAGGCAGAGGGCGACCCAGCCGCCTTTGGAAAACCTCCAGCGAAGGCACTTCCACAACCGCCCAAGGCGTCGGTTCCGCTGTCCTTACCGGTCGGAAGTGTTGCCTGAGATTTTAATCTAAATCTGCTGTGCTGTAGTTTGAACCCGGCGCCTCTTGTCCTGCCCTCTGTGGCAAGAGAGAACAACTTTCCTCCATCTGTTTTCATGGCAGCCTTTCAAATATTTGACGACCGCTCTCATGTCCCCCCTTTGCTCTCCTCTTTTCCAAACTAAACATGCCCCGTTCCTTCAGCCTTTGCTCAGCTGCCTTAGTCCATCCCTTCCATCAGCTTCCTCGCTTGCCTCCGGATCCTCGCCAGCTTCTCTCCCTACTGCATGGCTGATCAAAAAAGATTTGGCCAAGATTTCCACAGGGGAGTGCCTGATGCCACGCTCCTACATGCATACTTAGGCACCTACGTAAATGGGTCTCAAAAGTGACGAGTGCCCACCAGTTCCCACTGGCCACGCTGGGCGGCACCGGGTTGCATTAGGGGGGCTGGGAAGGTATGGTCCCATGGCCTACGCCGTTGCCCTGTGCGTTGCATAGGCCAGGATTTGATCCTCACAGTTTAAGACACATCACATGCTTCCCCTCCTTTACCCCAGGGGACGTGGGCGTGCAGGCAGGATCTCTGCTCCCCAACAATTTGGCTGGGGTTTACTCATCAGCCGCAGGCTAAAAAAGCCAACACGCCCTGTGTTTTAAGGAGCTCGTCTTTTCCCTCATGTCAGCATCTTCCTTGGAGGGGGACAGGTCCTTAAATTGGAGGGGTAACCGCAGCCTGTCTGGAAGCAACGCCCCCCATTTGCAGAGCACGCCGTGGTGCCTTCTGCTCCCTCCACCCTTTGGTCCCCCAAAGGAGGCTGGGGGGCCGAGAGGAAAGGCAGCTGGCACGTGGCACAGAGAGAAGGTGGCCCATGGCCCTCCGCTAGGGTGACCCGACAGCAAATATGAAAAATTGGGACGGGGGTGGGGGGTAATAGGAACCTATATAAGAAAAAGACCCCAAAATCGGGACTGTCCCTATAAAATGGGGACATCTGGTCACCCTACCCTCCGCTTCTCTGGGTAAGAGCAGTGCCTAGGGGCTAGCACATCACGCAGGACCCAGGCTCTGCTAGAGAGTGCAAAGCCCGAAGAAGGAAGCTGCCTTTCCCCTGACGCCCCTCCCTGGCGGTGATGCTGGGTGGGGGGTAGCAAGTGGCTCTGTGCCACTTTTCCCAGTTTCAGGCCAGTTCTACACAAAGGACTTGGCCGGGGTCAGGGCCACTGCACATCCTGAGAGCGTCCCAGATCGGACAGCAAGGGAGCGCCGTAGGAGTGCCGGCGTCCCCGCAGCTAATGCCAGGCTGAAGCACAGCGTCAGGGCAAGCTGCTGCTGGGCTGTAGAGCACGTGCTGCCCGGAAGAGGGGCTCCAGCTCACACCCAGAGAGAGCCCGGCCGCACAGGTTTGCTTTTAGGTTATAAACGCGAGAATCTTGGATCCCCCCTGGAACATTTCACGGCGGTCCCTGCTCCCACGCCTCACTCAGCCCCCTCTGCCCCTACACGGCTGCCCCCCGCCTGCTATGTTCCCCCTACTCCAGCGCCGCTGCACGGGGCATAAGGCTGAGGACTAACCAGTCGGTCGCTTGCAGGAGCCAGTGGCCCCGGGTGAGAACTAACCATCCAGTCCAGCTTGTCCGGCCACATTTCACTGGGCACAGCCAAGCGTCCCAGCTACTCTGCCCCATCCAGGTGAGGATCTCCAAGCGCTTCACAGAGCATAGCCTCACACACTGGCGTGGAAGATCAGTATGGTTCTCTCCTGGGGAAACTGAGGTCCAGAAAGGGGAAGTGACTTCCCAAAGGTCACGGGGGAAGCCTCAGTCTCAGCCCTATGCCCTAAGCACCCCGCCATCCTTCCTCCCAAGCAGGCGGAGGAGAGGCACTCAGGTAGCCCTACAGGTTCCCCTGCTCCCATCACCTGTCGCCTTCCATCTGCTCCCGCTTGGCAGGGAGCAAACGTTCTCCCTGTAACATCATCCCTCGGGGCTGCGGCAGCTCCACTCTCCCCAGCTCCAGCTTAGCCGGTTGCAGAGACAGACTCACCTGCGACCGAGCTCCACAGTGCGAAGAGCAGAGCCCACTGGAGCGCCCCCATCCTCGCAGCTCCCTGCTCAACCTGCCCTGGGCTGCAGCCGTCTGAGCAGCAGCTCCAAGCACCCCCTTTAAACGGTGCTGGCAAGACCAGGAACTCAGGGAGCCAATGGCCACAGCCAGGCCCTGCCCAGAGGAGGGGAAGGAGCCTGTCTTTGCAAACAGCTCATTTGCTGGTGCCTCCACTGCTGGGAAGGGTGGATCGGGCAAAAGAGGGAGGAGTGGGGAGGTGAAATGAAAGGGCGAGAGCGGATCCTAGCTCCGGCAGGGAGAAGAGCGGAGGCATGGAGGGGAGCAGCGAGCAGAGGACATGAGTGCTCAGTGCTGCAAGGGGCAGTGGGTGCAAGGGTGGGAGGGTGAGTCAGAGCAGGAGTGGGGGGGCCAGACGGGGCCTCGGTGGTGGGGCAGCCCTGCTACAGACAGGCCTGGCAACGCGTTTGCAGGATTGAACTTGCTGACTCGGCTTAGCAGCCCTGTTGTGCCCGTGGGGAGCGGGGCTGCAGGTCAGGCCTGAGGGGCGTTGGCAGAGCTGTGTGGGCCCAGGACTGGAAGAGCAGGGGGCTGCGGAGCAGGAGCGAGGGGCGGGAGGAAGCCAAGGAGGCTGTGACTCAAGACCAAAATTCCAGGCACCTCCTGCAGCCCCGTGCAGCCTTTCCTGCCTCCGAGCTGGGCCAGGCGTCTCTTGCAGCAGGCTCATTTCGGCACGTGGGCCGATCGGCTCCAGAGCCAGCCGGCCCGGCCCCTAGAGCCTGGGTCAGACTGACTCACACCTGGGCGCTTCAAGCTGCTTTTCCAGCCAGCTTAGACCTGTCACGAAGGTCTTCTCCCCCATCCCCCCTGGTCAGAATTTCACCTGCCACGTCAGGTGTTCAAGCCCCACTCTGGGGTCTGGGGGAAGGTGACGCGACTCATGCTGGGGGGTGACTTTAATGCAAAGTAAAACTAGTTGATCCTAGTCGAGACCGTAGATGATTGATGTGGCCACTAAAGGCAACGGGCCTGGCCCAGAACAAGGACCCCCCACAGCTGCTGGGCCAAGGCAAGACCAGGCAGGCTAGGGAAGGGTCCCGGGGGCTGCACCGCGTGCCAAGGAAGACCAGGAGGGAACAGAGCACTCAGCAGAAATGGCAGCTCCCCCTTATGAGCCTGCAACAAGGCCCTTGTTCTCTCCGCGTGTGCAGGGCCTAGGCTGCCTGCTGTGGGAACGCAGCCGGTGGGAATCTTAGGCACCAGGGAGAACCCATGACTGAGAAATCAGGCAGGACTATCGGGTCTGGCTCTGTGCGGGAGAGGCCAGGGATGGACGCTCCAGAGACTGGCAGAGGGGAAAGAGCAGAGGCCCAGGGAAGCCTGGTGGCCTGTGCAGAGCTGGGCAGGACCCAGCCCCGCAGGGGGCCGGGGTGGGGAGAGGCATCGCAGCCCCGAGATCAGGGTGATGGGTGTGTCCGTGAAAGGGCCAGAAAGGACGAAAAAGACCTAACGCTGCTTTGTGTTCATAAACCAGGAGGGCGCCTGGCATTGGAATGGCAGCTGTGTGGGGGCTGCATGACGGTCGTCAACTGGCTTCACAAATGAGCTTCTCCCTCCCCAAGGCTGGGGGCCAGGACTGAAGGAGGGTCGGCAGGAGTCACTGCAGCTGGAAGTAAAGAGCCAGGCCCGCCTCCTCTATGGCTGGGGCACGCACGACATGCACTGGCCCGGGGCTCACATTCCTGTGCCCAGCCGGAGGGGAAACTGAGGCACAGTAGCACATCCAGACCCAGAGGGGACAATGGCCAGTTGCTCTCTTCTGATTGGGTGGTGTAGCGGGGCTGAAAGCAGCTGAGGGAGGCTGATTGGTTGGCAGCCGCAGGGGTGGCCGCACCCAATTAGGGTCCAGCTGGCCCTGATAAACGGGCTGGGAGCTAGGCAGGGGGAGTCTCACTCCAGTGGTGGCGGGGGAAGGACCTGGCTGGGGAAGGGTATCTCAAATAGAGCAGTGCTGGGGAAGGACAGGCAGAGCTGGGGAGCTCTGGCCAGGTGAGAACCAGGGCTGAGGCCAGACTAAAAGGGCCTGCGGGGGTACTGAGGCTGCAGCGGTGCAGCCAGGCCAGGAAAGGTCAGCAGGATCCAAACCCGTGGGCAATGCTGAGTGGCCACTTCAGACTGCAGTTTGCCCCTGAGGGAAGGGGCTAGATGAAGACTGGCAGTCGGTCACTGAGGCAAGGTGGGCTTTAGGGAATTGGGGTCCCCAGGGAGAGGAGGACCCCTGAGTGTGGGGTATTGCCGGGGGCAGTGCCCGACTGAAGGGGCACAGAGGTGCCGGGAGGGACGTGGGGTCTGAACTAAAGGGTGGTCCTAGAAAAGGGAGAAGCAGGCCAGCAGGAGGCGCGCCGAAGCTGGAAGAGCTAATTCCCAGACCAACCAGCAGGAGGCGCCGCGGCAGCGAGTGCTCCGCCTTGCTACAGGTGGACACGGCAGTTCCTCCAGTGATGTCAGAATGGCAGCCAATCGCTGCTGTCTGCCTCTAGGCGTGGGAGTGAGGGTCGTCCCCCCTTGGCAGGGCCGACTGGGTACCATCTCCCCAGCAGCTCATGGCCATGCCCCTGGGTGAACGTGCCAGCCTTCTGTCTGGGTCTGAGTCGGGCCCCTGCAGCACCCGCATCCCTACATCCACCTGGGAGAGCCATATCCCCCGCTGCCCTATGGAACGGCCGAGTGAGCCCTCGCTGGGCGTGCCAGGCTGGCTGTGAGTGATCCCGCGAAGCCACCACGTGTCACGCCCAATAGGTCCCATGACTCCCTGTTGAACTCCCAAAGACCTTTCAGACCCCGCGGCTCCGGTGCCAGAACTCCGCCGGGAGGCGGTTAGTGCAACAGGCTCTTGCCTTTTGTCTCCTCGCTGACACGCTAACCCTGACCCAGACTGCAGCCCGTCAGCACTCCGGTGCAGGGTGATTGTCGCCACAGCCGAGGCAGCTGATGCCGAATGAGGAAGCCGGGCCAGCCTCGGCGCTGGGTCTCATGCAAGTGTCTGAGGTGGAACTGCAGCCTCCTCTCCACAATCTTGTGCAGAGCAGCCCGTGGTGACTGGGTCAGTGATAAGAAGTTGCAAGTGGTTAGCTGGGTTCCGGCTCGATGCATGCTTCCCCACCCCCCACCCCAGCCAGGCAGTCTTCCAGGCGGTCCTCCATGGCTCACTGAGCGGTGCGGCTCCCGGACGGGCAGCCAGCCAGGGGTTATTCCCAACGCCAAAGAGCCGGAATCTCTCCGGAGCTCAGTAGGAGCCTGGAGAGGCCAGCGCGAAGGGATCTGCTGACTACAGTGGCACCTCTTCATCTCAGACGCTTCCCACGCCCTTCACTAATTGGCTCAGTGCCTGCTGGGGGCGCTGGTCAGTGCTGACGGGGACAGGAGAGTAGCACCTGCTGAATCGCAAACACCGGGTGGGTTGTCCTTGGGGTACTGCCACGCAAGCCCAGCCTGTCTCAGCTCCGGCGACGCAACAGCTGCAGGTGCTGTACTGGAGTGAAGGCACATGGCTCTTCCCAGGACATGCTGCAGCCACAAAGGGGGACATCTCACAGCCACGTCCCCTGGCTTGGGTTAAAGCTAATCCGGGCCTGGGCTGATCGAAAACACAGGGCCTCAGAACTGCGCTGGGAAGGGGGTGATGGCGCTGGGAAGGGGGTAATGCCACTGGGGACTAAATTAGCGTAGGGATTCGTCTCGGACAAAGGGCTGGGATCAGCTGGACTCTCCGATCCCACCGCCTTCACCAGCATGGGACCCCCTTCCTGCAGCCAGCATTGCTCCCTGCCACCCATAAGTGTGGGGCCTGATTCACCGCTGCCCGCACGTTGTGGAGCCTCCGGTGCCCGTGCACAGGGGGAGTAAAGCACCACCCCGGGGGAGAGCGCGTGGTGAGCTCTGCCTTGGGAGCCTTTGGCATTTACTTGGCCTAGGTGGGAAATGCCGGCACAAAGGGCAGGGCGGTGAAGATTCAGGGCCCTGGGCATTCCAGCGCCAGCTGGCGTGCACCCAAATGCTTTCCATGGTGCACGCTATGAGGTTCCCAGCCCGGCGGGATCTCCCAGCTCCTGCAGCAGAGCCGCTCCCATAGTGCCCTGCGCTGCCGCCGGGAGGTTTGGGAAGCAGCCGCGGCGTGTGGGATGGAGTTAGGAGAACTAGCTGACCCGGTGCACCTGCAAGGCCAGTGGCGTCTCATCCACGCTGAGTGCGGTGGACAGCACCAGTCTGACCCAGAGCAGAGCAAAATCCTGGCTCCCTGCTGTTGCAACCCACTTGTACGAGGCCTGGAGCAGCTGTGTGAGGAGCCAAGCCACTGCACAGCTGCAGGCTCGAGGCCTAACCTTCTGCAAGACTTGTTCATCACCCGAATGACCGCCCCCTTCCCCCACCTCCCCATGGCTTCCCTGCCACAACAGATCGCGGGCTGCCTGCAAGTGGATGTTGCAATGCAGCCCAGCTGTTAACTCAGTTGCAACACAAGCGCCTTCCTGTGTGAATGAAGGTCCAGCCCCTTCCTGTTGTGTGACATGTGGTAGAAGGGATCTCTCCTGTGACCCGCTGCGGAGCACCCAGGCCTGCTCAAACGTCGCCAGCCGCTGAACATGGGGGCTACGTTGAGGCCGGTCCTGCCTTGCCATCCATTCCACCGAGGCTCACGGGTCCGCTGCTGAGCAAAGAGATGCAATGCACCGCCGGGCATCAGTGGCACCTTGGTCTCCCCCAATAGGGGTATGTGGGTGGAATGGACTGGCCCGTGCTGCTATCCAAGAGCTCGGACCATATGATCTCATGGGCTGTTCTAGCTGCTCTCGTGTCCATCTTACGTTTATTCTCAGGCCTTCCAATCCCAACGTGCTTTCTACATCCGGGCCAAGGTTTTTAACCCCAGAGGCCTAAAGTCAGGCTCCTTGGTCCCTGTTGAGGCCCCTGGGTAAGTGGTCTGATTTGCAAAGGTGTTGAGCACCCTGCAGCTCCTACCGCAGTCAACTGGAGCTTCAGGGCATGCGGCACTTTGGGGTTTGCTAAAGCGCCTAGGGGAATCAGGCACCTCCAAGATTTTCAACCTTGACTAACTTCAGTGGCCTCAGCTTCTGGGCTCCCAGCTGGAGCCCCTTTCCAGGGGGCTGATTTTTCAGACGGCGCTTTCTGGAAATCCAGGTCCTTTTACAGTGACTCAGGGTGGGACCCAAAAATTCAGGCACCCCCTGAATCGCTAGTCACTTCTGAAATTCTTGGCCTCAGGGTCCTTGGCAAATCCCAGTCCCTTGGTATACACAGCTGTGCAATGCAGCCACCTCGGGGGTGGAGAGTGGCAGCCATGCACAACAAGGGACAGGACACAGAGGTAGTGGGCCGGATACACAGGAAGTAGAACAGGGAGGCGAATGCAGAAGCTGATGGTCCATAAGTGCTGTCTGAGTGGGGACTCAGCCTGAACCTTAAGCTACCCCTATAGGCAGGAGGGCTACGGGACGGTCTCAGAATCCCTCACTGTGAGCTCATGAGGCATCAGCCGCACTCAGACTCTTTGCCATACAGGTCTTTAAAACGCACCCCTAAAAATAACCACCAGGCGTGCAAAAAATAGCACCTGATTAGTGCCGAAAATACCTCGGCGCCTTGTGCTCCGGTCCCGGAGGCTGGATCGTCTCTGCAGGCAGGGAGACAGCGGCCAGAATCGGGCTGGGGGAGGGGACGTAGCTAGCGCTGGTCGCTGGAGTTATTTTGAAGCTGGAAATGTGGTAAGTGCTAGCAGCATCCTCGGGCTGATCAGCAGCAGGTTCCTCTCCCCAACTCGTCCAAAAACAGAATCAGGGACTTGGTTTGTTCACACTGCAGGAAACATCTGTTTTGCAATGATTTCCCGCCACGCACTCCCATTCCCTCCCAGCGGCCTTGGGGTGCTGGGCAGGGAGGACTGGACTGGGGTGTGCAGCCCCTGCTTGTTGTCCCCTTTAAGTCACAAGGCCTAAGCCCTCTCCTGCACAGCTAAAGGCTCACAGCCTGGCCTAGCTGCCAATCTTCCTGGGTTTCCATGCCGACGCCATGGTTCTCAGGGAGTTTAGCACATCTGGAAGGGACCAGCTGGACCGAGCAGGGCATGCAGCTTTGCCCATGTTGTCCTGCCAGTGGGTCTCCGCCCTGCCCTGGAGGTGCCGCCTCTAGGGATAAACAGAGAGTTTGGTCTCTGGGCCCCGTTCAGTCCTGGCCTCTTGGCTCTGGCTGCCCGCTGGGAGGCTGATTTGAGCACACGAAGCTTGTCTAGTAGAACTGTTCTGAGATCGCTGACTTGCTCCGGAGGCCTAGTCCCTGCCTTAGCCCCGAGCCCAACCTGCCTCTCCCAACTCGGCACTTTCCGAAGTGCCCTTTTCCGAGGGCAGCTTTGCACATCTCCTCCGCCGAAGTCTCCATGCTCCCGGTCCACTCGCAGGCTCCTTTTCGAAGCCCAGCTCTGTCCGCACGCCGGACCGTGCTCTGCTGGGTAGCAGAGCGCTGGGCCGTGCCCTGACCCCCCTGCTGCCCCTCTGCTCTGGTCCGAGACACGCGCTGACGCTCTCGGGCTGAGCCCTGTTATTCTCCAGCTTTGGGGGTGTTTCCCCATGGACCGAACCGGAACATGGGCTGACATCGGGCGCGTGCTGCTGGCCAAACAATGCACCTCACTGACCCCATTACCCCACTGCTGGCAGAACGAGCATTCGGATTATTCTCCCAGTGCGTCCACAGCCGGTCAGGTCCGTTACCCATCCGCATGTGGGTAAGAGGAGGCCTAAGGGAGTCTAACTCACCCGTCACCCCATATGTTCCTGGGCTGTGCCAGTCATCCCCTCCCCTTACAGTCTACAGGGGGTTGGGCATCATTTTGCCTCTGCTACAGTCGGAGTTTAAAAAATCTCTCAGGGGCGAGGTGCTGTGTCGCAGGGTGAGGTGGGGTGATTCCTGAGTGCCTGGGCTGCAAAGGGCTTTGGGATCCTTTGTTATGAACGTTGAGTTAGGAGCTAGTGTCATCAGTAATTATTTGTAGCCATCAAGAGGCTCCTGTGGCATTCAGGAGAAAGGATGGCCCAGTGGTTAGTGATATTGCCTGGGACTCTGGCGACCTGGGTTCAGTTCCCAGCTTTGCCGCTGACCTTGGGCAAGTCACTTAGTTGCTCCATGCCTCAGTTTCCCTAGTTGTGACCTGAGGATAATAGCACACAAGGGTGTAGTGAAGCTGAATATATTTAAGTGTCTGAGGTACCCCCATTACTGCAGTATTAGGGAGCAGATAAGGACCTAATATAGATCAGGGTGCTAGGCACTGTATGTGCCTATAGTAATCACCCCTGCTCCAAACCGCTGACAATCTAAATAGGCCAGACAGACAAAGAGCGCAGGAGGGGAAACTGAGGCACAGAGAGGAGAAGTGACTTGTCCAAGGTTAGTCAGTAGCAGGGAATAGGACTCAGGCGTCCTGACACCCAGTGCATTGGGGGGGTCACACCTGCCTCTGATGGTTTTCTAATGGCCTGATTCTCCTCGCAACTCAAGAGTGGCTCCCCTAAAGCCGGCAGGGTCTCTCCTCTGAGTCTGGCGTTGGGCTTTAAGACCCTTTTGATAGACGGGGGGGCTGTCGAGGGAGCCACTGGAGATCTGCATTCCTTATTTTGGAGGCTGGCATTGCTAACGTTGGGGTCCTTGGGGCGTGTCTATGTCGGGGTATCGGCATGTCTAAGATTGGGGCTTCCTGGAAGGGAGCTGTTTGCTGCAGTGAAGCTCTGGGCTCCAGCCTTAGTGTTTTCACTAGTTTTCTCCAGCATCCAGGTGTCAGCCCTGTGGGCTGTGACTGTCCCAGGTGCTAAGCAGAGCTGGGCCTGGTTAATGCCTGACCGGGAAAGTGCCAGGTTGAACCTTGGTGCTGCGGGGAGCGCTGGTGGTAATTCAGCAGGGGGTGCCCTTCCCTCCGGGCAGGTACTGAACTGTCCAGGGGCTGCTGTGCTGCTGGAGGTCTTTGGAGAGAGCTTTGCGAAAAGGCTCCTGGGGCATTTGCACTCATCAAAACCACAGAGGCACTTCCTGCAGAGGTGTGAAGCTGGTTATAGTTGAGTTTGGGTAACCACCTGCCTTCCCACTGCTGACCTGGCTAAGGAAATCCTTTTGCACTTCCCCGCCAGAGATAACCATTGCCTGGCTGCTAACACAGAACAGCTGCATTCCACCCCAGAGGTGGCTGCAGTGCAGAGATGGGCGACGGCTTCCTTCGGAGGCCGCCTACAAAGCGGTTTGAGATTCTTCTGGAGGAAAGACGCGATACTGACTTGTGATGGTTGTATTGTGCAACGAAGGTCGTTTTCCGTGCCCCACCCCCACTGTGCCAAGAACCCGCCCAAGGATCTGCATCCTGTAAGTCCCCTTAAGCAGTGAGTAAGCGTTGCACAGCCTCTCTCCGGGGGGGAGGGGAGGAGAGCATGTCATCCTCCATTCAGTTTTGAGTCAGTTTGCTTCCCCCCTCCCACCTCCCATATTTCTTTGGGGGAAAGATACCCCATTTCCAGAGGGGGAGGGGAAGAATTGCATTAGTGCTTGGGAGTGGTCCGTACTGGTTGTTATGGACTTTGGGTTGTGTCATAAATATAGGAGGAAGGGTAGCAATCTTTATGTATGCAGTAGCATAAAATCCCACTGCTGACACCATATCAGGGTCCCCCCCCCCACTCTGAACCAGTACAGCTGCCAAGGAGGGATTTTATGCTACTGCATACATAAAGGTTGCTACTCTTCCCCCTATATTTATGACAGGTTGGCTTTAATGAGTTTAGCTCCAGATGCTCAAAGGTATTTAGACTCCTAGCTTCCACTGAAATCTGGGCCTTAGTGCTCATGACAGAAGCTGGACTGAAATCCACTGCAGAAGTACAGTTCGTTACCTGCAGAATTAGAGCTGAGGAAACTGTTTCTAGGGAAACTTTTGGGGGGTGGGGCAAAAAATGCAGATTCGGTGACTCCAAAACATTTCGTGAATTTGGGTCGGTTTTGCCAAATCATTTTGGTTGGGGGAAAAAAATAATTAAAAAAACAAATTCAGGAAATATCGAAACATTTTGATTCGAGGTGACTTTGTGCTTTGAAATGTCCTTCAATTTTATGGTTGATAGTTGAAAATGCTCAAAATCCAAACGAAACGTTTCATTTCGGGTCCAACAAAACATTTTGTTTGACCTGAGTTGACATTTTTTTTCTTCTCCTCCATTTGCCAAAAATTTTTAATTTTGATTCAACCTGAAACCTTTTTTTTTTTTTTAAAGTCTTTTGGAATGGCAAGTGAACTGAGAGATCTGTTATTCACCCAGCTCTCTACAGGACGGGCACCACACCTGGGCAAGCTCCCGTGCCTCAAAACTGCACCAGCGGCGTGTCCTCTAGCAAGAAGTGGAGGGGGCAGCCCCCTTAGCTCTTTCAGCCCGTACTCTCAGAAGGGGTCAAGCCAGGTGGGTTGGGCACGGAATCGGGAATCATGGGGGTCACTGACCTGCTCGCAATCTTAGGGGAGTCACTTCACCTCTCAGCCACTAACTAGCTGGCATTAGGAAGGACCCTGTGAGTGGGTTATTTCACAGTTGCTCATTGTGGGGTTTCTTGCAGCTCCTAGTAGTAACCAGCAACAGGGGGAGAGGAATAGCTCGGTGGTTTGAGCATTAGCCTACTAAACCTAAGGTTGTGAGTTCAATCCTTGAGGGGGGCCATTAAGGGATCTGGGGCAAAGATCTGTCTGGGGATTGGTCCTGCTTTGAGCAGGGGGTTGGACTAGATGACCTCCTGAGGCCCCTTCCAATGCTGAGGTTCTATGATTAATTTAATCAGAGTCTGATCCCACCTAACACCCATTGAAATCAGTGGGATTTTTGAATGCGTTTGAAATCAATGGGAGTTAGGGGTCTGGATCCCTTTGAGGAGCTGGGTGCCCAGAGGTCGCATTAACAGGTGGCACTAGGGATTTCCTCAGCCCCCCTCCTCCCGATACATTTTTGATATAGCCACACCCTGGAATGGTTTGATTGGCAGGCCCTCCCCCCGCCCCCACTAGCTGTGGCCAATGCCCAGAGCTAGGTCGCCTGGGTTCCCTTCTCCCTCCGAAGATACCGACCAGGCCAGGTCTGCAGGACCCTAGTGACCCGCGGCAGGGCAGGGGAGACGTGGGGCAGGAAGGGGTTGGTAGCTCTGCAATCTACCCCTGGCCTGGGCAGCCCGCTGTTGTGGGATTGATTGTGGGATTGGGGTGGGGTGTGCCCAGCAAGGGCTTTCCAATCCCCCCTCCCGGAGACGCTCCTGATTGGCAGGACCCCAGGCAGCAGCAGCAATCAATGAGTGGGTGGGACCTAGCGGCGGGGTCTCGTCCACCAGCTGATGGGCATTTGCTGGGATGTGTAGGCTCCCAGCGCAGCTCTCTCCGGCTCCCACTCGCCCAATGAAACCTTGCTAAGGGGGGGGAGCAGAACGGGGCCGGCTGAGGGCTGTACACCAGTAAGAAGCACTGAAGAGACAGGGAAACACGCAGGTCCCCACCGGCGCGCTGTGCCCTGCCCGCCTCCCCGCCAGAGGCCAGCTCAGCCCCGTGCCCGCAGGCTGGAGCCGGGCGGAAGACGCGCAAGGTAAGGCGAGTCCTGGGCGCGCAGGTGCGCGCCTGGCGGCGGGGGCGCTGGGGAGGGATGCGGGGGCGCGGAGGGAGGCGGCGGGGGGCTGCGTGTGTTTGAATGCAGCCAGCTGGGGAATGGGGTCGCTCTGGTTCCCCGCACAAGGCGTGTAGGGAGGGGGGGATCTGTCTGAATCCCGCTCCGCCTCTGGGCATCCCGCTGCGGCGCGATGGGGGGCGGATGGAGGGATGAGGATCGCGGTGTGGGGGGCTGCTGTCTCCGCCTTCTCCAGGGGGCTGCAGCCCCTCTGAGCCAGGCGCCCCGCTCGCTCGTGGCTGCGGGGAAGGAAGGCGACCTGGGGCTCTCCCCGGGTGAAACAAACGAGGCTCGCTCCATTCCCGTGTCAATCCGGCGCAACCCCCCGGCGCGGTTGGCCCAGAGGGGAGCGAAGCCCCCGCTCCGCTTTGCTGGGCATTAATCGGCAGCAGCAACAAAAGGATGTCGCACAAGCAGACGGCTTGTTTTCCTGCCTGATCTGGACCTGGGGGGATGGCAGAAGAAGGTGTCACTTTCCTTCCAGCCACTCTTCGGGTGGCAGCTCTGTTATTTCTGGCTATGTCCGGGGAGGGGTGGGCAGGGGACACCCCTGTAGTCCTCGCAATTCAGATGATTTTGCCCTTCCGGGGGGGGCTGTATCTCCAACCCAACACCCCCCCCCCGGAAAATGCTTGCACGGTGACCCATCCCCAGCCACTGAGACGACTGGTCCTTGGAACCAACCCTACGCACCACTGTCCCCTGGCTGAGTGTGGGGTGGGCATTAGCTCCGGGAGCCTTGTCCCAAGGGCCCCCAGCGGGGATGCTGACAGTGTCTGGGAAAGGGGCCTTCAGCCCAGTCCTGGTCCCATTTTTTCGGAGTTGATTTCTCTGCGCTAACTCCTGGCGGTGGCTCAGCTGGGAGCAGGAACTTGCAGCTTCCTGTCTAAGTCCCCCCCCACCCCCTGCCTGTGGGGAAGGGGGCTCGCTTCCCCTCCCCGCTCCGGGCCCAGTTCTGGATTGTATTTGTGTGTCCCCTGCTCCCCTAGCCCGATTTCCTCCTCCTTCGCAGCCCCTCAGATCCGGGAATTGCTCTTCTTCCAGCGGAAATCCTGCTTTTCCCAGCCAGCAGGCGAGAGCTAGGGATGGGGGGTGGTGGTGGCACGAGGTTACCATGGCTACCCCTGTAATGTGCTTTTCCTTTAGGCCGTTACTAATAGTGCACTTCCTCTTTCTTGTGGGAAGGGTGTGCGCCTGTGGATTATTCTGTGTCACAGGGCTGCCTTTAATGGGCCCGGATCAGATGCTCAGAGCAAAGGGCCGAAGTTGGCAGGGGCTCAGGTGCTGACCTTTGGCGGCCGAGGCTGGTCTCTTTTGCGGCTGCTCCGCTCATACGCTGGTGTACGTCCGATCAGTCCCCGGGGGGAGGGCCGTGGTCCTGGGGATGAGCGGCTTGACGCCACCCTGCACTTGTCCCCTTCGCCCGCAGAAGGGGCGCTCCTTGGAGCCAGTGGGCTTGTGGCGACTCGGGGCTGCGACGCAGGGAACAGTTGCTGGCAGCGTCCAGGATGGAAGGAGACCTCCGGCCCCTCGGATACACTAGGGTAGCCCCCTTGACTCCGCTCTGTTTACACTGCAGCCGCTCCCTGCCTGTTTAGGGACAGGGTGAGCTTCTGGCTGCCTGACCTGAGCAGAATGCCCTCCAGGAGCGCCAAGGGGGACGTCCCTATGACCCGTTTGCTCTGCTCAGGCTGCGAACAAGAGCTGCAGGTGATGCCAGGCCAAGGGTGGAACCTGCCACCTGTTCCGTGACCTCTGTAGGAAAGAAGCAGTCAGGTGGTGACAGCCGGCTGGGTCGGAGAGGTACAGCCCAAGGCCAGGGCTGGGAGGGGAACTACTGGCCGTGGAGAGCCCCTCTGCCCATTAGTAAAGCTCTAACTTCTTTCCACTCCTCTTTGGACCAACTCCTCCTTTCCCGGGTTTCACCCATGCCTTTCACTGGACCCCCTTGCTCATTCGATTTGCTGCTGTTTTGAATGAACTCCCGCCTCGCTCAAAAATCCTTATCCCTGTTCTGCCTGGTATCTTCCCCTTCCCCACGCCCACAACAGAGCGTCTGTGGACTAATAGCTGGGTGGCTAGTACTTTCCTGCTGACTGGAACAGGCTGGCAGAGTCTGCTTGAAACCTCCCACGCCGGTAGCAGGTGCCCTTCTGGCTGATGAAGGGCAAAGTGGGTAGTGGAGACTCACTGGGGCAGATTCCTCATTTGTGCATTCGGATCTAAGGGGGATGGTAGCACGTGGGGGGCTCCATTGGAGACTGAGCCCCCTTTGTGTCAGATGCACAGAGACAGACCCCAAAGCACCCACCATCTGAACAGGCCAAGAGTGGAAGAAAGGTAACATCTTCCCATTTTACAGATCAGGTGCTGAGGCCCAAAGCGATTCCCTCACTTGGTCAGGGTCACGCATGAAGTCCTTGGTGGAGCAGGGAACTGGCCCCAGATCTCCTGCGTCCCAATCCAGTGCCTTAACCACAAAGTCCTACTTCCTGTCCAAGGGGTTCGCTACAGAGATGATCCAGGGTGTGGGCTGAGCACTCTAGAGGGAGGAACTCCAGGAGCAACCAAGTGGAGGGCGAAGGTTTAAGTGGAACTTTACCTTACTGCAAAAGCAACAACAAAAGGAATTATCAGCAAGGTCTTAGGACCCTGTCAGGGATCAGGGTCCTGGTGTGCTAAGCAGTTGCAAACAAGTAAGAAAAAAGACAGTCCCCACCCCAGAGAGCTCACAATCTAGGGTTTAGTGAATATGCAACAGGTGACTAAATAGAGGGTGGAAGGACAAGCTAACGACAAAGGCGGGTGCATGAATCGTGGTGGTCACACGGCTCGATCCCCAGGGAAGGGGTAATTGTGATACTCTGATATCCTGAGCATGGTGCGAGAATCTGGATCGAACAGAATCACGCATTGACTTGGACCAGAGTGGGACAAGCACCTGCTGAGCGCAGGGAGCTCCAAGCGCTTTATGGCCATTCGGTGATGGAGCCATGCAGGCCCCCTGGGAGCGGGGTGTGCAGGGATTATTGAATCCATTTCATGGGGGGTGGGGAACAAGTCTCTGAAGTTGAGTGATTTGCCTAAAGTCACCCAGTGAGCCGCTGTTAGAGGTCGGAGCAGAACCCAGGGGTCCTGACTCCCTGTCTCCTGCCCTAACCACTAGGCCTGCCTCCTTCTCAAGGAAGGGATTGCTGCCTTCTACGTAAAGGCCTCTGTCCCGCACCTCGTACTCTGCCACAGCCCCTCTGGACTTCGGGGGGAGTTTAGCCTGGACTGGGTGCTCAGGCCCAGGTGTGGCGTGAGACCCTGAGGGCAGTGAGGTGATGGGAAGCCCAGCAATTCTCCTGCCTTAAAGGAGCAGTGGGCTTTAGCGAGACCATGGCTCCCTCCCCGTTTGGGGGAAACCATCGGCTTCCTTAGATGAGTCCCCAACATGGACACCCCAGACTTTGGGGTGGTCTGGATTCAAACTCTGCTGTCTCAGATCTGCTAAAACTAAGAATCCGTTCCCAAGCCGGGATGGTGCGAGAGCTTTGGGTCAGTCGGGGGGCAGGCTGGGGAGTTGTGCAGCAGAAAAAGCATTTGTGGGCTCTGCTGAGCTGCGGTCTGTCGCACGAGTGCGCTGTATTTATATGGGGGAGGGGGAGAGCGGAAGTAGCTGTGTGCACAACTCGCTGAGCGCAGTGCTGGGTCCTAGGCATCTACCATGCAGTTTAGCTGGGACAGAGGGGCAAGAAAGCCAGGGCTGGCCTGTGTAAAACTCCCTGCATGTCTTAAACTCAGAGAAACACACCATTATTTCTCAGGCTCTGGTTTTTCTTCCCCCCCCCCTTCTTGATGTTTTGGGGACAATTTCCCCCTTCTTTTCCTCACAGGTAAATGCTGAGTCCCACCCACCTGTAGATCTGAACTCAGAGCTCGTGCCAGCAGCCCGCTCCCAGCCCTGAGGCTCGTGCTGAGCGGGGTCTCTAGGAATGAGGCCATGCCCGATTGTCCCTGCCCGCACCAGCAGGGAATGGCCTCCCCCAGTGCGCACCTAGGCATTTCCCGAACAGCCAGCCAGGACTCGGCAAGACGCAGAGCAAGGCAGGCTCTGAAGGAGCGTTCGTTTCTATGCAGCGACCCTATGGTTCCATTGCTGGCCGGGACTGAACCTGGGACGTCCGGCCCCAAAGCACGGGCCTCTCATATTTGAGCTAAAGGGCTGACGCCAATAGCTGGGTGCGGCAGCAGGCCCCTGTGCCATGTCTGCGGATCTGTACCGCACTCTGCTACATTAACGCCCGCGCTTAACGGCAGAGCCTGACGCAACGCAGCAGTGCAGTGACCGTAACGTGCAGCCGTCCCTGGTGGGCCACGTTCATAGACCTCGCCAGGCCGTTTAGGAGCAAGGGGGAAGCGGGAGGCGGGGAGCGGGTCCAGCTTTTCTTCTCCCTGTTCCCAGCGCACGAAGAGAGGTGATCGCCTCCCCCAGGGGCTGGAGGTTGCATTTCCATCTCCTGGGGAATGAAGAGCAGCCCATGAGAAGGAATCCCTGGTAAAACCATGGCTTGTCCCTAGATGTCTCCTCCGCAGCAGGCTGGGGAAATGGGAGGTCAGTGCAGCTTTCTTGGCTAGCCAGCCCTTGGGTCTTTCTGCTGGGGATTTTCAGCAAGAGGCCAAAGGGTGCAATAGGGGCCCATGCCCACGAGGGACCAGCTGGAGACCCCGTGACCACAGTGGCCGTCTGATGGCCAAGGATGCTGTCACTATAGGCTGGGTTCAGACTGGGACACTTGGCAGCAGGAGACGCCCCCCTGCCCTCGAGTTGTGCAGGCCCTGCAGGAAAGGACCGGGTCTGGCCTCCAGCCTGCTACTCCCTTGGTTACGGGATGTACGTATCTGCCCTTGCGGCCTGAGCCACTGGCCAGATCTATATGCTGGAATCGTCTAGGGCACCACAGGCTCCCATGTACTGAGCGCACAGGGCGCTGCCCGTCCATTTCTCTCGCTAACTATTTCCCATAACACTCACTCTCCATGTGGCTGTGTCCACCCACCCAGACAGCTGTCTGTGTCCTGAACGTGGCACTGGGGGCTGTGAAGCCTGGAGAAACAGGTCCTTGATGCCAGGAAGGAAACCCTAACGGCTATTCATAAAGCCCCATAATTTTCCCTGGTTGCCCTGGAAAGGGGAGGGTAACCGGGTGATGGGTTCTGTTCCACGGCGGGGCCGGGGGGCGGTAGGGAGCCAGGTGGGCTCTGAGTTGAGCAGTGACACGGCTCCCGTACGCATCGGCGTTCTCGGTTCCTCTGGGCCCGGATGTGACTGCGTGAGGCGAGGCAGGCGTGGGGGTGTGTGTGGGGTGATAACGCTATCATGGGACTGTTTGTTGTGTGTGTGGGTGCTCTGGACATTGGGTAAGATGTGTGCGGCATGTTGATTCCAGCCTGTGGGTTTTATTGCATGAGCTCTCCCCCGCCCTGTCCTGCGGTGGTGCCGGCATACCTGGGGGCACCAGCCGCCCATCCAGATCCAAACGGTGCGGGCTGTGCGGGGAGTGGGCTGTGGGGGAGGGACAGTCCTGCCAGCATGCCCCCCCCCCCATCCCCCAAGCGTGGCACAATCCCTCCTGCTCTTGCGTTGACTTTTGGTGGGGTTGCGCTGGTGTTACTGAGAGCAGCGTTTGGCCCTATCTGCCCTGGTAGCGCGAGACCTGGGCTGATGACAGCCAGACTCCAGCCAGGGCCGGCTCCAGGGTTTTTGCCACCCCAAGCGGCGAAAAGAGAAGGGGGGGGGGGAGCCGCGATCGGCGGCAGCTCCACCGTGCCGCTTTCTAATTCGGCGGCAGGTCCTTCCCTCTGAGAGGAACCCGCCGAATTGCCCAACGTGCCGCCCCTTCCCCTTGGCCGCCCCAAGCACCTGCTTGCTGGGCTGGTGCCTGGAGCCGGCCCTGACTCCAGCCCCTGGACGACCTGGGCTGCCAAACTGATGCGCTTTGGGTGCAGTGAGTTCTCTGTGTGTGGTTTCCCTTCGCGGCCCCCCCATGTATCCCCTTCCCTACCCCCGCTCCCCTTTGGGCAGGAAGCCCCATAGCTACTCGGCCAGCTGAACTGCTGGGGGTGCAGGGTGGGGCTCCCCTGCTGTTGGCCCCATCTCCATTGTCTGCTCCTGCCTCCCCGTGGCTGGCGGAGAGGTAGCGGGGGGCTCTGTTCCCAGGGGTCTGGGGCAGATGGGCCCTGAGCGTGTTGGCTTCTGTGCCTGGAAAACAGACGAACCAGCCAAGGGGTGGAAGTGTACCCCAGAGTCCTTTTGGCGCCCCAAGAGTCGCTCCCCCCCAAAGGCTACGAGGAAGGGCTTTCTGGCCCAGGAGGCCCCACGTCCAGCCCTCCAGCCGCAACCCAAGCTGTGATCTCCCCTAAAGTACCTCTCTTCTCCCCACCCCCCTTCAGAGCGTGGCTCTCAAGGCAGCCCTGGGATTCCCCTCTGCGGGCAGCTCTGAAGCCTTCCCTCCCCCACCCCCTTACTGGTTCCCACCCAGCTTCCTCCGTGAGCTGAGCATGCTGGACCGGAATGGTGTGGCTTCCTCTCTGTCCCATGGTGCTGCAGCGACAGCGCTTTGCCCTCCCCCACCCCCCGCGCCACGGACCCACTTTCACTTCGTGTGCCTCTTTTCACTGGGAGGTGACTGGCCCCTCGCCTACAAACCTCCCCACCCCCCGCAAGCATCTCCTCTTGAGCCAGCCGTGGAATCAGCTCAGTCCTGTCTACACGGGCCTTTGCGCCGTTTCCGGTCGCCCTGGGTCACCCATCCTCATGGCTGAGTGGAGGGGAATGCACTAGTGTCTCTGGGCGCCCCTGCCCCAGAGAGGGGGGCTGTTTCCGTACCCAGAGGCACAGCTCACGGGCCAAAACCTTCCCACCCCACGTCGGCTCCGGCTCCCGGGCAGCTCTCCTCTTGCGAAGCAAGGAGCGCTGTTCGCACAGACTCACTGGGCTCCCCCACTCTCCACTGCGTCCCTCCACCCCCCCCCGACCTCACCCCTTTCTGGGTAAGCCAGCAGGATCACCAGCGAGTCACTGAGGGCTAGCACTGCCCTGCCTCGGCCTCAGGTAGCACAGTGCATTCTGGGGTCGTGCCCCCTGGCGTGACGTGCTGGGCCACTGGGGCAGTGCGCTGTGGCTGAGGAGCCGATGGGCTGTTCCATAAGGGGCAAGAATAGTGCATTATGGATGGAGGGGGAAGCCTGGTGCTTTTCAGTGCCCCCTGTTCTAACCCTGTACTTGTACTCTTCCTGCACCCTGAGTAGCCCCGGAATGGTCCCTGCCCTGAAGTCACGGGGCACTGGGGGAAGCATCTCCTTGAATTATTGTCCTGCTGCTTCCCCCCAAAGAGAATGGAGCTTGGTGAGTCTCTTGCATGGAGGAGACGAAACTCAGTCGGCAGCTTCTGGGAAGGCTCAGCACCCTCCTCCCCCAGCCAGCACCCTCCCTTTCTCACAGCGCTACGCTCTCGACTTTGCACTCCGCTCACAAAGCCAGGGTGCGACTGTGGGAGGTGAGACCTGCTGGAGTTGTGACAGCTCCCCGCCCGGCCAGATCTCTGCGGCGCAGGCTGCCTGCGTGCACAGATTGCAGCCCGAGCTGCCATCTCCGCTCAGGATGCTGGAGTGGTTCCCGAGAGCTGCCTTGCTGGCCTCGAATTGGAGCTGCCAGCCAGCCCCCTTCGTCCTCCAGCAGGAAACGAGCTGCTTCACCCACCCTACCACCACCGCGGCGGCGCGTGGGTAAGTGTCACTGGTCAGCATTCCAGCGCTGGAAGGCAAGCCTTGCAGGGAGCCCGCAGATTCCTGTCTGAGGAGGAGACGTCCCATTTTAAAAAGGTCACGTGCCTGGGGCCGTGCACAGAAATGCCCAGGGTCTGCCTGCACACACGCAGTCAGCTTCCGCATTGGAGTAAGCGCTTTGGAGCAGGGACCATCTCTTTGCTCTGTGTTTGTACAGCACCTAGCACAACGGGACCCTGGTCCATGGCTGGGATCCTAGGCATTACCGTAAGTGTGGATAAATAACAATTTGCATGTGCAAATGCCAGATTTGCTTGCACGGTTGCACATGGCCTCTGACCTTCTGCAAATCATGACCCCAGAACACTTAGTACTCTCAAAGCATTAACTCCTGCTCACCGCACTCCAGAGCATCATTAACCTGGCAGATGGGGAAACTGAGGCAAGGATTTGCAGTAACCTGTCCAGTGTCACCTAGCAAGTCCGCGTCCGAGCTGGGATTAGAACCCAGAAGTACCCAGTCCACTGGTGTCAATTTGAAGCCACTCCACTGACTTTTGGTGACATCGCGCTGTGCCTAGACCAACATCACTGATGAGACAAGTATTTGTTCTAGTGCTTCCAGGGATTTGAGCAGGGGGTTGGGAATCCGGACTCCTGAGTTCTCGTCCTAATTCTGCAACTGATTTGAGGAAGTCACTTATGCCAAGTTGTTCTGACAGTATCTGTGGGCGCCCTGATTGCGGGTTCCCAACTTTCGGTTGTAAGTTTTTGGAGTCAGCACCATGTCAAGGTCTAAAAGTCACTGCTAGATCCTCTTTTAAAGAGACACCGTGTCAGGCAGTTTAGGTTCACGCATCTTTTAAGGCTTTTGTTTTTCGTTGCTTGTATGTTACGTTAGGAATGTCCTGTGTGACCAGGCCTGCTTTAATGGCGGGACATCCTGGAGGTTTCAGAGGCGAGTTCTCCTACCTTAATTGAAGGAAGGGGGGGAAATGATTCTTTAACAAAGATGTGCTTTTTGCCAAGTGTTTGTTAGGCATCGGTGTTGGAGTTAAATGGATACTTTAGCCTTATCTTGTAGTAATGCAAACCCAAGTCCAATGCATGAGAACTGGAAAAGGAAACTGACTAGAAATTGACTATAAAGAAAACTGAAAGTGACTAGGCTACTTTCACTGTGGGAGGTGTCATTACTGGTAATGTAGCCGCTGAAATGTGAGGTTTTGAAAAGCTATATTACACTGTTAGCCTACCAGTGCCCCCTTTTTTAAATTACAGAGAGAAAATGTCCTTATTTCCCCTCCACACCGTGTGGCTACACTGAAATGTATAAAGATAGTGCTGTTCATCTCCGAACATGCCGTGAACTACGCAGACTATTCAGTGTCCATACCATGCAGCCATCTCTGGGGTGGAGGACAGCCGCTAAATGTTGCGTGGTAATAAGTGGAGGAGAAATCGAATTCAAGACACCAGAATTTTTAAAATCCACGCAGGGCAGACAAGACATAATTTTTTTTTTAAAGATCTCATTCAAAAGACAGTCCCATACAATGCGTGGAACTCAAGTTATCTACCACATAAGGCGGAAGGGCCGAGTTTAGTTTGAAGCTGTATTCCAAGAAGTGTCTCGAGGACAGAACACCACCGGGTGTGTTGTGGGCAGCGCACTGCATAGTACATAAAGTGTGTGTGGGGGCGGGGTCTCTTCCCCAGAGATCAACGCTCTTCTCTGATTGAACCATAGCTGCTTAGTTCCCCTGCGCTCTGCCTTTTCGCTGCGGGGCTCAGGACCGCTTTTCCCAATGAATAAGACAATCCAAGCGAAGAGACCAATGGGCCTGGGCTGGCGATGGACTACATAGGGCTTTTCATGGCCGCCTGACTGGTTCAAGGCCAGCGGTGGTGCTGTGGTAGGTGCGTCTCCGCGCAGGTCCCTGGACGAATGGCCAATGTGCGTGCTACAAACGGTGCAGGTGGCAGGTGCGGCCCTGAGGCCAAGAGCGGGATGGGCTGGAGGGTGAACGCTCAGCGCTCACCCATACGGGCTGTCCCTCTAGGTCACGTTGGCAATGGCTTGTGCCGATTTGAGCTGCCTTCTGCTCGGTGGCTCGATAGGATGGCACGTCTCCCCGTGGGGCTGTGGCTTCCACTGGAGTGAGACTCCTCTCTCACATGCCACTGAGCAGGTACCCAGCGGTGCCAGCTTACAGCGACGGCTGAATTGGATTTCAATCAGCGGCCCTGAGCTGAAAGGCTCTGCCGCCCGTCCCTTGAGCCGTCGCCCTTGGGACGCGGAGGAAGGCAAAGCGCCAGCCTTGTCCTCGTTGGCCTGGAAGCCCCTTGGGGGGAGCTGGGTGCATGAGGATTAGCCACAGCCCCGGGCTGCCTCTTAGTGGCTACTGCACCCAGCCCTTCCCCAGCCATTGTGCGAGGCAGTGCCCATGACAAACTGTGGCTATGCAACCCGCGCCGGGCACAGCAGGCCTGCTGGGATCTCTCAAAGGGGAGCGCAATAGGCGGGGGGAGGGGGGGCATGGAAGTCAGGCCCTCCTCCCGTCATGGCTGCAGTGCAAACAATAGGCTATTTTAAGCCTTCTGGTGCTTTCGATAGGATTCCAATTACTGTTACCTTAATTACTGGGCAAGCCCAGCTGCTGGCAGGGGGATTAGCAGCGTGTGGAGGGGCCGTGACGGCAGGATGCGCTGTCAGCCACGGCGCTCGGCAGAGCCGGAGTCTGAGGAACGATTTCTGCCTCCCTGCAAGATGTGCCTCTGCGGGGTGTTCTCTCCTCTGGCACGGCAGGACTGGAGCGCGGCATCCTCTGTGCATAGCAATCCCCGTCCGTCAGCACGATGCCACAGGCCAGCAGGGCCCTCCCTTCTCCTCTCCTCGCAGCGGGGGCTGGGGGAAGAGGATCTCATTTACTTTCCAGCCGGCGTGTCTCTTTCAAACCTGGAGGCGGGTTTTCCCCCCCAGGCCCACGAATATGTCCGAAAGCTTCGTGCCCTAGAGCAGAGATGGACGGACCGTGAGCCAGGGGGCTGCTTAGCAAGAACCGGGCCCAACCTGGCCCATAGGGCTCAGCAGGAGTTTCTGAGCCTGGCGATTTGGCAGGTATCAGAACCTGAAATCCCCCTGAACCCAGGCAGGAAAAGAAACCTTGATGGGCTATTTACCAGCCACACTGAGATGCTTTCACCAGCGTCCTGCTCCACATCCTCTGGCAAGCAAGATGCTTCTGGCCCAGAAAGGTGAGAGAGCAACTGGGCAGAGCTTGCTCCAGGCCAATGTCCAGGAAACTCCCCGGTCAGTTCCCAGTCCTGGCACCGCCGTGATCCTCACAATGTGTGTGGCATGGGGGGGTACCACTCTCCGTGTAAGGAGCTGTGTGGGTGGGGTGACTGACCCGAGGCCCTGAGCATTGGGGTAGGGTGCGCGAGCACAGCTAGTAAGGGGGCAGTCATGGTTTTTAAAGGGAAAGATGTGAGCAAGCGGGATCGGCCGCAGAGAAAGCCGCCAAAGGTGCGGAGGTGGTTTCAAAGAGGGCGCCATCTGCATCGGCGCACAGATGAACTGCAGCTAACCCGCTTGTTGCGGTCACTCTTGAGAGCTCGCGAGCTAAATGGGGTTGGGCTGGTTCTCCCTGGGCTGGGAGGTCTCGGAGTGGAACCCAAGGTCATCTAGGAAGCGTTGGTGACCCAGCCCACAGCACGCCCCTCTCCTCCCCCCGGTCTCTCCCGGACCAGTGCCCGAGTAGGATGCTCTTCTGCTCTTACAAGTCAGGGTCTTACCGATCCGATCTAAACAAAGGTCCTATATGTTGAAAAAGCTCCTGGCCCCTTCCCCACAGAGGGGCACAAGTCCTGGCCCCGTATGGGCGGCGGTAACTACCTGAGTGCCCAAGCGGGGGAATAATTCTACCCTTTCCCGCCATTGGGTGAGGTCACTAGAACAGGATGGCGGAGGTGGCTCTCCTAGGAAGGGCTATGGCTCACCTGTGGGGGAGCAAAGCCCTGTAGGAACCGGGGCCTACAGGGGACACAGAGCGGAGTCTGCCTCGCTGCCTGCAAAGCACTCTTGGATCCATCCGGCTGTATAAACGACCGGTCCCTGTTGTATATGTTGTTTCATCCCATAGTTCTGCCCTGGAATAGGGCTGTCACTTGGATCCTATGGTAGTGGGCACCTTAGAAACACCAGAGCTAGGGACCGTGGGCTCTACCGTGCTGAAGATGGTGCGGGCCGGGGGGAGGTCTGATCTGTCTGACAGTAACACCTCGCGCCCCAGCTGAGATCAGGGCCCGCTGTGCTGGGCGCTGGACAGACACTGGGTACATCTGCAGTGGCGGTGGAATTTCCAGCTCATGAACCCGTACTAGCCCACGGCAACAGGAGTGACGGGACGGGCTAGCAGCCCAAGTAGGTCCCCAGGGTTTCAGACGGGACTGTACTAGGCTTGCTGCGGCTACGCTGCTATTTTGAGCGCACCGGCTCGTTCAGAGCTAGCGTGGGTATGTCTGGTGGAGCTGGTACGGCTGCCTCCGGCTCCCGTGTGGACACCGCCGTAGCAAGAGGGAGACGGAGGAGTTCGATGTCTGCACTGCAATAAAAGGCCCACGGCATTCAGACGATGCCCGCTGGCTAGGTGTGGGGGAGCAGACGGGTCCAGGGCTGGCATGACAGGCAGCCATCTGCAGCGGGCACAGAGCCACAGGCGCAGGTCTCATTCCTGCCCAGTGACCGGAGCCGGCTGCCTGAAGCCCCTGAGGAGAGGATGCTGATGGGGGGGGGGGGGGGCGGGGGGGAGGGCCTGGGGCTGGGGGGGCTGTGGCGGGTGGGGGGGCGGGCGAGGGGAAGGCCTGGGGCACTGGAGCTGCTGCTTGCAATGCCTTGTCCTAGCTCAGGTCGCTCGGAGGGATGCTCCATGCAAGGATTTCTTACCCCAGTTTTTCCCCAGCCCAACCACAGCCGGTTTCTTGTTCCTCTTCTCAGCCGTTCTCTCACTGTGCCCCTGGCAGGTGGGGAGACCAGCTTCCCCTCCCCGGCTCAGCTGCCGGAACTGAACGCTGAGGGGGGGATCCAGCCGGCTTGCCCCAGAGGGGCCCTCCCCAACAATGGGTGCTCCTGTGCAGTGGGTCTGGCACCAGGCCAGCCCTGCACTGGCACAGCTGGGGGCGGGCGCATGAGGGCAGACAGCATCTTCACAGCTCAATAGCGGCCCTTGTGCGGCTCCTGGGACCAGCTCCCTCTTACATATTCATGGCGGGCTGGGCGGGGGCGCCACCTTGGCAGCGGGGACTTTCACTGCCTGTGGGAAGGGGGCCCAAGGCGGCAGCGTGGGCAGGGGGCACAGGGCAGTGGTGGGGCACAGGGCGGGCAGGGGGCACAGGCCTTTTCCCCCAGCGCAGGATCGGCCTTTACTATAACGATTCCCTGCATCTTAGACAAGACTCTATGGACCGAGGTGTGGGCTGATGAGGGGGGGCTCTTTCTTCCCTGTCCTGTCGTCCCCCCTCCCCAGCTTTGTCTCTGTAATTGCTGCATCTGAGAATAGCTTGCTGGGGAACTGCCTGGTCTCTTTTGCCTCCCCCACAAAAAAGTAACCACCCCCCCAAGCTGCTGCCATGGAGAAGTGGGGTAATATACAGAGGAGGGAATGAGCCCCCCCATCTTATTGGGGAGCCGGCTGGAGAGCATGAGGCTAAAGGGGCAGAGATGCTGAGGCTCGCGTCCCCTGTACCGAGACACCCTCTCTGCATGGGGGTACAGCAGCTAGGGGCAGGGTAGCTGGGATTACTTGGATGGCAGGTTCAGAGGTAACTCGGCCTTCCTCCTTGCAGGGTGGGTGAACAGGGCTCGGCATGAGCCCTTGGGAACCCAGGCCCCCTCTGCTAAAGACCCCTGGCCCTTCTCAGTAGGGGCTTTGCATGGTGCCCTTGACCTGACCTCTCCCTCCCGGCAGTGCTGGACTGTGGGCAGGTGGCTGCCATCCCCCACCACAGAAGGGGCTGCATTTCAGTGGGCCTGTCAGTGTATTCTCCGCCAAGCCGTTCTGGGTTCCTGGGGCAATACAGACATGTCGTGTCTCACTACTACTATTCACAGCGTAGTGGATCAGGCATCGGACTGGGACCCAGGAGGCTTGGGTTCTCTTCCCAGCTCTGACGTGGCCTTGCTGCGTCACCTTGGACAAGTCACAACCCTGCTGTGTGCCTCCGTTTTCCCCCCTCACCCCTTGTCTGTCTAGATCATTGAGGGCAGGGACTGTCTCTTAATATGTGTGCAGTGCAGCCCCAGCACAGTGGGGCCCTGATCTCAGTTGGCGTCTCTAGGCACTCCTGTAATACAGCTAATAGTAACGCGCTGGAGGGCAAGGTGCTGGGATATTGGAGAGTCGTGCCCCATGTGTTGCTGTTCGCCACTTTCTCGCTGTGCCTCTGGGCTCGCTTCCAGCACCCTCTTGGTGAGGCAGCGGCTCCTCCCAGCCAGTAACCAGCCCAGGTGGTTTTGCACTGGATGAGACGCGCGGTAGAAGGGAGGCCTTTGATCACGATGATGATGGAGAGGGGGAGTGTCCACACTGCAGAGTGCTGTAGGGCTATCGGTGGGGGAGGGAAGTCTCATGTAGACCGGGTCAGAAAAGTTCAGCCCACCCTGCGAGAGGGCCCTTTCTCCCAAGAAGCAGCCCCAACCCCTCTGTAGGCAGCAATGCAGCGAGCGTTCTGATGGGGAAGAAAGGGGAAAGAAATTTCAGCACCTCCCTTCCTGCTTCACTTGCCTGGGAACATCCCTGTGCGAGGAGCAGGTTCCCCATAAGCCCCGCTGCAGGTTCAGTATCTCGCAGCGTCGGGCCAATTAGCCGCGCCTCCCCTTCCTCTTCCATTCTGAGAACAGACGCTGGGCAGCCTGCCGCACCGGGCGTGCAGAAGTGGGAGCCGGAATAAACCGGCGGTTAGTTCTGGGGGCTTCCCGACGCCGCTGCACTATGGGGACATGGAAAGCGCTTGCCTCAGCTGGGTGAACCGAGGTGCTAGCTCTGAGCCCAGCCACAGGGTGTGAGTCCTGTCGGGTCAGCTGTGTGTGTTTAGCTCCTTCCTCCACCACAAGGGATGTTCTCTGTGCTTGGGGGGCTGGGCCCCTTCATTTTCACCAGTGAGGGGTGTCCGGATTCCCCCAGATCTCAAAGGCCGGAACGGAGCCCTGGACTCGTGGAGTCTGACCACCTCCGTAACACGAGCTGGAGGACTGCCCTGAAGGGACTCCTGCTCAAATGAGAGCAGATCTTTTAGACAGACGTCCCATCCTGGTTTAAAAATGGCTAGCGATGGCGAATCCACCCTTGGAAAGCCGTGCCAGCGGATAGATACCCACACCGTTAAAACACGTACGCCTTATTTCCCATCTGAATCCGGCTGGCTTCAACTTCCAGCCACTCTATCTTGTCAGCAGTTTGGCTGCAGACAGGAGAGCCCCTTATCAAAACTCTGTTTTCCCGACTCCTTAACCGTCTCTTTAAGTGACGTAGCTTGAACGCCTTAAGGCTATGGCTGTAATGGTTCCCATGGCTCTCCTCTGAACCCGCTCCAATGGATCGTTTTTTGGATCCAGGTCATTTGATTCAGGCCAGATTCCAGCCGTACCATGTTCCCCCTCAACGCTGCCTGTCCTAGCCGAGGAGGGCTGGACTGGACTCCGTTAAGAGGTGGCCGTTGTCTCATACGACGGGGGCTGCTGTTGAAATGTTCCAGGCGTGGGGAATGGGTTGTGTGTCCAAATGTGGAGCTGGCTCTGGCTGGGCCCCTACGTGGGGGATGGTGCTTTATGTCCCCTGAACACGGGAATGAGTGACTGCAGAGGCCGAAGGCCACCCTCCTCTTGCCTTGCCATGTCACGTCAGCTGAGGCCTGGCTGCGCTGGGTTGGGGGCAGGTTCTCTGTTGGGAGCAGGAGATTCAGAAGTCGGCTGCAGTTAGGGAGAAGTCTGCTTCCCAGACCGTGGGCGGGAAGATGGCCTGGTGGTTAGAGGTGCAGCCTGGGGCTTGGGAGGATCTAGGTTCAAATCCCTGATCCACCCCAGATTTCCTCCATGATCTTGTACAAGTCACTCAGTCTCTGTGCCATCAGTACAACCCCTCCCTCACAGGGGTGTCCTGAGGATAGAGGCACCCAGAGCAGCGTGGCAGGGCCTGGCCTAGGTACCTCTCCTCTGTTCCCAGCCTTTAGAGTTTGTGGCCTAGAGTCTGGGGGCGGGGGCTGAGCTGTGCCCCCACCGCCGCTCTTGAGGGCAAGGCCTTTCCGCTTGGTCGAGGCTTCCCCCTCCTGGCCGGCACTGGCGACAGATTCCAGTGTTTGTCCCACAGCCTCCCTGGCTGCTGGCCGCCGTGGTGGGGAGGCTGGATAGCCAGGGAGCAGCTTCGAGGGTGGGGATGAGTAACCAAGTGGGGAGCCGGACGAGCATCCCGCAGGGGCTTTGATGGCTGGCAGCCCTGCTCCCCCTTTCCCCCCCAATGTTTTCCTTGCCTCCCGGCTCTGAAGTGTCCCTGCCTTGCAGCTGGCCCTGCATGGTCCTCTCTGTTGTCTGGCATGGGAGGGGGGCGAGGAAATAGCCTGGGGAGGAAGAAGACAGCGATGACTATGGGGCCATAGCTGGGAAATAAATACCCTCCCCCTAGTGCAGCATGTCGACACGGGCCGGTCCCTCAGAGGCCATGTCCAAGGCCTGCCTCCCCTTTCTCAGCCCTCTGCTCACACCTGGCTGCTCCTCCCTGCCCCAGAGACCGTGCCCTGGGCCTACCCCCTACCCCACTATCTCCAAAACGCATGCCTAGGACACCCCAGCCTGCCCCCTGCCACCCTCTCCTGCTCCTCCTCCCATACGTGTCCAATCTCCTTCCCTTCCCCAGAGCTCATGCCCTGGGCCTGCTCTCCCTTGGCAGTCCCTCCCCATGGCCAGATCTGCTTCCCCCCTCCCTCACTGACCCTTCCCTTCCTCTCATGGGGCCTCTTGTGCTCCCTGATCCTAGAATATCAGGGTTGGAAGGGACCTCAGGAGGTCATCTAGTCCAACCCCCTGCTCAAAGCAGGACCAATCCCCAACTAAATCATCTGATGCTTGTGCTTCTCTTTCCTCTCCCTCCCGCTCCCCAGTTCTGGCCTGGTCCCCCTCACTCTCCACTGTAGGGCCAGAGGCAGATTACCGAGGGGGTGGCTTCCCTGCCTTCTAGTTGGGCTAGGATGCGTCTGGGCCATAGGTAAGCTGAGGGCAGTGCCAGGGAAGAGCGGGTGGGTTCAGAAAGCCCCTTGCTGTTATCTGCCTCCCTTTCCCCAGGAGATGGTTGGGCTGTGGTCTTCAGAAGCGAGATGGTCCATGAGAGGGTCGGCAGGAACCAGCCCAAGATCTGCTGGGCCTTGGGGGATCGCTGGCGGGGGTCAGCGGTGAGTCCCAGGATGAGGGTGGTTGGCACGCTGCTGCTGGGAAGCTGCTCCCTTTGGCACCCCCGGGGCTCCCCTGGCAGGATGCCTTCCCCCTGGCAGGAAGAAAGGGCTCCACGCCACTCCCCTGGAGGCCTGACTCCACATGCACCCACCCCACGCTGCCTTTGAGAGCAGAAGATCCGGACGGCTCAGGGCTGTGGTAACCTCGGGCTGATCCCCCATCACCGGCGAGAGGACAGCTCTGAAACTGTCCTGGAGCCTGCCCTGTGCCCCCCACCCACAGGGTGGGATCTGCAGGCTGGCTGGTAACCCAGGCAGCCTGGATTTGTAGTGGGGTGTTAGGGCGAGGCCAGAATCTATGGCGGGGGGAGCATGTTAGGGCACCCGTCAGCCCAAAGCTCAGAGCCCGGAGAGTCCCCACCAACCGAGCCCAAGGGCTGGTCTGCGCTGCAGAGTGGGCTGACGCTGACCTAACTCTGCAGGTGTCTACACTTAAATTTCGCTTCCGCGGACGTAACTGCCCCTCTCCGCTGTCTTAACTCCACCTCCACGAGCGGCGTAGTCGGTGTTGATGCCGTTAGGGCGACGCGGTATCCGTGTAGGCTGAGCGGGTATTTCTATTGCCGGCCGGCCCTAGGGACGAACCGTGCGGAGCCAGCATGTTGGCGTGAGCCGGGGAGGGGTCAGGCTTAGAGGGAGATGCCTTGTGTTCAGGGGCAGTGGAGAAGCTTGAATAAGAGTCTGGGTAGTGTCAGCTGCTCTTGCTTCCCCGCAGCTGCCGGCTTCTGGGGGGACGGGGCGGGGGGGGGGGGGGGGGGGGGACATGGTCCCATTGCTTTTGAAAGCTCTGCCCTCCCCCTTTTTTCCTGCCTTAGGGCAAGCGCTTGGGGCGTGGAGAGGAGTGGGTGGTGGGTGGGGCCTCAGGGGAAGAGGGCGGGGCCTTGGGCAGAACAGGGGTGGGGCCTTGGTCCGGGTGCCAGTGGCCCCCTCCCACCCCACTTCTAGGGAGCTTCCGGCACTCCTGCTTCCCAGGGGTGGCACTTGTGAGTGGACCATGCTAAGGGCTGGGAGAGCAGTAGTGTGAGGAAGGACTGGGGAGGGTTCCTGGCAGAGTGGGGAAGCAGAGGTCGGAGAAGCTTTCTGTCCGCAGAGGAGTGGGTGGCGTGGGAGGGCGTGCCCGGGAATTGGGGCGGGATCATCCTGGAATATGTTGCTGGCATTGGGTAGAGTGCAAGGGGCTGGAATTGGGACCCAGCTGCAGGGGATGGGGCAGCAGGAAGAGATTGCTTCACCCATCGTGGAAATGCAGCCAGCTCTAGGGTGGAGCACGGCAGTTGTTTAACATGCAGCAATGTTGCGCAACAACTCGGGCCCGGAAACGGAAGTGAGGGTCAGACCCGGCAGCGTGGAACGGCTCCGCTGGGGTTCCACCAGGGCTGCCCCTGTCTTGTGAAAGGGGCCGTGGGATCATTACACACCGTAGGCAGCAAGTGGGACCAGAGTGGTGACTCTCCTTTCATGTTGCAATCCCTGATTTTCCCCGGGGCACAGTCTGGGTTGCTCCTGGTTCCTTCCTGTAAGGCTGATTGGTGGTGACTTCTCTGTAGAGTTCGGGAACACGCAAAGCGTGTGGGGAGGGACTGGGGAATGGAGAAGTGCACTTGCCATGTGAGTAGGGGAGAGCCACCCCCGTGGTCACTGCCCCTTCCTGTGTTGCTTCACCAGCCTTGGTGCAGTGACGCTAGGGATCCATCTGGCCCCTGGGAATGGATCCTCACCAGTCAGCTGATGCGTGGACCCAGGTGAGGAGATGGCTGGTTAATGTCCAAGAGTCCGAGATCTCAGCCTGGGGATGCCTCTGCGCTTCTCAGTTGGCTGTTGCTCCCTGTGAGGGATTCAGAGACGCCGATTTCAGTGAAGAGGGCGGCTCGGTGGCTTGGAATGGGCTATGGGGGACCCTCAGCCCTGGCATCGCCCAGCTGGGCTAGTTAGATCACCAAAGCCGAGGCTGTTTGGTGGCCGGGGTGCAGTGAGTTTGGTGGGACCCGGCGCGGCTCTTCCTGACGCCACCTGACGCTCCCCCTTGTGAGCAGCTCCAGCGCTGGGCCGAGGGTTGTTTGGGCCGCCGCTCTCGGGTGAGACCTGGCCAAGGCTGGAGCACGTTGGCAGGGCGGCCGGGGGAGAAGCTTGACCTGTTCGTGTTGCTGGTGACTACTCCGCTGGCCGTCGTCCTGGGGAGCGAACTTGGGACCTGCGGTGTTAAGGCACGATGCCCATTTCAAGCGTATTTAACGTTCGTAGCCCACAAGTACCTGGCGGCCCCAAGCAAATCCCGGCCACGTTGTGCTAGGCGCTGGACAGACGGACAGGGCGAGAGAGGCTCTCCACGGACAAGATGGGGGCAGGAGAAACAGAGGCACGGAGAGAGGAAGAGATGTGCCAAGGGCAGAGCCGGGAAGAGGACCAGGTCGCCTGGGCCCCACTCCCATGCCCTGGCCGCGAAACCCCACCGCTTGGCGTACACGAAGCCTGTACCCTGTGCTTAACACCCCATCGTCCTCACGCTTGGCTCCCGTGCGGTACGATCAGCATCACCCGCGGCCAACGCGCCATAGCCAGGGCCCCCTTTGTGCCTTAGAAACACGGGCTGCCTCGTTGCATCAAAACCAGTCCAGTGCGGCTTGGCTTGGGTGTCCGATTCCAGTTGTTACTATAATGACTGTAGACAAATAATGCCTCAGACTGAGGGGTAGCTTGGGGGGGTGGGGGGAGAGACTGTTTTGCGCCCTCTGAATTTGCATTTTGTGTGTGTGTGTGTTGGAGTTTTTGTGGAGCAGGAGACAGGGTGTGGATCCTGTGTATTTCAGCCCCTAAAGGGACCCTGCTCCCATAGACTGCACCTGGGGAAACTCCACCTCTCTCCGCTTCTCTCTTGCGGCTCTTTTGATCCACCCAGCCCCCAGTGCTGTGGCTCTTGAGGTGTCCCTGTGCCACCTGCCGGATGCTGCAGACACACAGGCCACCTGCTAAAGAATCTGGTTGGCTGGCAGCCTGGGCAAGGCCAGCTTGTAAAGGGTTAAAGAGCCCTGGGGGGCGGGGGGGCTCGGCTGGTCCCGACCCAAATAAAGGCTTCCCATCCCTCTTGGAGCTGCCGTGAAAGGCACGGCACATCCTTGAGCTGGGGCATGTCCGGGGCCATTGTCTCTTGCTCCTATTGTGCTCAGCCACCCTCATTTCACAACCCAGTTGTCAGGAGATGAGGATGTGGGGAGACGGCCGTGTGGCTGGAATTCAGTCAGGACACTGAGGCAGATGGCTACTAACATGCTGGCTTGGGAGGAGTGTTCTGTCCCGGCTGCTGAGTCTGCGGGGGACAGGACAGTAGTCATGTCCCTGCTGCTGGGATGGGGGGCAATGGGCTTGGATCACAAGGTCTCCTGTAAGGCATCATATACAAAGTGATAACATGCTGGTCCTGAAAGCACTGCGTGGTGGGTGTGTATGGGTGTGTATGAAGAGTTATAAATATGATCTAGAAAATTGTTTGTGTTTGACAAGCAATGCATAACCCAGCCTGCCCTAGACCGAGGAATGTGTATTTGCTTGTCCAGCCAGCCTGGTCGTCAGGCAGAGATCATGAAGTTACATTTACATGCAAGTCCTCAGGAGAGCAAGTGGGTGAAAAGGGACCACATAACAAGGGGGGGGGGGGGGGAAAGCTGCACCCCCAGGAAGTCTTCCTGCCTTTTGATGGAGGGTCAGTGGCTTTAGGGAAGAGAAGGTGAGAGGAAAAGCCATCCATCTCTTGGGTGATCAAAGAAACCAGCCTTTGGATGCTGCAAGGGTGGCTTCTGGCTGGAAGAACCAGTCACACTGGAGAAGCTGCTGTAAGTGAGGAAACCATCTGGAACAAGAACTAGAGCTGGTTAAGTTTTAGTCTTTAGAAATGTACTTTTTACTTTTGGTTTCTTGTAGCCCTTTCTGTCTTTATTCCTTATACTTTGTATCACTTGTTCCTGTGTCCTGCTGTTAAATAAACCTGTTTTACTTTTACTATTCAGTGCCGTGATGGAAAGGCAGGGCATGTGAACCCCAGTTAACCGGCCACAGGGTATTGTCTCTTTAAAGGAGCAACACACGTAATCACTTCTGGGAGTGTTCAGGAGGCGGGGCTGGGTGTCTCTGGGGAACTCGGGAGATGGGGCTCGCCGTTTGTTACCAGCAAGGCCAGGTTTGGATTGGCTGGGTCCTGGTGAGTTTGCTGGCAAGGCAGATGAGCCAGCGCAGGGGAGGGGGTTGTCACACAGCTTAGCAATAGCAAAACTCTACTGAGGGAGTGACAGTAATTCACAATTCTGGGAACCCCAGCAGATCACCACAAAGGGGTGCTATGGGGTGTATGTGTGTGTGTGTGTCCCTGTGTGCGCGTACATGCGTGTATTTCTGTTGGCCTTTCCCCACTTCCTGCGAAGGTTTTAACCCGTTGGATGCGCTTTATTCCACTTTGTACCTTTTTATTAAACATAAATTACCCCAATGCCACCAAGAGACACCCCCACCTCCATACCCTCCCCAAACACCGCTCTAAGGTGAGCATTTCAATAGGGCTGAGGCTCCCAACTCTCACAGCCTAGGGGAGTTGGGCGCATCACACCTGTTAGGTGATTTTTTGAAAATTCCGCCCTCGGTCTCTACCCAGCGCCTAGCCCATGACAGCAGGACCGGCCTTTGCTAGGGTGTCCCGGGGAGGCACTCCTGCCCAGGACTGGCTTGCGAGAGGGTTGGGTGTCCGTCAGAGTGCAGGGCTGGCTCGGCTGTCTGCAGCACCTCTCAGCTGAGGAGCAGCGTGTGCTTTATGGACGTGGCAAGGGAACGACCCACGTGAGCAAGGCTGGGCTGGGGAAGGGCACGGAGTTAGGCCCTGCTCTGAGGTGGCCTGCTGGGATGGCCTGTCATCAGCTGGATCACGCAGGTGGCGGCGGGGAGGGGGTGGGGTTTGTCCTAAGGGATCTCACCACCTCTCTCCATCTCTCTTGTGTCCTCCAGGTGTTCGTTCTCCTTGGGCAGGTAACATGGAGCAGCTGAACTGACCTGAGGAGCCGTCCCAGTGAGTGTCAATGTGTGTGGCGGGGGGGAGGGACAGGCGGTCACATTGGTGAGTCAATGGAAAGGTTTTGCGCCTCGGGAGTTGTTTGCCCTTTGCCTGGGCTTCCCTACCTGACTACGGGGCAGAGCCCCTGCGAGAGGGAGAGCGCAGTGTGTTGCTCCCTGCGACGTTCTGCGTCTGCATGGAACCACCAAAGTCCAGACAGGCTCTAAAGGTACAGCCCCCCCGCTCCCCTACAGCACAGTGCACCGGACACCCCACGGCCTCCTCCGGCCCCTGCAGGAGGTAGTTCTCACCCCCCTCGCTGGCTGGGGAGTCAGCTGGAGCCTGCTGCAGTGTGTCCCGGCCAGTGGGACAATGGCTGAGAGGGCAGAAGCTGGCCAGCAAGGGCTGCTGTTGCGGCCCTGAGTCTGTGCGTGGGCAGGATTTCACAGAGGGTCTCTTCTCTCTCGCTGGCTTCAACGGGGTTTGGTATTTCCTCCTCCCCCGCCCCCACTCTCTCTGCCATCCATCTAACCCGGGGCTGCCAGTGGCAGGTGTCTGGGATGGCGCTGTCGCTCTGCATTAAGAGACGCCAGCCTGTGCGCTCCCTGCATCCACCAATCTCCTGCCGCCACCGCTCCGGGCACCAGCCTCCGCTGCTCGGCTCGGCCTCCGGAGCTCCCTGCGTGCACACAGTGCAGTTGTGCTCTCGGACTGACGGGGGGGGGGGGGGGGGGGCGCCCCCCCGTTCCCCCTTTTTTCCCCCCCCCCCCCCGAAAGCAGGGAAAATAACAAGCATGCCCAGAGCCCACCCTCCAGCCAGCACCCCCCACCCCCCGCCAAGGGATCCCTCCTGCCAGGTCCCCGTCAGCCATGCCATCAAGGCCCTAGGACTGGCCGCCTGGGCAGGAGCACTGGGCCTCTCTCCAGCGTGCCCGGGGCTCGAGCTAGGGCAGGCCGCAGTGGGGCCCGGCGGCTGGGAGGTGTCTCCTCCCCCGGGAGCCCACTCGAGTGCGGCTGAGTCGCACATTGAGTGAAACGCGGACGGAGCAGGGTCCCTCTCTAAGGCGCTGGGCCCGGAGGACGTTGCTACTTCAGCCGATCTCGTTGCTGGGCCGCACATGGGCTGGAGGTGACGTGACGCTCTTGCACGGGGATGTGGAGAGGCTGGGGAGGGAATGGGCCGTGCCGGCTACAGCGGGGGCCAGGATGCCTGCTGCACACTATCGGGTACAGCCAGCATGAGCGTCTGCTTCCCCTTCAGCGCCACCACAGCCGGAGACCTCAGCCGGACGCAGGAGAAGGGCGGGGTCCTGCTTTCTTTGAAGTTGAATGGCCCGGCCCTTCCTGAGTTCCGCAAGGCAGGGCGTCCCCAGGCAGGCAGCGTCTCTAGATCGGACCCTGTGTCATGCCCCGGCCCGAGGCATGCATTGCTACCCGCGTGGCACAGGGTGTCAACTAGCGCAGGGAGCTCTCTGCCCAGCTCCAGCCGGAAAGCAGCTTCAGAGGCAGATCTGGCCAGCAGAGAACCCCACTGCAGAGTCCAGACCTGGGCCCATCTGTGCTAGGAGCCGGGCCTGCGCTAGCCACGCTGGGGAGACTTTCCAGAAACGTCCCCCATGTAGACGAGGCCTCGGTGCTGATCTCAGCCCAGCCCGTGTGGTTTAAACCGAGCAGGCCCTTGGCAGCCAGCCAGCAGCAGAGGAGCCCCCGACTAGACGCAGGCCGGGAGCCGCAGCCTGACCACGGCTGCGCAGGGCTCTTCCTGTTTCCGTGGCAGCAGGGAAGGGCGTTCAGCGGAGCCTGCAGACGCTGTAGAAACCAAGTCCGTATCTGCGTCGTTCTAGCAACGCACCTCGCTCCTGGCCTGGCGACAAGCCGGGACCCTGGGAGCCGCTCGCCTTGAGCAGCAGGGATCTCACCAGCCTTCCTGGGAATCCACCAGGATCCCCCGCCTTGCTTTGCCACGGCTCCGTCAGGGCTGGCCTGGGGGCGGGGGGGAGTGAATTTCTACCCACTCTGCCAGACCCGTCACTAGAGTACCTGGGCACCAGCCATGCTGTGTGTTCACCCCCAGCCCACTAGCTCCAGCTTCATGGATTAAAGGCACCCAGCCTGGCCTCCCACAGCCCAGCCCCCTGCCCTTGCTGGCCGGACTCCTGTGCCCTCCCTAACCCCCTGGCAGCTGGGCACACCTCTGTCCCCCTCCTCCTCCAACTTGACCCACTGACCTTATTGCCAGGCAACCAGCATGTGGCAGATGGCGAGAGAAGGAACCGGAGTTTGACAGCTGGGGAGGAGGGCGAAGTCAGTGAGCGCCCCATATCCCCCCCCCCACACACACACACACCCATGGAGCTGTGTGGTCACACATGTGCCGTCACACGCAGCCAGACACACGCACTCCCAGGCGGGAGAGGCACCAAGTTGCCCGCACGGGCAGCCATGTGCAAGGAAGAGGCGGGTGGGGCCCGGCTGCATGGACCGTTGCTCTGAGGCAGTGCAGCAGGAAGGTGGGGCTCTCTGGCTGGGTGCATCTGGTGGGGCGGGGGCAGGAAGGGGGCATTGGTTTGCTTTGGCGAGGAGCAGTGGGGTGGGCTGCTGGGGGGATGGACTCACCAGGCTGCTGGCCAGTGCAGGGGGAGGGAGCAGTCCAGTTCCTGGCTGGGAGGATCGTGGTTCCGCTCCGGGTGATGGGTCCGTTCCAGTCCAGCAGCGCACCGGAGTCGCTGATGGGCAGCGGTGCACGGTCCGTGGCGTGTGCTAGCAGAGTTCCTGAAGGAAGGCAGGGTCTCTTCGCCCCGTGGCTGACCCCGCGCTCTCTCCTCCCCCTGCAGGCTTTGCCCAGAATGGGCTGTGTGTATTGCAAGGAGAAGGGGTCGAATAAAGGCCAGACGGAGAACATCGATGGCACGACCGGCTCGGCATCGAAATCCTGCTACGGCCCCGACCCGACGCAGCAGAATCCCTCCAGCAGCTTCACCCGCATCCCCGACTTTAACAACTTCCACAGCACGCCCGCCGGCGCCCCTGCCTTCATGGGCCCCGGCCTCTATCCCAACAGCGCCTTGTGTGGAGGGGGGATCACAGGTCAGTCTCCGTGATACCCCTGCCGTGGGGCTCTAGTGGATGGAGCATCGGGCTGGGTCTCTATCCCCTGACCTGCTGGGTGACCTGGCCCAATCACTTCCCTGCCCCGTGCCTCAGTTTCCCCTCTCACCCTGCATCTATCCGACTGTGAGCTCTTCGGGGCAGGGGCAGTGCCTGGCACAACGTGACCTCAAGCCACGACTGTAATACACAGAGTGACGGTGGCAGCTCGCAGCAGCCTGCCCAGGCTCTCCTGCCCACGGCAGATTCCTCACTGCCCTGTCCCTGTGTCTCGCAGGCGGGGGCGTGACCCTTTTCATTGCCTTGTACGATTACGAAGCCCGGACGGAGGATGACCTGACGTTCCTGAAGGGGGAGAAATTCCACATTATCAACAATAGGTGAGTGTCCCATTCGGGGCTGGGCCCCTCTCCTCCAGGAACCCTGCCCCCCCCACCACCACCACGACGAAGTGCAAATGCACCCGGGTCTGATGCTGGCTGGGGCTCCCCGCCTCACGCGGCCCTGCTCCGAGAGCAGCTTGGCTGGGGGATTTCACAGCCCATTGGTGTTTGCACCACAAGCCCATCCAACCAGCTAGGCTGAGTTAAACCCACTGGGGACCGGGCGGGGGGCAGAGGTGACAAACCCAGGCCTGAGCCTGTTGCTTGCTGCGGAAGACCTTGCTCCCAGGTCTAAGCTGGCTGGCCCTGGTGGGGCAGGCTGGGAGCAGCTGAGGAGTGGCTCCTCCTCTGGCATGATTGCTGGATGCCACGTGACGTGGGAGCGGGACAGAGGGGCTCAGCGGGGGCTGCATGCCTGCCTTCGAGGGGCTGGGCTTCCTCGCAGATTCTCACCCCGTCTCTTTGGTTCCACAGCGAGGGCGACTGGTGGGAGGCGAGGTCCCTGAACACAGGGGCCACGGGCTACGTCCCCAGCAACTACGTGGCCCCGGTGGACTCCATCCAGGCGGAAGAGTGAGTAGGGCAGCCCTGGGCTGACTGGGGAACGGAGCCCGTTTGACCACCAGAGCCTGGTGTACTGGCTGGGGGCAGAGGAGGGAGCCAGGGACGTCCAAGAGATGCTCCATCCTCCCCCCCCCCTCCCCCCAGCACCCTTGGGGCAATACAGACCCCTAGCCAATCCCTCCCCGGCCCCTGACACACACACACACACACACAGGATCTGTACCAAGGCACCCCAGCTCTAGAAGTCGCCTCTCCGTATCAAACCAGCTGGGTCACACAGTGGTAACCTACTTCCAGCAGTGCCTGATGCTTTAGGAGGTGAAATCTCCCATGATGCACCTTGCCGGCAAGTGGGAGGAGTTTCCTTCCTGACCCCTGTAAAGTCAGCTGATGCCCTGAAGCATGAGAGTGGATTACCCCTAGCTTAACCTAGATAAATATTCCTGTAGTACCTTCTGCTCCCAGATCCCCAAGCGCATTGCACCCATTAGTAAATTCATCCCCACAACCCTGCTGGAAGGTAGGTAAGGTTTATTATCCCCAGTTTGTAGAAGGGAAAATTGAGGCAGAGAGAGGATAAAAGACTTCCATCCTGTGATCGGGCACCTGAACTCATATTTAATGGCAGGGACCAACGTTGAAAAATGTGGCCTCAGCAACTTGCCGAAGGTCACTCTGAGGGGCGGAGCCAGGAATAGAACCCAGGAGTCCTGACTCCCTGATTTTTGTTCTAAGTCTCAAACATACTGCCCCACCCAGTACCTCCTGTGCATGTGTGTACATCAGCTGCCCAGCTACCATATTCTGTCTATTTCAATTGCACCTAGAGGCCCCAGCCAAGATTAAGGCCCCACTGTGCAGGGCGCTGTATGTACCGAAGTAAGAGAGCGCCCCGTCCTGGAGAAGCTGCAGTCTAACTAGAGAGACAAAGGCTGGGAGAACAGATGCTGTGTTCTCCCCATTTAACAGATGGGAGACTGAGGCTCCGGGAGAGTCGGTGATCTTCCCAAGTGCTCTCAGGAAGCCAGGAGCCGACCCAGCTCTGAGTCTCAGGGCTGGGCCGTAACATCCTTCCCCTGGCCCTCTGTCTTCGTTCGAGAGTCCCAAATCCTTCCCTCCCCTTTCTGGATCCCCGCGGCAGGCGGGGCGTAGGTGAGCCATGGCTGCCAGGTGCCCCTGGCACGTTACTAACCCTCCCTCTCCTTGCCCTCCGCGCCAGGTGGTACTTTGGGAAGATGGGGCGAAAGGACGCTGAGAGGCAGCTGCTGTGCCAGGGCAACCCCCGAGGGACCTTCCTCATCCGTGAGAGCGAGACCACCAAAGGTAGCGGCCGCGCCCTTCAGCAACAGTGTGTGTATGGGGCGGGGGGGCTCTGGGAGAGGCAGCAGGGGCCAGGATGCTTCCCCACATCTGCCTCCACAACGCGCTTCCCAGCACGCAGCAGCAGCGGGGCAACCCAGCCCCGCAGCAGAGATTTCTCTTTCGCCCCCAGCCCCGCGTGCCTGGGGAATAGCCCCCATCTGAATCCCCCGTGGCTCTCCCATACAGCAGCACCGTGCCCCCTGCTGGTGTCCACTAGCTGCTCCCACCACTCCCTGCCTGTGTCTGTCTCCGGCCCGACCCCTTTGCTGTCCCTCCCCAGGTGCCTACTCCCTGTCCATCCGGGACTGGGACGAGACGAAGGGCGACCACGTGAAGCACTATAAGATCCGGAAGCTGGATAACGGTGGCTATTACATCACCACGCGGGCCCAGTTCGACACCATCCAGGAACTGGTCCAGCATTACATAGGTAAGGGGGGGCGAGCCAGGGCCGGGCAGGGATGGCACCGGAGGGAGCGTGGCGTGGAGAGATGGGTTCAGCCACAGGGGCCCATTGGGTCTTGGAGCCCCCAGGCCCTAGGGGAGTTGAGGGCGGCAGTTGTGACGCTGGCCTGTGCACATGGAAGTAGGGACGTGGGTGAGCTGGAGGGGGCCTGCTACGTGTCTGGGAGATGCCGTTGGCCTTTCTGCACCCTGCCCAGCAGCTGCAATGAAATCCACCAGCCTGGCCTTCCCGAGACGCCTTCGGCCCATCCCCAGCCCTTGAGAGAAGCCCCCAAATCTGAGCCGGGGGGATCCCAGCCTGTGGCAGCCGGAGAAGCAGGGGCTTTGGCTCGGAGCGGAGCGGGGATGCTCCTGAGCTGCCCCAGAGCGGGGGCTCTGGGAGACGTCTCCTTCCTGCGCGGGAGGAGCCCTTGGGGAACCTGTGCCCGGGTTGACGGGCCTCTGTGAATTCCTTGTGCTGCAATGAAACTCTCCCCGGCTGGAGCTGCCGAGCTCAGGCTCACCGCAGCCCCTCTCCTCCCACCGTTCCTCCCTCCTCATCTAGCAGCACCCCCCACCCCCTGGCATCCTATACCAGCCAAAGCAGCAGGGGGTGGGGTGGCTCCTTTGGTCACTGCCCACCCCCCACCCCCCCCCAGCACCGATCACAGACGCCAGCCCGTGGGAGCAATGCACGGACCGAGGGGATCAGACCAGTGAGGGCCCCCCAGCAACCGCGCGCCGGCTGGGAGACGGCCGAGCTCCGCAGTTGCCGTTCAGTGCTGACCAACGTGCCAGGTCCAGGACGGCTGGGAAACCCGCTGCTCGGGGCCGGGCCGCCCAGGGAGTCAGGCCGGGCTCAGACTGGGGCAGCGCGAGCTTAGCAGGCCCCACTGGCGGGTCGAAGGGGCCCATCGGGTGCAGAGCTCCGGCGGGCTCCTCCCCACGACTCGCACCCAAGGAGCTCCGCTCAACCCCGGCGTGATCCTCCTGATTGCAAAGCCCAGGCGTGACTCCTTAGGGGATCCCCTGCAACGAGCCCCCCAGCTCCTGCCCTCCGCTTTGGCTAGCGTTGCCACCTGCCGCTGCTTCTCCTGCAGGACAGGCCTGCTGCCCCGTGAGCAGGGCCCCGGCGTGGCCCCCTGTGTGGGGCAGGTGAGAGGCGTGGCTGTGCTGCCCCCTGGGGCTGGCAGGGATGTGTGTTCTCTCTCCCTGCCCTCGAGTGCCTCGTCTCTCCGTCTGTGCTCTCATCTCTTTTTCTTTCTTCTCGCTCCTTCCTTCCCTCGGCTCTGTCCGCAAGAGCGAGCTGCGGGCCTGTGCTGCCGCCTGGCCGTGCCGTGCCACAAGGGGATGCCCAAGCTGGCAGACCTGTCTGTCAAAACCAAAGACGTGTGGGAGATCCCGCGAGAGTCGCTGCAGCTGATCAAGAAGCTGGGCAATGGGCAGTTTGGGGAAGTGTGGATGGGTAGGACTCTCCAGGCGAGCGGGGGCGCTGAGCCAGGAGGGGAGGGGAGAACCCCAGGCCCTGCGACCAGCCAGGGCGAGGGGAGGCACGCCAACGACTGGATCCATCCAGGGCATCCCAGGGACACGGTGGGAAGAGACAGGGCTTGTTATTGGCGTGAGACTTCATGAGCCATCTGCAGGGTCTCCTGGTTAGCAATCTCAGCAGGACTGACTGAGCCCTGCGGACTGACATCGCTTCTTACCCCTCGGGCTGGCCAGGCTGGGGGTGCGGGGGCGCCACTTCCTTGCTGTGGATGCGGGGGGGGGGGGGGGGGGGGGGGGGCTTCCCTCCCCAGACTCTCTCCAGCACGAGCGTCTCGCTCGCGCACATGGGAATTGGCTCAAGGAAACGTGCTGCTGAAAGCCATCAGGCCTGTTCCTTCTACACAGCCGGGGAGTTGCCATTGGATCCAGCCTAGTGCCACCCCTCCCCTGGTGGTGGGGAGCTCCTGATCGCCTGCTCTGGGTTGCTCTGTCGGAGTCTAACCGTGCTCTGCTGGCTCTAGGGCCCGGGACAGCGAATCTGTGGAGGGAGGGAACAAATCAATCCATTAATCCAGACTCAGCCTGGCACTGCCATTTGCTCCTGGTTCTGCCCCACTAAGCAGCCAGACCTGGCAGCCAGTAACTCCTCTCTGTGCACCTGTCCGGAGGGCGGCTCTGGGCAGCCATAACTGACCCGTCCTCTTGTCGGGGAGGTGGGGGCTGCAGGGCAGATCCAGGCCGGACCCGTGTACCCACGGGGAGACCCTGCCCTGGCAGGACAAACCCACCTCTGCTATGATCCTACACGTTGCGTCCCGGGAACGCAGGTGAACAGCGCCAGCTGGTGGACAAGTCAGCCGGCGCCAAGGCAGGCGATCAATCCGAGCCTGGGCTCCCCTCCTCCGCCTCTCAGCCCTTGTGCATGTGCATGCCGAAGTCATCCCATTCTCCACTCCCCCCTTCCTCTCTTCCGCCTCCTCCCCGTCATCCCATCCCCTGCAGAGTTCAATGACGGTCTGTGCCATCTACTAACCCGGGTATGCCCCAATATGAAGCCCCAGACTATGAGCCTGTCTAAAGACGCCTGGGAAATAACGCGGGAGTCCGTAAGCTTGGACAAGAAGCTTGGCATGGGCTGTTTCGGAGACGTGTGGATGGGTAAGGCGGGCACCGTGCAGCGGGAGGATGGGGCCGGGGCCAGAGGCTGGTTATTGCAGGGCTGGGAGAGGCCGGGGGGGGGCGGGGGGTGGTTCCATCTGGTCCCCACCAGACCCACAGGTTCTGATTATCCACGTAGGGACAGGAGTGAGGGTCTCTGCCCGTCAGATGTGGGGAGGGGGTCTCAGGGAAGCCTCTCTGAAGTTTTCCAGCCTATCTGGGAGTGGGGGAAGGGAATTCGCCCCATTCCAAGTGGGGCTCCTACACTGGGGGGAGGCTCTGGGGGGGGAACTTTCAGACCCCTGTCCCTGAAATGGGGTGAGACATGGGCACCCACTGCTTGTCCTGTGGGGGGCAGGGGCGTGAGACACAGGCATCCCTTGCCCATCCCATGGGGGGGCGGGGGGCTGATCTGGGGATCTCTGCAGGGAAGGGGTGCGAGTGACTCAGGGTCCGCTACCTGCCCTGGGAGTGACGAGGGCTTCTCTGCTGGGCTCTTCATCCTGGAGGCATCTTCCCCCCCCCCCCGCCCTCCCTGGAGCTGGCACTGACTGCCCCCCACCTGCATCGCCGTTGCCGGTCGCGGTGGGCGCGCCGTGATGCTGTCCCCCTTTCCCGCTGGCTCCAGGCACGTGGAACGGCACCACCAAGGTGGCGGTGAAGACGCTGAAGCCGGGCACCATGTCCCCGGAGGCCTTCCTGGAGGAGGCCCAGATCATGAAGCGGCTCCGGCACGACAAGCTGGTGCAGCTCTACGCCGTGGTGTCGGAGGAGCCCATCTACATCGTCACCGAGTTCATGAGCCAGGGTGAGAACCGGGCGCAGCCCCGGGGGGCCGATTGGCTTCCTGCCCCAGCTGTGTCTGCCCCAGGGCAAGGGACTTGGAGAACACAGCGACTTCTAGCCGGGGGTGGGGGTCAGGGCTGGAGGCTCACGTCCTGATGCTCCCTCTCCCCTCCCCAGGGAGCTTGCTGGATTTCCTGAAGGACGGGGATGGTCGGTTCTTGAAGCTGCCCCAGCTGGTGGATATGGCGGCCCAGGTACCGGGGGATGGGTCCCGGTGGGGGCGGGAAGCGGGGATCGCCAGGGCCGGAGATCCAACATCTGGCCGGGGGAGGGGGCTCCTTGCAACCTGCCCAGCCCAGCCACGTCCTGGGTGGGGAGCGGCTGGAACTAACCCCCAGGAGGTGAGGGAGGGTCTGCACCCCAGCCAGGCAGGGGGAGGGGGCGGAGAGGGGATGGGGGCTTGCCCAGGGCGCCGGCGTTCTCACCACACGCTCCCCGCCCGCAGATCTCGGCCGGCATGGCCTACATCGAGCGGATGAACTATATCCACCGGGACTTGCGTGCCGCCAACATCCTGGTGGGCGACAACCTGGTGTGTAAGATCGCGGACTTCGGCCTGGCCCGCCTCATCGAGGACAACGAGTACACGGCACGCCAAGGTGGGCCTGGGCTCTCGGGCTGTGCCCAGGGCTGGGAGTGGCTGGGCTCCCCTCTGCCCCAGATGGACCATGGGGCAGAGTGACCTCCCCAACCCCATCCTCCCGCAGCACCCACGTGTCAACACTGGGGGAGGCAAAGGGGCCACGGATCCCCCGCTGGCATCAGACCTGAGGAGCCCTGCGCCCTAGCTGGTGGCGGGCATGCTGCCCCAGGGGAGCCTGCCCCCTGCGGTGGTCTCATCCCCTGCCCCATCTCATCTACCTCGTCTCCCCGCAGGTGCCAAGTTCCCCATCAAGTGGACGGCCCCGGAGGCTGCTCTCTATGGGAAGTTTACTATCAAGTCGGACGTGTGGTCCTTTGGCATCCTCCTGACGGAGCTCGTCACCAAGGGCCGCGTGCCCTACCCAGGTACGGCTGTCTGGCACCAAGAGGCAGCCGCTGGCTCTGCCCCCTCCTGCTGGGGTTGTGTTCGGTGGTGGGGGCTGTTGGGGCTTGTGCTGGTCCAGGGGAGGGAGCAGGGTCTAGTGGTTAGAGCAGCGGTCTAGGCGTTGGGTCTATTCTCAGCTCTGGGAGGGGAGTGGTGTTTAGCGGGTAGCGCACTGGGGACTATGACTGGCTCTGCCACTGGCCTGTGGGTGACCTTGGGCAACTCACAGCCCCACTCTGTGCCTCAGTTTCCCCATCTGTAAAACGGGGATAATGCTGATGACTCTGTTGGGAAGTGCCCGGAGAGCTACTGATGAGAAGCTCTATAGAGGAACCAGGCAGCATTAGTAGCGGTTAGAGCAGTGGGGCCTGCCGGTCAGGACTCCTGGGTTCTCTTCTCATCACTGACACTACTGATGTGACCACTTCCCTCATGCCTCAGCAGGGTGGGGCCATAGCAAGTCCCTCCCTCCCCATGGAAATACCCATCATTAATGCCCGCAAAGCACCTCTAGCCACAGCCCCGACTCAGCCGCTGTCCTTGTTGCGCAGGCATGAATAACCGGGAGGTGCTGGAGCAGGTGGAGCGGGGGTACCGTATGCAGTGCCCCGGCAGCTGCCCCCCATCCCTGCACGAGTTGATGGTGCAGTGCTGGAAGAAGGAGCCCGAGGAGCGCCCCACTTTCGAATATCTCCAGTCCTTCCTGGAAGACTATTTCACTGCCACAGAACCTCAGTACCAGCCGGGGGACAACCAGTGAGCCCCACTCTCTGAGCCAGCTGGCCGTGCCCAGGGGCCCTTCCCTGCAGCGGCTGCACCGGGCCAGGACTTCCCAGGCGGCACTGGGCCAGGACTTGCCATGCCAGCCGGCCCCGGGCCAGGACTTCCCTCTTTGTACAATCTGGGCCAGACCCTTTTTTTACAGTCCCCTTTTGGGGGTTTTGTTACTTTCCTGCCATCTGCGCTCCCCTCACTCTGCTCTGGGGGCGGGGGGCGCTTTGCACAAATGCCTCCTATTCTAATGAGGATCCCAGCCCAGGGCCATTCACGGGGAGGGGGGGTAGCTGAGTGAGGCTGCCCTCCAGCCCCCCTGTTAGTCCCACATGGAGAAATCCCCTCCCCACCCCTTTCCAACTGCCTTCAACACCTAGCTCTTAACGTGAGAGTTTTTTTTTCCCTGGGGAGCAATCAGGCCATGCTGCCCGCAGGGGCCAGCCCAGCCTGCAGCCATTGGGAGCGTCCCTCCAAACTCAGGGGCCCAATGTGGGTGCCCTGGGCTTCGGAGGTGGCAGTGGCCAGGCCCGCTGCGCCCCAGTGGCCTTGGACGGGGCGGGGCCAGGCCCATCGTCCCCAACTGGATTGCAGCAGCTTTGGAGCGTGTCCGTCAGGCCGTTCTCTCCTGGGGCTGACGGCTGCGCCCCGTCTCTGGCCCCCCTGCTCTTGAGCGTCGTCCCGCTCCCCCCGCCTGGCTGCTGGTGCCCCCCTCCTGCAGTTGGTGCCGCCATCTGCCACAAGTGCCTGGGGCGGAGGAGAGGGTCTTTGACTCAGTATGGGGGGGCTGTAGGGTGCCCAGGCCACGGGACGCTCTCCACCGGCTATGCAAGGCCTGGATGGAGGCTGGGAGAGGGCATGGGTGGAAGGTAACCAGTCCCCCCCTCCCCCTCGCAGCCCAGCCATGTGCCCTGACCCCTGGGGGGTGGGGACAGATTTGGGGGGGGCTTTCCATCTCTAGGAGCCCATGTCTCACTCGGGGCCTAGGGGAGGCTATTGCCCAGCCTGGGCCACCACTGTGTGCCCCTCGCTGCCAGTCCTAATGTGCTGTGGGGGCAGAAGCCCATTGCCGGCCGCTCCCCCAGCCAGTCCTCAAGCCTCCTTCAGTAGCATTACAAAGCCGGGGGGTCAGGAAGTGTCTCCCGGGTGGAGGCAGCACCCCCCCCGGCTCGTCTAATCATTTCCTGGGGCAGGGACTAGCACGCCCCCCCCCCCGCCATTGGAGTACCTGAGGCCAGGGGCGCACTCCGGGCTCTTGGGGCAGCTGGATGTAGGGCCACCTGGGCGCGGCCCCCGTCCTGTGCGTCTGCCCAGGGGGCCCGTGGGGCAGCTGGCTAGCACAGGTGAAGGACGGGGCGGAGGGGTGACCGAGTTGCCGATTTCTTTGCCGAGAAGCTTGGCCCTTTGCATGTTCCCCAGCCCCCCTGGCCGTCCCCTGCTGACAAATGGAAGCCAAGCCCCATGTCTGCTCTGCCCTAGCACGGCGGTGGGGTGGGGGAAGCTAGATGCTCCCATCTCCGTTCCCCACGCGTGGCCCCCAGTTGAGCAGCGCGGCCCTGAGGCCTGCGCTGTGGCTCTGCCCTGGCAAGTGCACCAGCAGGGGGCGCTCCCCGCCCGCCCCAGGGCCTTGCACCCTTTTGTATGTGACTTTCCGCCAAGCTGTTTGTCTATTTATAAGACTTTAACAAATCCCTTTGCCCTCCTCCCGGGGAGGGGGGGTCCCAGTGCTCCCTGGGGCTCAGGGAGCCGGCTGGGGGGGGGGGATATTCTATGTTTTTCCTCTCCCTCCCCGCTTGTAATTCTTGCTTTGGATTCTTTTCCTTAGCCAGAGCCAAATTGTTAAAGCCATAAACTGCTGCCCAGGGGAGGGGAGCAGGCAGTGCCAAATGCTTCTTAAACTGGGGGGAACAACCCCAAGGCTGGGCTGGGGGGGTCCCCGATTTAGCCCTGTGGGGGGCAGGTGTGTCCCCCCCCAGGAATCCCAGGCCCTGTTCCCAGCGGAAGGCACTCCAGGGCAGGGAGGTCATTTCCCCCCCAGCGAGCCCAGCCCCTGCATCTCATGCTAAGGGTGGAACGAGGCTCCACTCTGGCCCAGCCTCGATGGAGGGCTGGGGGGGACAGGAGCAGAATGTGAATGCGATTGGCGCGGGGGAAAGTGCCACCCACTCGGCCTGAGTCTCAGAGAGGCCAGAGGGGGTGGAGCCCCTCTGAGCCAGGCGCCGTGGTACCGGAGCCCTCTTTATTCCAGGGCGTAATTTATAACCATTCACTTTAATTCTCCTTCGACGACATCCAGCAGAGGGGTCTGACCTTGGTCCCACAGCCAGCCGAGGGGGGCTCGCTCCCTGCCGCGGCGGGCTCTGGACCCTGAGCGGGAGATGGCCACAGGGCCACGAGCCAGCCTTTGGCCCAGCTCTCCAGCCGCCCAGCTCCAGCACAGAGCGTTCGAGGCTCCCTGCCCCCGCTGCGATGTTTTTTTTAAAATCGATCCTGTAAATAAAGAGAAATAAACCTTTCTAACAAGCGGGGCCTGGCGTGGTTCCCTGGGGTCCCTGCGGGCGTACGGCGCTGCTGGGGATTGGAGCGGGGAGCTCCGAGCCCGCAGGGGTTAAAGGACCGGGTTGTCAGCTCTAGGGGCTCACGGTTAAGGCAGAGATCAAAATAGGTTGTGTTGCAGGACAGGGATTCTGGCCTAAACCAGCCCCCCCACGGAGGCTCCGGGCTGGAAGAGTGAGGAGAGCCGGGGGGGCCTGGTTGAGAGGCAGCGGCTGAACTGGGGAGGGAAGCCCGGGGCTGCTGGCTGGCAGGCCCCATGGACGTTGACAGAAGAGCCAAGCAGGTGCAGACCCAGCTGGAATTGCAGAGGCTGGGGATGTGGCAATGCGGGTCTGAACTCCCCCTCTGCCCTGGGCTCCCCATCCCCTTGCCCAAGGCCCGGAGAAGCAGGCCTGTTCCCCTCGGGTAAGGGAGCAGCTTGCAGGAGGTTCTGCGCCCAGAACGGCCCAATTCCCTGCACCGGTGAGAGGGAAGCTGGGAGCGAGGTGGTCCCAGCTCCCGGCCTTTTCCCCCTCCTAGCTGCGGCTCCCACCACCACCATCTCCTCCGCTGCGCTCTAGCACCGGCTGCGGTTGCCGCCTGGCAGCAGGTGACTCAGAGGAGCAGGCCCTAAAGCTTCTCTCGCCTCCCCCAACTGCCAGGGTGTTAAAATCCTCCCTAAAAACCATCTGCGGAGAGGCCATTTGGTGCAGAGCCGCTTCCCAGGGAGCCGCGGCTAACACCAGTCCTGGCTGGAGAGACAGCTGGGCTTTGCTGCTGGGGCGAGAGGGGGCCGGTTCTCAGGCTAGAATACAAATGGTGAGAGCGGTGGGGGCTGGCGAAGGGAAAAGCCGGCCCTGTGCACTGCAAACAGCTGGACCACATGGCTCCTAGCAGGCCCAAATGTGGTAGAGCATGTTCCGTGCAGTTGGCTAACACGCCCGGAGCCACACGCATGCACAATGACACATGCACTGTCAGGCAGGTTGGCAGGGCTGGTTAGCTGCTCTACCAGGGCTCCCGTGCTCCCAGCCACAACCCTCTGCCTGCCCTGCTGCCCCTCTGAGCCGAGGGCTTTGCGTTTGCCGCAGGGGGAGATTTGCGGGGAACTCGATCTTGCACCAGCGGCGTTGCCAGCCCTTGCTGCAGGCGCTGGCTTCCTAGGGCCCCAGCTTCTGCCGTCAGGGGAAGAGGCGAGACACTCAGCTGCTTGCTTGCTTTATTTATTTTTTTAAATAAGTTTCTAGCCCTCCAGACTTTGGCAAAAATCTTTAACTCTCTCCCCTGGAACGGCTCAAACACCAGAGAGGAAATAAAAAGACCCCCCATTTACTGTTCGTTAATGGCACGCTGGTTAAACCAAGGCCCTGCTTGGCTGGGCCATCGCCCTCCGCGCAGTGAACACCGATTTATGCCCGCTGGGCCAACGGAGGCCAAGACCCAGCGACCTCCCTTCTGGCAGGAGTCAAGCCTGCGGCAGAGAGCGGCCCCTGTGCAACGCACGCTCGTGTGCGTTTGGGCCGGTGGGGGGAGAGTTGTGGAAGGCTACAGCCCCCCACCTGTTTGGCAGGCGGCTCCCCCTAGTGGCCCTACTCAGATTTGCACCATAAAAGTTATTTTTCTCGCTGCCTCCTGGCCCAGAGCAGCTGTTTGGTATTTTTGCTGTGGAAGTAAGGGAGGAAGTTCTAATCCTTGGAATTACACGGCCATCTTGTCGGGGGAGCTGTGCAGGCCCAGGGCTGAGCAAACAAGGCACCGTATAAACAACTCTCCTTGCGACCGCGGGGCCTCAGGCAGGGTCTGGCGGAAATGCTGGGTTTATCAGAGACAGGGCTACGGGGCAGCGAATTCGACAGCCATGGGGTCATCCCCAGCACGGGCAGCCTCCTGCTGACCTGAGCTGTCAGGCTGGGATGTCTAAAAGACAGGAGGTAACTGATCTCAGCTACCCACAGCATGGATTGATCCCTCCCTTGCCTTTCTCTCTCTGGCAGCCTTCCCAGCAGCTCTCTGCCACAGTCCTTTCCCCGTTACGCCTCCACCTACCTACCCACTGTTTCCCTGTCGCTCGCATCCCCTGCAGCCCCCCCAGGAGAAGGGTCATAATATATGGAGATATACCTATCTCACAGAGCTAGAAGGGACCCCCCCAAGGTCATCGAGTCCAGCCCCCTGCCTCCACTAGCAGGACCAAGTACTGATTTTCACCCCAGATCCCTAAGTGGCCCCCTCAAGGGTTGAACTTACCACCCTAAGTTTAGCAGGCCAATGCTCAAACCACTGAGCTATCCCTCCCTCATGGAGGAGGCCGTAGTGGAGGCAAAACGCTGCAGGAAGCTGCTGCCTCTCCTCGCGGCACAGGGCAAGGAGTGACATGACTGCGCCGTGAGGGAGCTGGCTGCGCAGTTTGCTGACGCAGAGCAGGACCGAAGGGGGCTGCTCCCGGTAGGAAGCTCTGAAGAGCCAGGGAGTGTCAAGGGCAGGGTAAGGGAAGCGCTAACGAATGCTGGTGCTTAGCAGTTACACCAGACTCAGGCCCCGTTCCTGCCCCCAGGCCAGGGCTCTGCCCACGAGAAGCAAGGCCAGGCCCCGGCCCAGCCTGTACGCTCGCTCTGGAATCACTGGCTCTCTCTGGCCCTGCTTAGACGGGGATTCAAAGTGGGATGGTTGCTGGCCACTGTAGACACAGCCCCTGCCTTACCACGGGCTAGGCCGGCTCCCCCCACGGCTCTGAGGGGATCACCTGGCGTGAGTTAACACCCGTCTCGTCCACACCAGGCGTGGCAGCCCCGTTTACCTCCACACGCTGACGCCACGTCTTAAGCCCTGCTCTGGCCAAGGCCTGTGGGCTCGGTGCAGCTCCCCACAGGAGGCTTCCTGATGGGGGTGAATCAGCCTACGGGTCTGGGCAGGGCAGGGCATGGGGAGTATTTCTGGGTTTATCGGGCAGGGGGAGCAGGCCTGGGGCGTGTCCGTTGGGGGGGGGGTCTGGTAACCAGGCCTGGGGCGCTGAGCAGAGCAGAGCCTGGGGGGGAGGATTGAAAAGGCCGAGACGTGTCGCCTTCCATGGGGTGGCAGCATTTGTTACCGTTCAGCGAAGGGGCCCTAGGTCCCCTGTCTCGAGGTGGGAGGGGAAAGGGTTAACCGGCTGTGCAGCCAGGCCTGGCTGCAGGGCGGTGCGGGGCCCAGCTGTGGCCGGTTAATTCATTCCCCAGCACAGGAGCAAAGGGTGCATCTGGCAGGATCAGCTGGGGGGGCTCTGGAGCGAGCTTGGCTGGCTTTGGGGGTCGCTGGCTGGAGAAAGCCCAGTGGGACTTTGGCCTGGTTTTCAGCGCCTGTGCGGCTTTCAGCCTTCAATAGACACCCCTAGAAACCCCAGGCCCCGGCTCTGAAACAAGCAGGAATTAGGCTCTTGTTCTGGTTTCTTTACACTGAAACCCACCTCTTTGACCCCTTGGCAGCCCTGCATGTGTAACCCACACGCCTCCTGGGTGGGGTGTTCTGGCCCAGCTAGTGGCAACAAGAGGACTCAGAGAGAATTAAATGAGTGCGCTACAGCCAGTTGGCTTTTAGCTCATCACTAGAGGCGCATGCACTAAGCTCCCAAGGTCCCAGGTTCAATCCCGACGACCGGGGTCTATCATTATGCTTGGTCAATCCAGCTCTGACCCACTGGCCACCTCCTCCATGAGCCCTGGTCAGAGTTAGGAAAAGCCTTGAGTGCCATATGGGTCGTCACAGGCGGCGAGAATAGGGACACAGACGAGACTCCCCCAGGCTGTAAGCAGGGGGTAGCGATTCACCCATACACCTCGGGTAACCCTGAAAAGTGTCCCAATGGGAGACCTCCTAGGAGTAACTGAGCAAAATGGGCTCCAATGCTCTTGTAGGGAGGGGCCGCCTGCCCCTCGACGTTCCTGCTGGGACAGCTCTTCCCACTGCCCCTTGGGCACACGGCTGCCTAGTTCCTAGGGGCATCGCTGTGGTGTTGGGCTGGGACTCTCTGCCCGGGGAGACGCCTGATATGTCTGAGCACAGCTTCTCAGGCGATCTCGGCCTCTCCCCACGGCTGCCCAACCCCTCCGGTGAGCAGGCGCCCCCAGAGCGGCGTGGCCCCCTGGGCTGTGTTTGGCAAACAGACTTCCCCTGAGCCCGCCTGCTTTCTGCCTGGTGGCAGCAGCGCAGCCGTGAGTTAGTGCAGGCAGGAGAGCGCGCCAACCAGCCTGCTTTGCGCTGCGAAAGCCCGGGGCAGCAGGCACTGGGAGCGGCCCGGGAGAGACATGACGTCCCTGCAGCTTCCCAGCTTCAGCCCCTGCTTCCCGCCCAGCTCCCCAGGGCCAGCGCTGCCCAGGCAGCCTCCGAAAGCACCCAAGGGCAGTGCCTCGGTGATGGAACCAGGGCACCGCCTAGAGCCAAGGGGGCTGGGCTAGGAAACCGTCTTGTCTTGCAAGGGCAACTCGAAGGACTGCCCCGGCCCATGGCAGCCGTGGCCGTAGGAGTGAGGGGAACGGGCTGGCAAAGCCCAACGTGCCAGCTCTGCTGAGGGGCCGCAGTGCTGCAAACACACGCACACACGAGCACACATCCATGCAGACACAAGCCTGTGTACATGTCTGCAGGCTCTCTCTCAGAAGGTGTGTAAGCACAAGTGTGCACGAAGACACACTCACACACACACTGGGTTCCGACGTGCACCTCCCCACACTGCTGTACCTTCCTGTGTACACGACAGGTGAGCACACAGAGGCACTGTTGTTGTTCCTGGCTTGCTGAGGGCCAGAAGTGTACTCGGAGCGTTAGGATACACATGGGGGCACGTGGGCCCTGTGGGAAAGAGCTTCTCATCCACGTTGTGCATACAGATGTGTGCCTGCCTCCGAGTAATCGTCACCATAGACACACATGGTTATGGGCATATGCAGTATACAGGGGCAGTCATATATTACACGTGTGCACAGACACATTGCACGGGTGTGTGCTGCACTCTCACGGCGTAGAGGTGAAGAGCCACATATCCATACCCTGTGCATGTGTGCACAGAAAAGAGGTGCACAAGCACATATCGTGTACATGCAAACACTCGCACATGCGCACACCGTGCATGAGACCATACATAGATGTGCGTGCATGCCTATGTTCACCATGCGCACGAGCGCACAATGCCCAGGCGTGCGCGCACACTCACGCATGCTCACACGTATGTCTCTTGCACACATCCCCACCAGTGGACGCACTGCATGGGCTGGCACTGGCCTCCAGCCCCTGCTTGCCGACCCAGGGAATCTCCGTGTGCCCTCCCAGGATCCCAGTCAGACAGAGCGCCCCACGTCAGCAGCCCTTCCAGAGGGTGAGGTCACCCATCCCAGGGGCATGCAGTCCAGGGCACTGCCAGTTCTCCCTGCCAGCTCTGCCTGCGCCCCCCCCCTCCTCAGCCCACACTGCAGCTGCCCCCCTTCCCCGTTCAAAATTCTGCACAGCCAAGTCCTTGGCCTCTCATCACCCCCTGGAAGAACAAAGAGAACCTTTGACCTCTCTGCTCCCCACCCCCCATCACCCCCGGAGGGAGGGAGTGGGCATGCAGCCATTCTGGGCTCAGCCCTGCTGTTTGAAGTCTCAAACAGGCTCGGATGCTTAATTGCAGCTGGCGGTTTCCTGTTGCACCGAGGAATTTATAGAGCAGGGTTGGCTTCCAGGGTAGGGGGCAGAGGAAATTGATGTCGTTCCCATCTGTACCCCGGCCAGGCAGCCATTTAGGGCACCTGTAAAGAGGGCCCATAAAGGGGGGCAGATGGGAAGGAGGGAGCAGGGCTCAGGCAGCAGACGGATGATGAGGGGGAAGGCTCCTCCGACTGCATGCCAGGCCTGCGTGCTGTCTGCGCATGCGCCCACCATGCCCTGCAATCACAGGCCCTGGCTGGGTTTGCCTGCCCAGCCCAGGCAGGACCCTGCCCTATGGTGCAGCCTGCAGGGCTCTGGTGAATTGTTCCCAGCTATGGGGCAGCTGCTCCCTTGGGAGACTGTTTCCCAGCCCCATAGATCTCAGGGGCAGGGGAGCGCTCCAGCCAGCGATGGCCACGTCGCAACTCCTCCAAAGCCCAGACGGGATGGGGGAGGTGGAGACGGGGGCTCAGGCCGGGCCCATCACCCTAGATTCAGCCTGCATTTCCATTGGTCAGTTTCAGCCCCTTCCTCCTAGTTCCGCCCCCGCCACGGGAGAGATCAGGGGGAGACAAAGCCTGGGGCGGCGTAACAGCACAGCCTAGTGGTGGGGTAGGGGCGGTTATACTGTCCTCGCCCTGGTCTTGCCGACTTGACTCCTCCTGGTTCAGCCTCTCTGTCCCCGGTGGCTGCGTGGCCGTGTCCAGCAAAGCAGAGGGGCCTCTCCCAGCTAGGGATCCCAAGGTGGGAGGGGCAGGCTGCAAGGACACTGGGCGGCCCAGGGCGTTGGGACTGTCCCTGTTCAGATCTCGCCCCTGTCAGCAGTGACCAAAACCCACGGCCCAGACAGCTGGTGGCTCGTCCGGTCAGCAGCCCACGGGCAATCATAGAATTATAGCACCATAGGCTTAGAAGGGCTGTCATGAGCCTCCACCCTCAGCGTGACCTCAGACCCCACACGGAGCGAGGCCAGGGCAGCAGCATGGGGTCCCCTGCTCACATCAGGAGAGTCTCTCCTTCCCCCTGGGGAGGCAGTGTCAGTAGGGCCTTCCCCCCGTACTTACCCAAGCAGCTGGGGTGGTGTTAGCATCCCTCCCCCGGCGCAGCGGGGTGTGGGGTTAATGCCCACTGAGATGTAGGAGGCAGGCCACACCTCTGACTCATCTAGATGCGGCTCTGTCAATTAACCAGGGGTCAGGCACAGGCCAGCTGGAGGGCTAGAAATCTTAGAGCTTGTCTACACAGGAGAAACGTTACGTACTGATGCTACTAGACCAGTGTAGTTATACCAGATTAGTTCAACTGGATTCAGACCCCGTGGGGACATTCTCATTTGGAATCCCGGTGGCTTTAATTCGGTTCAGTGTCAGGGTATGTCTACACTACAAAGGCCGTTGTAGCGCTGGAGTATAGGCACTTACTACAGGGATGGAAGGGGCTTTTCCTTTGCTGGAGTAAATCCAGCTATCCGAGAGGCAGGAGATAGGTTCAGCGGAAGAATCCTTCCATCAGCCTAGCTGCGTCTACACTGGGGTTAGGTTCAGCTAAATTTCAAGTGTGGACCAGGTCTAACTCGCTTTGGAAGTAACTACACCACTTAAGGCCACTTTTATTCCAAATGAGCGGGTCCACAGAGGGCTTTAATCTGGTTTCACTAATCCAGTTTAAATGCACACTTTTCATTAATCTGGATTAATTTTTCCTGGGCAGACAAACCCTTAATCTGGAGGCAGTCACGTGACTCCGGGAGCTGGGGCCCCACGATGTCTGTGCCTCCATCCGGCCCTGCAGCAGCACTCTTTGGTTGCCTAGATGCCTTTCTTAGCACAGAGGCCGCGGGTGGCTGGGCCATACAGACCAAACTCTACTCTGCCCCTTGCAAGGTGCCGGGCAGTGAAGAATCAGGCCCAAGTTGTGGGGCGGGGTGGGGGGGCACTCAGCACCTTGGAGGCAAGCCTGTAAGAGCACACTTCAGTGCGAACTGCACTGCACAAAGGGGAACACCTGGATTATTATGGCTCTGTATTGCAGTAGTGGCTAGGGGCCCCCAGCCCTGCTGTGCCAGGCGCTGTACAGACATAGCCCCCAGAGATGGCCCCTGCCCCCCAGAGCTTCCCCTCAAACTATGAGAAGAGAGACTACACGTACCTCACCAGTTTGGGGGCTGAGCGCTCCCATCATGCAGGTTCCCATGTAGACAGGAAATTCAACGGGCATTTCCGGGGTCCCTGGAGAAATCGCAGGATGGGATGTTGCCAGTAGCTGAAATCTCCCTGCAGCCCCTGGCATTTGTGGTCACAGCCTGAGGCACTGTGGGATCTCCGGGGTGGTCCAAAAGGAGCTGAACCAGAAAGGCTAGTTAGTTACAGCTTATTTAGATTCCGGCAAGAGGGACCAGTCGGCACAGCCGCCCGGGCTTAACTCAATTGCATTTTTGCTTTGCACTTCTACTTCCAGGGCCGGATCCTGCTCTCCCTCGCGGCAGGCTGGATTCACCGTGGCTCCACTGCAGAGTCGTACCCTGCTGCGACAGAAAGGTGAACCTGACCCCTGCTCTCCGGGGGCTGTCAGTTCGGCACCTTTGCCCAGGTGAAATTCACTTAAACGGGGATAAAAATGCAAATCCATAAAATAGCCTCCCTGGGAGAAGGCATGCGACTGGCCTCGCTGGGAGAAGGCATGCGACTGGCCTCGCTCGGAGAAGGCATGCTAGCTAGCTTTGGGCTGTCTGTACTCGTATGGGCCCCACTTACTTCAGCCAGTGTAAATCTCCGTGTGGACGCTCTGCTTTCAGCGGGAGCAGTTTGTTTCCGTTTAGCTTCACCCTGTTCCCGTTGGCCGAATCTAAACGCCAGCAAGCCTGAAATCTGAGCTTCCGCACAGGGGTTTGCACCGATTGAACGGAACTGGTTTAAAATCGCACCTCATCAGCGCCAGCAGACAAGCCCTGGGTACAAGCGTGTGAACTCTCCTGGGTGGCTAAGTCTGGGATTCAGGTTCCTGGGTCTGCCGCAGACTCCCTTGGTCTGTCTTGTCTATTGAGACTGCACAGGGCAGGGCTACATCTGTACCGCACCTAGCACGAGCCCCCGATCTCAGTTGTCGCCCAGTAGGCGCTACCGTCACGCAGGCAGCAACGGGAGCCACATCAAGCACTAAAATAGCACACAGCAGAGCAGTTAGCAGGCGAGGGAATACACACACGCCTTGACCTTGCTCTCGGACAGCCCCCTGAGAACGTGTGACTGCCCCGCGGTTCCCACGCATGCAGCCTGCCATCTATCCCGCCCACGCCAAACGGGCTGTGGAGGCAGGAGGATCTCCAGGCCCCTCTGCCTGCCAGCCACTGCATTAACGCCGACCTGCTGCCACCATCCCTGGCGCACGGCCTGTGCCCAGCCCGTTCCCGGTCCCTGATAGAGGCAGGAGCGGATGAAAGGGTTTGGTTTAATCACGTGGAACTGGCCTGGCCTCCCCCCTGCCCCCGGACCAGACTGCACAGGAGCGCTGCTGTTTGGGGGATTGATTTTCTGTTAACGACAGGCCCGCTGGCTGGGGCTGGAGGCTGGAGCTGTGAAATCGAACGCGGTTAGCTGCTTTTCCAGAAGGACACTGCGGGGAACAGGCTGCTGTTTGCTTCCGTTCCCCACATCCCCAGGGGCAACCCTCGCGCCTGATCAGAAGCGTCGCGCGCTCTCCGCTTTCTCAGACAGCCTCTCTTGGGGCACCTCTGCATCAGGCAGGGGGGCCCCTGAGCTCCGCTCCCCGCCACTCTCGGGGAAGGGAGCGAGATCTAGCGGTTAGAGCAGCAGGGTTGGGACTCAGGAGGGCCAGGTGCTATTCCTGGATTCGTCATGTGATCTGGGCCAGCCGCTTCCTCTGCCATCTGCAAAGCTGGGGGGACAAGGGGGGAGGGAGGAAGGAGGCTTATCTGCCTAGCAGAGGGAGCTGTCAGAGTTCATTTGTCAATATTTACCAAGCTCTTTGAGATCCTGGTACGTCTGAGCCCCTGATGGACGTGGGAAGCCTTCAGCCCCTTCCCTGGAGGGAGCTCCGCCCGACTCCGAGTGCCACGGCTCCTGTCTGCTCCATGGGCAATGCCATCCTCTCTGGCCATCCCAGGGCGGGGTGCTGGGACGCTGAGGGCAAAGGCATCACAAGCTCTGTCTTCTGGCCAGCGCCCTGCTCTGTGCGTTCCCTAGGAGAGACCCTCTCCCTCCCCTCGCTGCAATGGCATCTTCCCTCTGCCTCCCACTACCGCTCTCCACATGGCTGCTCTTCCAATTAATACTCCCCTCCCTTCGATCTGGCCAGTGGTGAGTTAGCCTTCCCCGGGGGGGGGTGTCTTGCCCTTTACAGGAAGGCCCCGTCTACACTAGGGAGGGCAAGCCTGCATCGGACTGGGGACTGTGCCTTTAAGGACTGAGCGTCCCAGACAGTGAGTCTGGGCGGGGCTGGGCTGTGGAAGTGGCCGCAGAAAGGGGCCCATCTCTTGCAGCACCGTCCGTAAGCGCTGAGGTTACGTCTAGACAGGGATAAAAAGCCCGTGGCTGGCCTGGGTCAGCTGGCGCAGGCTCCAGGGCTGAAAAACAGCTGTGTAGCCATTCTGAGCTCTGGGCCCTTGCAAGGGGAGAGGGGCCCAGAGCTGGGGCCCCAGCCCATTCCCCGCGATCCTGTGTCAGCTGAGCCCAGGCCAGCTGTGGGTCTTTTATCCCTGAGCGACGACTTAACACCGCCGTGAGCAGCCCCTGGCACAGCGGTGGCCCGGAAGCCCCCTCCCCTCCAGGGTACTGCCGCCGTTTGGCTTGGACTTGCTTCCAGCAAAGCAAACCTGGGCGTCAGGCTGAGCCGGGGCTAGGGCGACCACCTTTGTTGAGTGGAAATAAGGGGAAACCGCGTGGAAAATAAGGGGCACGGCTTTATTTTAAGGGACGTTTTAGGGAAACCCCATTTCCCGTGGCGTATCGTGGATTTTTCTCTCAAGTGGCCATTTCCACTGCCCTTCTCGTGAGCGTCAATGGAACGTTTGAAATGGTGTTTATTGTCCGTTTTAAAACACGGGCCAGGGGGCCAGTCAGTGCTAGCCGGGGCGGGATGGCTTACCAGCCCCAAGCAATGGCAAAGGGGCCTCCCACAATGCACCAGTCACTGCGGAGGCAGCCGGGCGAAATCTCCCACGGTCCAGTGCTTCCAGGAGCTGTGGGGAAGGTACCCAGGGAGCCGTGTGGCTGCCAGGGTGGAGCATGGGGCTCATGGGGTAAAGCTGCCTGGCCTGCCATGGAGTGTATAGAGCCCGGTCCTACCGTGGCCACTAAGGGGTTAACAGATGGGCTAGCTGTCTCGGCAGCTGTGGCTAATTGCTGGCCCAGCCAGCGCGAGGGGGATCAGAAGGCTGCAGATCAAAGGGGGAGGCCTGAGGGACTCCTGAAGCAGCAGAGTGGTAAGAAGTGGTCCAGGAAGTTGGACAGCTGAGAAAGTGAGTCTGGAAAATGGCTTATAAGAAAGGGGGGTGGGAAGCAGGCAGGGACTGTGAGGAACTTGAGCCCAGCTGCTTAATGCAGGGTATGGCTGGAACCCAGAGGACCGGCTGGGGTCCCCTGCCATCCCTAGCAAAGGGGGGTAGTAAAACCCCTTGGAGCAAAGAAGGCAGGACTCTGTGGTGGGCTGGGGCTGTCGACCCTTTGCTAGGGTCATTGGATTCCTGGTCCCTTCCTGGCCCCGGAAGGGGAGACACCGTAAATAACTTGGCTGGAGTCATAAGAGGAAAGCCACCTGGCATGAGGCCAAATGACTGTTGGTGGGGGAAACTGAGGCAGGGTCACTGGCACCATGCACAGCCATGAAAGGGCACTGGCTGGCAAAGGCAACCCTGGACACCCCTCTAATTAGCCATTTGCGGCTCCCTCATGCAGGCGAGGCCTATGGGCCGGCTGCTGACCTCAGGCAGGGATGTGAACCTGAGTTACACAAATAAGCAACCCACAGAGGAAGCATGAGCCAACCCGTACCCACAGCCTGTCCGCAAGTAACCTTCTTTGGGGTCAGAGTGTCCCAGATCTGCAGGGAGAATTTTCTTGCACCGTTCTCGAAGCAGCTGGCACCGGCCCCTGCTGGGGGCAGGCTGCTGGATGGATCATTGAGCTGATGTGCCTGTAGTCTGAAGGCTTTCCAGACACAGCGGGGCTGAGCAAGTGTCCCCAAGGGGAGAGAGCTCCCCATGAAGCCAGCCCAGCCCTGAGCCAATGCACTTTGAACCTCAGGACAGTGGGCAAGGACAATCCAGCTGGTCTCAGTTGCCTTAGTGGGACGGAGGGCAAGGGTATGTCTACACTACGGGATTAATCCGAATTTAGATAATTCGAATTTGGGAAACAGGTTGTATAAATTCGATTGTGCGCGGCCACACTAAGCACATTAATTCGGTTTTTAACCACATTAATTCGGTGGTGTGCGGCCACACTACCCCATTAATTTAACCATATTAATTCGGTGGTGTGCGGCCACACTAACCCTAATTCGAATTAACAAAATCGATTTTGGCGCTACTCCGCTCGTCGACGTGGAGTACAGAAATCGATTTTAAGTGCCCTTTAATTCGAATTAACTGGCTCTGTAGTGTGGACGGGTGAAGGGTTAATTCGGATTAACGCAGCTAAATCCGAATTAAAGTCGTAGTGTAGACCAGGCCCAAGAGTCCAGCAAGCCCCGCAGTCCTAGGATCTGAAAGGTTTTCTAGCGGGGGCCTTTGGGGATATGTACGGACGCAGCCTCGGGAGCCACTGAGCGGCAACGGCCTCGTACAGGGACCTAATCCAGCGTTTCTCCAGGACACCCTGCTGTTTTTCTGTGCCGCTGGCACTTCGAACCCCTGTCGCTGATGCTTGGGGCAAGGCCCCTGCTCAAGCCATCTTCCCTCTGCATCGCCAAGGGGAGCGGAAAACCCCTTTCCCTGCCAGCCATTTTCCATGCAACAAGTGCCTGAACACCAAAGAATTCTCCACTCTGGGACCACTCTCTTAGAGGGACCTTTCCCAGCAAGTGCTTCTGCCAGCTGGCCCTTTAAATCTGGGGTGGGGGCTGGGGCCCAACCAGCTGCCGCCCTACGGGGGTTCCTTTGCATCTGGCTGCTGCAGGCCCTGCCTCCCAGCAGGTGAGGATCCGTAGCGCCCCCTCCTCTCTTTTCCCCTTCCCCTTTTCCCAGGGGCACAGCATGTTCCATTGCCAGCCCGTGAATGGCGGGGGGGGGCTGACTCTGCCCTCACTCACACCTGGCTAATCCCTATGAATCAGGGCAGAGAGGCAGCGTTAATTCTGGGCCCCTGGTTACCAGGCAGATTGAGAGATGGGATAGACTTCCAAGTGCTCGGCCCCTGGATTTTCAAAAGAGCTCGGGGGACGCTGCATACGTGGCTTGGCCCTACACGGGTTGGAATTCCAGGAGATCAGTCACACGGCCTGGGGGAGCCCTGTGGGGCAGATGAGAGGGAATAGATATTGCAGCACCCAGCAGAGTGCACTGCGGTGGGTGGGAAGGGAGCAGGGGTGTCACAAACCAGGAGGGAGCCGAGCTGCTTCGGCTGCTCCAAGGGATGAAATTAACGAAGGGGAAGGCTGGTTCTTCGGGCCTGTCGGGGAGATCAGTAACCCCAGGGGACTGTCTGGAGGCACCTTCCCGTGGGAAACGGGAAACCAGAGTGGCTAAAGTGCTAGAAAATATACCTAAGGGAGTGGCCCTGCGTTGGCCCCAGGGCAGGGGACTGGGGAGGTGGAGGAGGTTTCTGTGTTCACTCTCACGTCTATGAGAGGAGATTTAGCTGCTGCTTGGCTGTGCTGTGGGTGATTATAACAGTAGCACCTAGAGCCCCGCCCCGAGCAGGACTCTCCTGTGCTAGGGGCTGTACAGCGAGTGACTCGCTGAGCTTGCAAAGGGGGGTGGGGGAGAAAAGGATTGTTATCCCAGTGCACCGTGGGGCATTGAGGCCCAGAGTGATCCAGGGGCACGCAGGGAGGCTGGGACAGAGTCAAATATTCAACCTCCAGCTCCTCTGTTTTTAGCTTGCTGCTTGAACCCCGAGGCCACCCCACCTCTCTGCACAGGGTAATCAGCATGACACCACTTCCCCAGTCCACAGGGGCTTTCACCCCTCGCTTGAATTCCTGGTGTAACTGAGAGAAGAATTTACCAGTAACCTGGACAAAAGTCAGGCTAAGAGGGCAGCATGTGCCTAGATCCCTACCCCCCCCCCCTCCAGGCCTGGGCCCCCTCCCCTGACTGCCAAACACTTTTGCCAGGAGGATCTCTCTGGGGTCCCTCCCAAGCACACACACTCTCTCACCAGAGACGGAATCGGTGAGAGATTCCTCAAAGAGACCTTTCTATTGAAAGGCTCTTTCTTTGCTCCTGGAGGAAGGCAGAAAGGGAGGAACCGAGCTGGGGGGAGGGGAGAGAAAAGGGGGGAAGCCAGGAAGAGGGGCTGCTGGAAGAAAAGATGAATGAACTTGGTCAATCCAGCGCTTTGGTGCTGCTGGTGGAGGGGGCTGGGGGGAGCCAGGTTGTTTTTCTCCCCTAGTGAAAGCTTAATGCAGCCCCCCTCCAGCTCTGCCTCTGAAGCGAGGGGGAGGGGACGGGAAGGGGAGGCTATTTTTGGCTTGGTCGTTGCTTGCTGGGATCTGTAGTCTGGTGCGGGTCTGAGCCAGGGGCCGGGGTCAGTGAGTTGGCTGCATGGCTAATGCAGCCTCCCTGTCTGCTCCGGGCTCCCTGGAGGAGGCTCCTGGTGTGCTGCGTGTTTCCTGAGCCCCTGTCGAGGGCGCCGTTGGCTGATGGGTCCGGTTGTATTTCCAACTGCTTGTTCCAACCCCAGAGCCTGGGCTGACTAGTGCGTGGGGTGCTCTCTGGCGGGTGGTGAGCTCGGCCACCAGGCCAGGTTACCAGGGGGAATGTGGATACCTCCCTAATGCAGGGGCTGCACGCACTGGGAGGGTGCATTCGTCCCCCTCGAGATGTTGGGCCACAGAAGAGGGTGGAGTCTACTACTGCTGCTAGCTAGGGGGGTTGTTTTAGTAGCTCCCATGGTAGCAGCTTCTGCCTTTAGATCTGAAGCGTCCCAGGTTCAAGGCCCCAGTGGGGTTTGTTTTGTCAGCGACAGCTCTGGGGAAGGCAGCGTCTCTAACCAGCCGCGCTGACGCCGCAGGAGATGATGGCTACCCGGGTCGGGGCAAACGACTTGGAGGGAGGGAAGTGGTGATGCCGGGCCGAGCCTGCGGTCCTTCCCCTTGACAGCCTGCTGCCCCGCTCCCAGGGAGCAGGCTGGTGTCTCTTGCTTCCTCAAACTGTGTGTCAGGGCCCAGGACAAATGTTGGAGGGGCCGTCCCAGGCGCTGAGTGCTCCTCCCCACACTCTGCCAACTTGGGTGTCCCCCGCCGGGGTGATCGGCTGATGGCCCAGCTCCTGGCCTGTCCAGGAGATGCAGAGACGAGAGACAAGGCTGGGCTGGAAGGAGCATGCGAGGGATGCTGAGCTGAGGCTGCCGGACACAGACGGACCCTGTGGTTCTCTCTGGCTCCCAGACGAACAGGCTGCGCTGCCTGGTGTCCCCCGGTGGGATCGTCCGAAGTGCTGGTGTGGACGCCGCGCTCAGGGGAGGGGCTGCCGAGCAACGCCCTGGTGCTTGGGATGGAGGAGCCCTGGGAATCCCAGTGTGCACGGCCCCCCTGCAACCTGTCCCTGGCCCTGCTGTGTCTCTCACTAGGACACATGGGGATCCCTGTTACAGAAAGGCCTCTCCCCCTCTTCCTGGTACCCTGGCCCCCAATCTCCATGGCTCTGATTTATGGTTCTCTTCCCAGTTCTTCCCCGGACTCACGCGGTGACCGGGGGCCAGCCACTTAGGGCCAGATTTTGAAAGATATAGTGCCTAAATCCTACTGAAATCAGAGAGTTAGGTGCCTAAATCTCTTTGAGGCGCTGTGCCTTAGCCATTCCTCTGGGCCTGGGTTCCCCATCTGTAAAGGGGGTGATGCCCACCTCCCCGGGGGCAGGGAAACTAGCTGCAGCGAAATGTGCAAAGTGCTTTGGGGTCCTGGTGGACGTTGCCACGGATGCCCAGGGTATCGCTGCTGTCCTGGAGGAAATGGGGGACGGGCCCTGCTGGGTCTGTGCCAGGCAGGCGGTGCCGCGATTGGCTGCACTCTGTGCTATCGTCGGCCCAGGCAGCTCACATCACGGGAGACTTCTGCTAAGGCCTGAAAAATCTCTTGTCCCAGTTACAGGCCCAGCCCCAGGACTCTGTATTGATTAAAGAATCCCTCAGCGCCTCTCTGCCCTCTAAGTTCCCCAGCTCCAGCTGCTGCTGCATGGCACAGAGACCGGGCAGAGCCAAACTTGGCACCAGGAGCCAGGACCTAATGAACAGGGGACACCAGGAAGCGCCAGGCATGTCCCCCAGGGCTTGGCAAGGAGCAGTGGCTCACCAGCTCTGCTCCCCATTTATGGATACAGCCCCAGGTGCTGCAGCCTGAGCTCTCAGGGGGCGCGGCCCTCCAGGGAGGATAGCAGCCGGTTGCATAGTAGGGTGGCAGAGGGGTACCAGCTCCATCGTTACTATTTACAAGGTGCTGGACAAACCTGCCCCACCGAGCTTACAATGCAAAAGCCAAAGAGGAAACTGAGACATAGACTTGCCCAAGGTCACCCGGCAGAGGAGTGTCCGGTCTCCTGCCTCAACCACGGCTATGGAGCAGAGGGCCTGGTGGGGGGGAGTGAGGGAGAGCAGCGCGGACTGGAACAACATGCTGCAAACCTCACACTTAGGCTCTTGATTTCCCTTCTGCTTTCATTAAAGTCTAATCTGCAACGGAGCAGCCGGGCCGCGCTTGGGAAGGGAAGGGAAGGGAGGCCCGGTAATGAGGCTCGGAAGCCGAGTCCCCAGGTCTGGCTCCGTGTGTGCGGCTCATCCTGTGTCTGCGAGGCTGTCACCGCGTCACGCTGGGGATTCGTCACTCGGCGGCGCCGGAGGGGCTTGCCTGCCTCACTAACGCTAATAGGGAGCGAAGCGAGGAGCCGCTGCAGACAAGGGTGGCTTCTGCTGGGCTCTGGGAGGGCGCGTGGCCCTGGCTGAAAGCCCCACCAGCGTGGGTAACACAGTTGCTGCGGCAGAGGGAGACTCCTCGGCGAGGTGTGTGACTGAGTGTTCCCGATCCCCTCTGCCGGGCCCTACCCCCAGCAGGCAGCAGCCACCTGAGAGGAGGCCCTGTGGCTGCTGGGAGCTTGGGTTTGGCCTGTGCTGGGCTATGGGGGTAGGCCGACCTGATGCAGCCAGGCCGGCTGCTTCTGGGGAGCTCCGTGGGCAGGAGCGAATCTGTGGGATGAAGGGTTCAGAGGTGCATGCAGAGGGAACTGTGGGGAAGGCCTGGGTAATTCTATGAGCAGGGAGGGAGCCACTCTCAGGCTTCAGGGCATCCAGCTCCTGCTCCCTGGGTCAGGAAGGAACACCGCCTCCCCCAGCTACAGCTCGGCGCACCTCGTCAGCTGCGAGAGGCTGTTTTGCCTTCCCTTCATGTCTTCCTGGCTGCAGCCAGAGGCAGGACTCTGGGCTAGCTGGGGGGTCGGGGGGGACAGAGGCCCTGCCTGATCACCAGCACTCTCGAGGTTAACCCCCTGCTCAGGTTGCTCACAGGTGGGGTGCTGAGGAGTGACAGCGGGAGGGGGTTGTTGAAAGGCCCTGTTCTACCATTTCTCAATGGGCATCAGTCTGAGCCGGGCTGGCAAAGGGTACAGGCAGGAAGGGAGAATTTTTCCCGGGGCCGAGCGTGTCAGAGGTAGATCCGGCAGTCGCAATGCCTCCCCTGTGCGGGGGTGGATGGATGGGGGCAAAGGGAGCAGGAATCCAACTAAAACAGCCGTTAGCACCAGCCTGTGCTGGCACAGGGCGGGGAGCTCTGCTGACCCTGACCAAAGAAGATCCACGGCATTTTACCAGCACGAATGACCTGCCACCCTCCCTTCTGCAGGGCCAGCCTGCAGATCCACCCATCTGCGTGGGTACACGCTGCACCCCTCCGATAATGGGCTCCCACACCCCCACGCGCTCAGAGACTTGCAGGCAAGCCGTATGCGGCGGTTCGCGCTACGCTCCCCGGGACAGCTGGGAGTGAGCTGTGGTGGAACGCATTCTGCTCTGACATATGCCGGCAACAATGCAACCTGTGTCAGAGGGCAGAAATAACCTGCTCCCCGGGGAGCAGGCCGGGAGGGTCAGTTAATTGAGGAGTCTGCAGATTTTGATCCGGCCACGCCGGAGAGCTTGGCAGAACCTCGCAGGCTGCCTGGTGCGGGTGGAACATACAGACTTGGGTCTCGGCCAGGAAGGCAGAGCCCCCCAATGGCAGGTTTAAAATGCATTACCTCTGCAGCTCTGTGTGCCGTGCTGCGTTTGATCAATTACCTGCTCTTCTGGGAAAGCGGCAGGTCTGGGGAGGTTGTACTGCAGTGCGGGCCCTGGACACCTTCCCTCCCGTACAGCCAGACTCGCCTACGGATGAGCCTGCAAGAACAAGCCCCCACTCCTTGTCTGTGTCACAGCCGTGCTGGGAGGGTCAGGGCGCCGGTATGCTGGAGGCTGGGAGGGACGGTCCCTGCTCGCTGTCTAAGGAGTCAGGAGAAGGGGAAACGGAGCCCCGGAGGGAGTCCGTGACTTGCCACCGCTGGGGTTTGAGCCCGGATCTCCTGAGTCATTTCCCCCACCCCAACCCCAACCCATGCCAGCCTTAACCACTAGGCCATCCTCTTTCTCATGGGCCCAAGTGCACCCGCTGCTCCTGTGGGCTCGGTGAAGGGATTTGCATGTTAAGGAGCTTGATGAATTATTGAAAAGCCCCCGTGATGCCTCGCTCCTCCAAACCCCATTAGTGCGGGTGGGCACAGTCACAACGCATACGGGCAAGGGGGTGGGAGGGAGGAGCACGGCCTTCCTTCCCCCAGCGCCACCCCACTGCGGGAGGACTCCGGGCAGCGCTCTGGTGGAGGTGTAGAGCTGGGCTGGGGGGCGGGGGATGGGGGTTTGCCCTCCTGACACGGTTGACAGTCGCTCTGCCAACCCACCCCTTGGCGTGGGATCACCTCTGTATTGTCACCCTTTGCAACTCCCCCCTGGGAAGTGTCAGCTGGTACCAGCCTGTCGTTTTCAGGTGCCCTGTGTGTTATACAATGCAGCATTCGAGAAAGCAGCCAGTGACCGTGATTAGAGCCACAGGAAGGATCCCCAGTGAAAGAGCTGGGCCATTTGCTTTCGAGAGGAGACGAATGAGGAGGGATAACGAGGTAACTCGGGCACTCCTATTTACCCTCTCAGACTGTGGGAACAAGGGGACGCCCAATGACACATTTGTTGCCTTTTCATCTGATAAAAGGAAATTGTTTGTTTTTACCTGATTAGCTTCTGGAACTCCCAACCACATGATAACGGTGAGCACGGAATTTTTAACCCATTTCTCCGGCTGAGAATAGCTGCAGTTACATTAGCTAGGGTAAAATATGTAAGGCACAAACCCTCATGCTTCAGGGCGTAAGCTGATCACCATGGGCCTGAGATCAGGAAGGAACTTCCTCCAGGAGCAAATTGTTCTATACTAAGTGGGGGTCCCTCTGAAGTAGCTGGGATCAGTCATGGGGGCCGGGAGGGATGGCATACCAGGCTTGATGAACCATTGGTCTCAGCTGGGAGGCCAATTCCTGTGTTCCTATCATTTAACAAATATAACCTCATATGGTCTCCTCTACCAGTCCCCTCCTCCCGCTGAAACCACCAGAAACGTCTGGTTAGTAATGTTCTAACACCCTTTTATTCTGCTGACACCAGACGGAATTTCCCAATTTGACTCCTAGCCCAGGCACAAGTGCTGGCTAAGCCGCCACTGCCGACTTCTGGGGGCACCAGGAGAAGCTGTTTCCCTCTGCACTGATCCAGACAGCACCGGGAGGAAGGCGCAAAGCTGGGCCGTCCCCATGCAGAAAGGATAACACACCAGCGGGCCTGATTCAGAGCTGATGCCCACTCTGTCACATGCCGTGGTGTTACTCCTGATGCCGGCTGCGCATACGCTCTCACAGAGGCACTCGGATTTCTCTCACACTCACAGGCACACGCTGGGCGAACCCACGCCCCTCTGTGACACCCGGAGCCCAGCGATGCTGCCAGATGTCCAGCTCTGAACGGTACAGGGATTGCGTTGCCACGGCCCTCCCGGGAATTGAATCAAACCGACCACAGCGATTTCCTGCTTTTCAGACTTGTAGGCTGCCACAAAGGTCTGCAACAACTCAGTTAAGATCCAGCCTCCTCTGAGGATGATTTTTGCTCTAAAACCCTTCCTGTGCCCCAGACCATAGAAACCTAGCTTCTGGCCCCTGCTCTGACCCCGCTCGTGATTCGATGCAAGTAGGAACAAAATAGGTTTACAGACACATCGCTGCAAAGGAAGTGCGCGTCTCAAGAGGCCAGTCCAGCAAGCCTGTCTTTAAATGTAAGAGGAATACAGTGCATCGGGATGTGCACGTTCTTGCATGTTCACCATGTGCGTGGCATAGCCGGGCTATACGGCTAGGCCGTAGGATAGCCCGCTGTTCCAGCCTGGTTTTCTAGGGTTTCCTTTCAGGTTTACAGATGGAAGAGTCCCTACAGTGCCAGTAAAGATGAAACGAAAAGCCTGGATCCTATGCAAAAGTTCAGCGGGCGACAGACCTGTGCTCAAACCCAGGCGCAGAGGAGGGCCGGCCAGCCAAGCCAGCCACAAGGTGGCAGCGTAACCCCGCACTCAGGCTGCTGGGAGAGAGAAACCAGGGCCCTGGGCGAGTTGAGTTCCCGTTAGCCCCTGGTGCGTCTCTGCTCCGGGAAGATCAGCGGGAGGGGGCTGCAGGAAGTCGGGCCCCCATGTGAACAGTGACTGATGGGAGGCAGGTGCCGGTGGGCGTGCCCCTCTTTGCAGGCGGTGGCGTTTTTGGCATGCACTCACGCGCGTGGTGGTGTGCCCTGCCGTCGACGGAAGCGCTCAAGGCCTCGCGCGTGAGAACTGACCCTGGTTCGCGAGCTCCGCCTGCCTGAGACCCAAGTGATTCGACGCACACGGGCCCCGGGGACTGTGCGTCGCTAGATTTCCCCCTGGCAGGGAATGGAACCATCCGGGCCGGGTCCGCCTAGACCTATCTGAACCGGGGCCTGGCTCTGGCCGACGCTGGATCTCGCCCAGCTCCCCCTTCTCTCTAGAGCAGAGCAAGTCGGGCCCTGGAGACGTTTGTCTCTACGTCCAAGACACAGGGCTGCGACCTCTGTCTAATGGGAATGGAGGAGGCTACGGGGTGGAGCCGGGCTCAGGACCGCAGCCCGTGTGGGTGCCCTCGGGCGATGCAGTCCCTGGGTGTAAGTGGGAGGGTTGGCTCAAAGGCAATGTGGATGATCAGGACAGGCACCCACTCAGGACTGAGGCTTGAGTGGGGATTTGGGCAGCTCAGACCCTTTGGGTTGTTGTTTGCCAGCAGGGAGCTGAAAGCAGCGATGGCACCCGTAGCCCCGTGGTGGTAGGAGAGAGGGTCTGTTCTTCTCTAGCACCTTTCACCCCATGAGCGCGGCGCCCTTCACACGGAGTAACGAATTAACCTGTGTCTGGTGGCTCAACGTGATTATCCCCGTTTTGCACAGGGAAACTGGGCCACCAAGAGGTGACGTGACTTGCCCGAGCAAGTCGGGGGCAGAGTTGAGAACCCAGGAGTCAGCGTCTGCTCTAAGCAGGGTCTCTTGCTTTAACTCTGTGTGTGTGTGTGTCTAGGTATAAGCAGATGCCTGGGCTGAAAGCCATTACATGGTGAAATTCAATCCAGGGGCTTGGGGATCGAATAAGCCCAAGTGGTCTATATTGATTCTCAGGCCCCTCGGATTGAGTTACAGCCTTAGGAATGGCTCAAGGCCCGTGCATTGTTATTCCCCATTGGAGAGGCGCACGTAGAAATATTCACCAGTCTAAATATTCAGCTAGGATTAATTGCTTCTGGAACAGAGACCTATGCAGGTGGCATAGCAGCACAGGGCCTCCAGAACTAGGACTCTCGGTCCGGTTATAAAGTGGTGACTGGGTCACGGTTTGCTAGCTGCCCCCAGCACCCCGTATGACAGCTGTATGTGTGGTCATGAGCATCACACAGGACATACACACCAACAGAAAGCAGGGGAGGGAAGGTGACGTCCTGTCAAAGGCAATGGGAATTTTGCTACTAGTTTCAAACCGGAGCGAGGGGATGCGGCAGGTCCTACCCGGCTCCTTTTCATTCCCTGGGGCTTTGGGCCAGGTTGAGATATATTTTTTTATGATAACTATAGAGATGAACTTCAAACCCGACAAAGGACTTGGACAGCAGCTCTTTGATTAATACGTGACCTTTCAGTGCTGTGGATTAAATTAATAAATCTTTTCAATTTAAACCTATGCCGCTTACAATGTAATGTTTTCTGTACAGTCTTCCTGGGCGGGGGGGATTTGCTCCTCTTCTCTGCCTCAGCTGTGTGCTATGCCCACAACTCCACTATTGTGCGTGTGCATTTACACCAAAAGAGGCAAGATTACTACCAGGTAAAATCCTATGAGATCAGAATATGTGGATCCTTCTGGATTTTGATCAGTGACTAAAAAATAGCAGAAAATTCAAGGCTGACCTCATGGGCTAAATGATAAAAACAGCCTCTCCATGTGCTCACTCAAACAACATGGGTCGTGTGCATGTGCAAATTCTATCAATGAGCCAGGTGGAGGGCGCCCATCCTGTTTGCAGCTGCAACGTCTAATATCGTGCTGCTCTCTGCATCATCTGCTTACCTACCAGTCCCTGGTAGACCCACTGACATCCCTGAGATCAATGGGGTGAGTGCAATGAACAGGACTTAGTCCTAGGTGTCTGATACCCAAATATTAATTAGAATTGAATATACAATAAGCACCCTAGGGGTGTATGTGTGGGTGATATATCCCAGTGGTAAGTTTTCTGTTTCATCTGCACCTATGTGTTACTTCATTGATGACTCACGTGTGATTAAAATTCTAGTGATATTCCCAATCCCCTGGAGTTAACCCTTCACTCGTCACTCAGGAAAATAAAATGTCATAACAAACATCAGTCATATTATGTATTTTAATTGTACTGTAGCTATGAGCCTATGTGAAATTAACAATGAGCGAGTGCTTTGAGATCCTTGGAGAGACAGGCCTTTAGAAACGCAAATTAGTATTTAGATGCGGAGATCCAGGGGGCAGGACACTGGACTGAGGGACAGGAGACCTGGATTTTACTCCCAACCCTGCTACTGACCTGCTGTGTGACCTAGGGCAAATCATTTCCCTGCTCTATGGGGAAAGGAAGTATTTGTTCACACAACGCACAGTCAACCTGTGGAACTCCTTGCCAGAGGATGTTGTGAAGGCCAAGACTATAACAGGCTTAAAAAAGAACTAGATAAGTTCATGGAGGGTAGGTCCATCAATGGCTATTAGCTAGGATGGGCAGGGATGGTGTCCCTAGTCTCTGTTTGCCAGAAGCTGGGAATGGGCGACAGGGGATGGATCACTCGATGATTCCCTGGTCTGTTCATTCCCTCTGGGGCACCTGGCACTGGCCACTGTCGGAAGACAGGATACTGGGCTAGATGGACCCTTGGTCTGACCCAGTATGGCCATGCTTATGTTCTGTTTCCCCTCCTGTTTTGACTGTAATCTCTTAGAGGCAGGGGCTGTCTCTTACTAGGTGTCCGCACAGCACCGAGCATGGAGCGTTACCAATCTTCGCCAAGACTTCTAAGCATTACCATGATACCAGTGATGCTAATGCAGTTCCTAGGGCTGTCGATCCCTCACCCCGTTTTACGTGAACAAAATAGAAAGTGAGAAATGGTCATGCTGTTTCCTAGTGCTTCAGGCGCAGCTTTGGATTTTGCACTTGCAATTTTACCATGCATGTTTGAAGTGTGTGTGTGTGTGTGTGTATGTGTGTGTGTTGATTGGGCATATGAGGAATATTCCACCAAGATCCACTTTGTACACAGCCCTGTACTGCCAACTCCAAATGTTCAAAAATCACAAGTCAGGGCCCCAAGCACCATGAGATTGGCTTAAAAAGCAGCGGACTCTTTAAAGAGAATTCAGCTGGGGCTCTTTTCATTTGCCTTCTGGTTTGTGACGCTTTAGGGGGCCTCGGGGGGTGTGTGTGTGTCACATTTTCAATCTTTTGGCCACAACCAGGGTTAAAAACGAACTTGTTTTTAATAAAAGCTGAGAGTCTCTTGTACTCACATGACTCCAGGGGCTGGGGCTTTAATAAATACACCCAATACCATGGCAACCCCAGCACCAGTGGACTCCAAGCACAAATTCACCCACTGAATAAGTCACATGGAGGTGGCTTGAATATTTAGGCTGATGTTTCCAAAGCCACTGTAAGGGATTTGGATGCTTTGTTCCCAATGGGAATGGGTTCTCCAGATCCTCTTGAATGGCTTTGAAATTGTCAGCCAGAAAATACACAGCCACCCCACCTGGAAATAGGGCACCCCTAGACCCTCCACCACCATTGCCCTGACCCTAGCGCTGACTCCTGCAATCCTGAGGCAGTGCAAGGCAGTCCCTGTCTGTCCTTTGCCAGCACCTGTCCTGAGCCCTTGTCCACGGCTCAGACCCTGGTGCCACCCCCTTCCCAGTGCCCTAGTCTGTCGACTGGCTTATCTTAGTCCACCCTGTGCTTTGCTGCACATTGGGCTGGCTACCCACATTTGCCTCTCAACTGCCCTTCTCTCCAAATCTGCCTGACTACCTAAGAGAAAACCACTGGGGTTTTGGCAATGCTGAAAGAAAGTGGATTTTCCCCATCCTGTGTGTGTTTAGGTAGGGAAATAATCAACACCTAGCTCCCTGGGACGGTACAGTTCTCTTTGTCTCTCCCCAGAACATCCTAGCAACAGCAGGGAGGAGAGAACAGCAGCCCCACTGGAGGGGCAGGAGAATCCCCACCAGCAGTAGAGAGCCTATGACACACACACCGCGGAGCAGTGCCGCTTCCACCCAGCAGAGGGCAGCGGTGCCACATCCCAAGAAGAAGAAAACAAAAAACCAAAAACCCCCCGAACCAGCCCGTCCTGCGGTTCCCAGCGGGGATGCGTCCGGCGGTGGGGGCAAAGTTCAGCCCCAAACTTTGCCGAAGTTCGGGCGGCCGGGCGTGGCGCGGGTTCGAACACCGCCCGGTTCCCTCCACGCGCTCCGAGCCCACGCACCCCCCCGCCGCGCAGACAGCGCCGAGCACCCCAGCCCCGTCCGGGCTCTGCCTCCCCCGGCTCGGGCTCGGCGCGGACTACAAGCCCCGGCATGCCCCGCCGGAGCGCTCCCTGGGGTTCCGGCGGCGGCTCCGGCTGCTGACAGGCGAAGGTAAGCAGAGCTCGGAGGCAGGCGGCGGCGGCGGCGGCAGCAGAGCCCAGAGCTAGGGAGAGGCAGGCGGGAGCGAGCCCGGCAGGCTCGGCGGAGCCCGGCAGGCAGAGCGCAGCAGAAGGCGAGAGAGGAAGGGGGGAGGAAGAGGAGGAGGAGAAGGAGGAGGAGGGGGGGGGGGGGGGGGGGACGAGCAGCCTCCGCTGCAAAAGCCAGGGCTCTGCTCTGTGTCTTCATTTCCTTTTCCCACCCAGCCCCGAGAGCCGCGGCGGAGGGTGGAGAGCGATTTCTCCCAGGCTTGCAACCCCCCCCCCCCC